>NW_012130075.1:2438779-2447514 GCF_000143395.1 Atta cephalotes
ATATTCCTTTAAATATACACTACTCATATATAGCACATCATCAATCATACATGCTGCATTAAACCTGTGTCATTACACCAACCTGTGTCGTGTATCAGATAGACATTCTTTGTACTGCAATGCAACTATATATACAAAGAGTTTATGTTTATTAGATTACATTTGTTCATACATAGACCTCATAAAATGATAGAGATATGCGTAATAATAAAAATGTCGGATAAACATCTTTATACTTTTTTCTTCTTAAATATCTATAATCTTGGGGTATAAAAATGTTCCTGATATGACATGACAATATAACACGTGGGAATAAAAAAGATTAATCGTTTGCTCATGGTACTCATAATCCGCCAAGATAAATAACGTTAATGACATGAAATAAATTATATATTCTCCAGTAATGAAAGTGGCCGTAATAAACGAATGGTAGAAGCGCAGTCGTCGAAGACAAATCATCGTCGTCGTCGTCGTCACGAATCCGTGGAAGAACTTGAATTCCAAACGGAAAAGGCGTACCGGATGTTTGGGCTCGCCACTTTAAGGACATGTGGCTGGACAGATAGCCATCGGTCTTGAAGCTAATTAGCGACGCGCAGTGCGAACAAGCAGGACAGCCGGGATACTCGACGCACCAAGAAGAGAGAGTGTGCGAATATATAACACGAAAGAAGCGCAGTATCCCCCCGGTGAACGCCCTTGCTGTCTTTCTCTCCTCTCACCTCGTCCTCTTTTACTCTTTGGACGCGCCGGGCACCACCGGGCTGCGCTGGGCACGATCGACGAGCGCACGTCACGAACGATTTCGCGGGTAGATACCGTCGGCCGACGGTTTCGTCGTTCCTCGTTATTACGCGCATAATTTCTCGGAACCTCGCTCAAGGCGCAGTAAAATTATGCGCGAATGCGGATCACAGCCCTGCCGTGCGTGCCGGGACCTCGACACGAGTATACGCGTTACAATGTATCGGTACACCTGTACTATGACATTAATCACGTGGTACGGGACATTCCTGTCACGATGTATACCAGACATTATTCGCGCGCGAGCGAGGCGAAACGGAAAGGCGCCGGGATTATTCGAGAAATATTTAAATTAGACTCGCTTATCGCGTGTCGGCTTATATTCGTCTTGATTCCCGTTTGCTAGAGAGAACGCCGAGGAGGATCCAGCGATCGTGAGATCGTATCCTTATCGGCGATACGAGCGATATTAATATTGGCATATCGGTTGCATCAATCCACTCACATTCACTGGCCGGAGTCGTACTTGCGACACTTCTTATCGGGATATCAGAGAGACCAGTGATGATGGGAAGTGAGTCTTATAATCAGTGACAGCCAAAAACAATTATAGCGACACACCTCAGTGAGTTATTCTTGTAGATATAAAAGGTGCAAATAAAATGTTTTATCTTCCTTTATTAAAAAGATAAAATGACGATCAAATATGTATATATATCCGAATAAATATCATTACAAATTTTCAAAGAAAGAAAAAAAAAGAAATACATATTTAGAAAGAACGATTTTGCTGAAGTATTTAAAAAGCTAGACACAGATTTGAAAATAACTTTGACGATTAACATAATTACATACATAAAAATCTCAAATATGATGAGCAAAAAGTTTTGATATTCTAGCAGTCTCTTTGATCGTCTCACATAATTATTTTGATGGTCTAACAAAATTATTTTCAACTCTGTATCCAGCTAAATTTTTAGATGTTTCAATAAAACTGTTCTTCCCGTATAGGTCGCTATAAAAGTTTTGCAATACGTAATATTTATTAGAAGAAACTGGTAGATATTTGTGGCATTATAGATAGAATGTAGAAAAGTACATGAAGAGAGGAGCCATACTTTTGTGTTTAGCACAAAAAATATTCCTGCTTCGTTCACATCGCCATAATTCGATGTTTATTTGTTGTTTTCTCGCGATTCTATTGCATACAAAACTTGCTTGCTCCTTTCCCATGTATTTTTTTTACGATTTACAAATATCCGCTTCTTCCAATAAATATCGCAAAATTTTCACATAAGCAATCTATGAATATAATTTACTGATTTTGTGATTTTCATTTTTTTTCGAAGAAAGGTACAAATGGGGGAAACAGCCACGAAAATTGATTGAATCAGTAGAAAATAGCAGACAAAGCAGTCGATTTGTACCACGGGACGAAGAATAAAACTCTAGAGTCCCGTATGCTGAAAGGAGAGCAAGCAAAGAACAGAGACTCGTAAAAAGGGCTACTATGCAAGACGATCCCATATCGAGATGACGACGCCCTGGCGCCTTGATCTCCGACACCTTCGAATGTGCCTCCTAAAACCTATTCTCGGCTGAAATATCTCGGACCGGCTGTCGCTTGACTTTTTTACCTGCGCGGATCGAGAGAAGATTCGACTCCTGCAGTTGTAACATTGCGCGCGATAACTTCCCGATGCGATTCCAAGACTATTACAAACGAGATTCAATTATCGAAATCGTAAATTCGCATCGATACATCGCACATCAAAATGTAACACTAATGCAACAACCTCACAAAGAGAACGTTTCAATATTACGATCTGATAAGTCCAAAGTGTATTCACCAGGGGAGATCTCGCCGGAGGTAATGTTTCAGTATCATCTAATGATCCTTAATCATTCTAAAGCCATCTTTGACACACGCGAGATAAATTTAATAGTAACCATTAAACAAGCGAACGAGAATATATCTCAGGCAAGTACATTCTACACTTCAAAGCACGCACGATCCATAGAGAGGCGGGACAGGTCGTTTGGTGAGTCGTCGTGAGAAATAAATGATCTCCGCGGGTCGAATCCGAGTTGCGGATGAAGGTGCAATCGTCCCATCTTCCTGCCTCGCCGGACTTGAAGCGATTTTACCAAGCATTCGTTCACGCAGAAATACAACATCGAATAATAAGAATGCCATTAAAGAATTAAATGAGGCCCCTATAAATACGCGCCAAGAAAATGGCGCCGGGAAAAAGAGCAGAACGAGAAGAAAAAAAAAGATTGTACGAAACGTGCGGAGCAAAGGGAGGCGGAAGAAGGAACGGTTAATTTGTTGTGCATCAACAGCACCGGCAGCTATGAAGACAAGCTACAGAGAGAGAGGTACTGGGGCCGTACTAAGAAAATAACTAGAGATAATTACGCGCATAAATCAGAGTGTTAATATTCGGGGGCGTAGGTAGGAGGCACAGGTAGATATATTCGCCTATAGGTAGGCAGGACTCGTGGATGTATACGGGAGGAAAAGAAGAAAGGGGAAGAGAGGTCGGATGAGAGGAAACAGTGAGAGACGGAGAGAGTAAGAGCGGAATAATGCCAACTTCGGATCGGTAGATCATTCGTGGCCATTGGATACGCCTCCTTGTTAGCCTGGGTTTACTTAGTCCTTCGACGCTCCTACGACGTGCGTTACGCCCGCTAATAGCCCACCGGTAACGAACTACCGTCGACCTTTTTTGAGGACCTTTTAAGCGAAAACGCGTTTCTCTCCTCTCGCGCTGCCTCTTATCGATCATGGCCGTCATCGCGAGAAAGGATCGCCCCGTGGAGTCGCCTCTGAAAGCGAATTCCTTCCCACGTTTGCCGCGCTGCCCCAACGAAAGGATATGCGCCACTTAAAAAGCAGTCCTCAGGGCGATATTCGTAATTTATCGGTCGCAAAAGGAAGGACTTTGCGCTGGTAATTCGCTCAGGTAGTCCGTACGCGCGAATTATTTCCAGCTGTCGTCGTGATTCCCGTGCATAATCGCTTGTCGCTCGACATTCTCGACATGTTCGTGCGGTATCGAAATTTTTCTCGACCGATGAGGGATACGCAATAGTGGCAAAACAAAACAAAACAGGAAAGAAAAAAAGGAGAGAGGGTGCACAGTGGCGTTGAAACACTCATAACAGGTGGACCGATACTCGGCACGAAGATACATCTTCGAGGTGGGCGGTCCCACACTCCTTAAATCAGCCCGCAGCCACCATAACATTAAGCCCACCTCCTCTCTTACGGCACGTCTCATCTCCTGCCGTTTATTTGTTTGCTTAGAGCGAGTAATTAGAATCCGATACAAATGGTTATTATTTATCGGCACGGAGAGGCGAGCAGAATCGACGAGAGTCCCGGTACGAATGCACAGAATGGACGGCCGAGGTATACCTCCTGATTGCCTGGCGTTATTAAACCGGGAGATACCACGAGATAAATACACGGAGGCCAAACACCGGCCACTATATAATGTTACCGGCGATCCTCACTAACAGCTTTCATTCGCGAGCGATGCAGAACTCAATTATTATAGCGATGTCCTCTGCAAACGCGCTATTAATAATTCTTTATGTTTTATAAATGTCTAACATTATTTCATAAAATTAGAATACTTCTTCAACTTTATTTAACTTATTGGTATTTTTAAATATTTAAAATTAATCTTTCAAAAAAAAGTACAAGATAAGATAAATGCATTATCACAAACATTATCAGCGATAGTTGCAACTGTCGAAGCATAGAAGCGGGTTCATGGAAATAAATGTAATGAGATTCCTGATTGAACAGGGGCTAACCGCGCGTCACGTCAGACCGATGCACCCGTCTTGCATTCCGAAGAACACACGCGACTCACAGAGGCGAATCTATCGCGATGCCAGACGCGTCCGTTAATAAAATATAATGGGCACACAATGCCTCTCTCCCTCGATGATGACGATGTATACACCTGACCTACAGAATACAATGGCCGTACATCGTTTGGGCGCGATTCACCTAAGTGTGTATGGACAGACCTTTCTAATGGCTTTTGTGTAAGAAAAAAAAGATACATGCTGCGTCTATCATGAAAATCATAGTAAATCATAGACAATGAAAAATATAAGATACTGATACGAATATTTACTCTCTGTTCTCCTTTATTTCAAAGCACAAAAATTCGTAAACATCTAATGCCCCATTAATGATTAATAACTTTAATGTCAATCCAACTTACTTTTTAATCTCTCCCTCTAGTCTTCTAAGAATTAGAAAAAGATGAAGAGAAATTGAACTGAGATTAAAGTTAATCTACATTGGTAGAAACAAACATAAGTCTTATAAATTGTTATAGTTTAAATTTCTCTTCGGGATTACAATTATCAGACGCTATTAATTGTTCAACAAAATTCTAGCGAATGAAATCGTTAGTCGAATATCGAATAATCATTCGATTTATTTATTCCAACAAAGGCTTCATAGGGGATGGAGATACGCCGAGGATAACGTTGATTAGCTCCGCTGTTGATTTAATTACCGGGAGAGTAATTGGCATGCCTACTGACGATCCCCTTCCCTTTCCCTCTCAACACAGACACTCCCTGTCGCTTACTTCACTCGCTCTCCAGCACCCTATCGCCTCACACCCTGTCCTAAACTGTTGCATATTCATCGATGATAGATTATTATATGTCAAAGACTCGCAACCAGGAACAATTGATCTTGGATAATACCTACTAAATACATATAACATATTTTAAATTAAAATTTATGTGATCAATTCATAATTGACAAATATTCGCTTTATGTTGATCAAAATCGATAAGTCTCCTCGAAATTCGAAAAATTGCCGGTGTTCGAATTTGTTTTTTTTTACCTCTCGCTTTTCAAGTATCGTAAATTGGTTCGTTCGCCTGGTTTATCGTACGTGTTTCGTGGAGAATATATGCAAATGAAAAAAAAAACAGCCAGAAAAACAAACAACGACAGAGCAGTTCGTTGCCAATTTCCGCGAGTCCGAGACACATCGTAAAAAGGGCACCGCGGACGGTTAGGTTCGTACGGTAGCGGTTATAGGCGAACGTATATCGCGGCGATGTTATCCGCAAACACGCGGGTTCGACCAATTTATCCCAAGGGATGAGGCAGACGTGGCACGGCGGTAGTGGGTGTGGGGCAACCTTGTCCAGTGGAATGAATTCAGCACGCAGCCCCTGTGCGGTCGAGCTACCTCTACCCCTTTCGCCAACCATCTCCAACCACCGTGCAACGTCCCCACCTTTCGACCATTTCACCCTCTCATCCGTCCCTTCCTCTTTTTCGTTCATCTGATAGCGTGCGCGCGCGCGCACGTTAAGGTAGCTTCAGAATGTTCAAATAGAGAACCGATAGAAACGAGTAATAAAGGAAACAAGTAGTAACATAGTTATGAATTTTAATAGGATTACTAAAAGAATTACTAAAATAAATCAATAATTAAATCAATAATTAAATCAATAATTAAATCAATAATTAAATCAATAATTAAATAAAATTTAATTCCCGATTAATTCTTGAAAATATTATTTTATTAATTTTTTTCATATATCAGAAGATCGTAGTTAATTATCAATAACATAGAACATATTTTATCAGTTACATGTTTCTTAAACTATTTTAATGTCAGCAGTAACTCCACTGAAGGAGCAACTCCATGTTACATCCGTGGCGGTCAAACTATTTGACAGGCGACGATTTATAATCGATACAAGTGGTGTGAATAGCCCTTAACCTGCTACCATCCGCCACTCCTGATCCGCTCCACATATCGCTAGCGTGGTATACAACAACCGCCTGATTGCCACGGGGGTTCTTAGATTTATTGACCTGTCAATGGCGGCGCGCGAAAATGGCGAATTTACAACGCCGCAGGTGTTAAGTTCTGCCGTGCGTGTAATAACGGCCTGATCCCCAGGCCTACGGTAAGCCACACCGTAATTATATTTCTGAACCTCCCGCTCGCTACCTTTGTCATTATCATCCGAAGTGGCGTAGTCGTAATTCAATGAGATCCATCGCGCGATCGCACGTGTATATGTGAACGATAAAAGTCCAACGCGCGAATCTAGGAAATTTTAGCATGCAACGCAGTGCATGCTAAAGCAATGTGTGTGCATCACATTGGGGTTGGGAAATTTAGCGCTGCGAAAGGTTTCTTACATTTCCTACATATAATATCATATAAAACATATAAAATGTATATACATTAAAATTCTAAAACCCACTTTAAATGAAATACAACACAGTGTACTGCATAATTAAACCATTAGATCAGTTAATATTAAGTTAGGAAATCTGTTACTTCGCTCAGGCTTTTGATTTATAACTGCTTAGTACATCTGCTTAATATACTGATACACCTACTCTCACTTTATATAGTTTTATTTTTATTTTGTAGAAAAAAAATATTTTGTAGTTTAGGTTAGTAGTGCTAAGTGCGAACAGTGAAGCGCCATTTTACTACATAGTTGAAACCTACGATATATTATACACAGTTTCATCTATGTATGAAATCACGCATAATACGTTGAGTTTGCCCAATCTTGCATATGTATGTTGTTACGTGTACTGCGAGTCTTATTTACATTTTTTATAAAAAATTTTCCGACATTGTTACGTTTATTTTCTGTGTGTACACTACTAGAAAGAATCTTACATTGATTGAAAATGGACAAATTAGAATTTTCTGGAATTTTTTTGAAATTACTAAAATTCTAATTGAAATAACCAGAAATCTGATTGATCAGAATTTTTTTGTTTCGTTCATTTTTTACCTCAAAAATTTTTCTCAGTGAAAATATTACAGTTCCAAACTTACAAGCAAAATTAACGCAAATTCTGAAGAAGACAGTACAATAATTCTAAAACTATGCGCAAAAAATAAATAAAACAGCACGCAAAAAAATATTTTGCTGCTTCAGTTAGAATTAGTTAATATAGCTTTTTTTGTATCTGACAGAAAATTATGTATCTTACACATAGTATTTATAGCAAATTTAAATTCTATCTCTGTTATCTATATGATTAGATGCAATACATATCTAATATTGCAATACTTGCTAGAAATTTATCTATTTTAGCTATTTTTCGTACTTAAATAATTTTCGCTATAATTGCAAGATTACTTTTTTGAGTGAGTGTAAGTTGCATAAAATGCTAACGATATGATTTATAACTTATAAATCTCGCACGTGGCAGAATAAAATAATGTAGTTTATCCTACCTTGAGCCTGGTGAGACGAGGTTCCTCGGCTGCAAGCTTCGCCAGCGCTTGATAGTCCCCCTGCGATGCTCTAACCAGCCACTCTCGCGATTTTCCATCCAGTTGCTTTGGGAAAGCATCGATCGTGGTGATTATTAGCGATTAATGGGTGCGAGGGATCGCCGGATCGATCAGCAGCACGCGGAAGATCGAGCGGGCCGTTCGATCGAGAGCAGACGAATTTTAATTAAGATCCCCGGCCACGATCTGGTATGCATTTATCAGGGACCGACGATGCACGTCCGATCAGGGAAGAGAATTACGGCCCGTGCTGCGTCGCTCTCGTCGGATTGGCGCGCGCAATAATCGCGATCTGCGGTGGGTGATGAACTTACCGAGGCAACGGAAGCGCTGTCATCCTCGTCGGCGCCCTGCGGAGAAAAGAAGAGAGGAAAGAGGGGATTAGAGTTGATCCCTTGAAAAATCAACATTACGCGCTACGTCACGCGGACGCTCACGGGGCACGCAGCGACAAGTCGTGGCAAAAACCGGTCCGCTGTATATGGCGTTGGCGTTGATGCAGAAAGAGAGAGAGAGAGAGAGAGAGAGAGAGAGAGAGAGAGAGAGAGAGAGAGAGAGAGAGAGAGAGAGAGAGAGACGAGTAGTAGAGACGCGAGCGAGTAACGTACGTACGGTACGTTACGTAACGGTAACCGTACGGTACGTAACGGTTAAACG
>NW_012130075.1:2447534-2480090 GCF_000143395.1 Atta cephalotes
AGAGAGAGAGAGAGAAAGTACGTCCTCGCTATGCATGCGTGCCACGATGGCGAACACACGAAGTGGCATGGAGACGACAGGGGGAAGAAAATGCGTGAGCGCAGCGGGAGGCCACCGAACACGGGACGCGCGCTTCGGCCATCAGATTGATATACGGATCCAATAATTGATTCTCCGGCGCAAGGCTTTGGGAAGCTGGCTGGGCCGCACGCACTTACGCAACCCCCGACCATCGCCCGTCCAAGAACAGACGTCCCATTTCGGAAACTGCCGTTTGCCGGACGGACGGCAAACGCACGAACGATTCACGATCGCGATTATTGATAGGGCATAAAAGCACTTAAGATATATTTTCGATAAAATTCCTATCGCACACGGTGCCTCGTATCGCTTACAAAATTCTGCTTTTAACAGAGAATCCACGCACTATATGATTACGTAATTTTATTTGTGCTTTCATATTCATATTCTGCCGCCGCGATAAATCTTAATCTTAATAATATCCTTAACAGATCTTGATAACATCCTTAAATCACACATACAAATACGTAAATAAATTTTTTAACGAGAAACTCGTCGTTTAATCGTGCTCGTATACAGCGCCGATCGTGTAGTGTTCCACGTTATACTTACGATAGTATATGCACGTGGTACGGTAGGATGACGCGACGAAGGTGGTGGCGATGGAGGAGGGAGGAGGTGAGGGTTCTCTTCTGATCTCAGAAACGCTAAACGACTACTCATCCCTGTTAAACTGTTTGTATTTTCACTCGTCACGGCCACATCGGTTGTTCGAGGTGCTCATATCGACACTCGACCCCGAATCAATCGTGACTCTTCATAAATTACTTCCACAGACCGCGGGAGATGCGCGTTTGCATTTTGGCCGAGTCATCATTAGCTAGCCGCGATATATCTTTATCCATCGACATCGCTCGTGTCCTTAAGTGAAATCACGACTCGAAGGACACGCGTCGATAAAAGCGAGACGAGTATATCTAACGTTTCAACATTAATCCAATTCTCCCTCTTGTCAAAAAGAAGAATCTTTTGTGTTGCGCGAGAATGTTCTGATTTTGGAGAGCGGAATCCTCTTCCGGAAAGCTTGTCGTTTAGAAATCAGAATGATAACCACTGACCTCCCGTCGCGTCAGGTGGTGCATCGAGGTGCGTTCCCAGCTTTCGTGCACTATGTGTGCTCTCGCAAACACGTTTGTACGCGTGCGAATGCACAGATGCAAGCTGATAGGACGGACTTTGTTATATGCATGTATCACAGAGGTCATGCTTCATCGGCGATGCAACAATTGTACTTGCGATAAAAAGACATCATTGCTTGTGGCGGCGGTAAACGGATGCGACCGAATTAATTTTTAATTTAATTCTTTCAGTTACAAGACACAACTGTCTTATTATTATTAATAATAAGTATACACCTGAATGAGATACGCTTTCTTATCTTCCTTACGCGAAATATATAAGTACACTTAAAAAAAAAAGAATACCTAACTGTTTCCAATTATTAAAGCAGTATATAAGAATATGTAAAAATTCAATTCTCTGGGAAAAATTCTTCCTCATACATTACAAGATTAATATGCAAATTGTCGCAAAATTATGCAAGCAGCGAAGAACAAGAGGACTCATTGGCATTTTACCGAGAATCAAAGAGATTTCGAAGAGAGAAACTTAGAAGAATTTTGATCTCGATATTGAGAATCACAGACTACTCACATATAGTATTTCGCTGTTTAAATCATGTGCATCGCTGATTGATTTTTAAATGATCGTGCAATACGACCCAACCGATTTTCTATGAGATTTGGGGGCAAGGGACACTTGTTCTCTTGTATCTCGGACCTGAAAGTATGTAAATATTCTCATCCCTTCATAGCGCGAGATCTCCAAGAATGATCAGACAAACCAGTCAGCGATGGTACAGTCACAACGTTCCATGAGCCATAACGGTGTGGTTATCAGATAAGCTTATAAGACCCGAGTAATCGTAATAGCATCGCAATGGCGATTTCTCTGGCTCCATCGTGGTCGATGAACGAAGATGGAGAAGCGGCGGATGAACGAAGACGAGAGAGGAGAAATGAGTCGCCTCTGTTCCATCGGCGAGTCATTGTTCCGTCGTAATTAATATTTTAATTGAGATCAGCGGGAATTAATTAACACAACAGCCTGTTAAGGTCGTTCGCCTAAACCGATCAATCGCGATCGTGATGCACTTGTCAGGATCAAGATTTAATTCATCTTCTTATTCATAATATCTCTATCAGACGAACAAGACATTATAAGCTTGATAAAGCTTGATAATTCACGAAAAGGAAATAATCGTGAATAAATTGATTACCAGCAGCAAATGATATTTCAAGAAAGAAACAAGGATCCATTAACTCTACATTAGTCGAGTGGTTTTTTGAATGTAATTATTCACGTAGAATTCTAATACCCCAATATTATAACTCAATTTTTATTGTTCTTTTTGATGATTTACAATTAAATAAAGATAACATTCTATACATTCTTTAAATAAAGATAAGTGCAAAAAAAGTTTTTTTAACTATACACAATTTGCGCTAAATGTAATAATATATACACAAGAAGGAACAGTTTTGCTGAAATATCTAAGAATTTAGCTAAATATAGATATGAAAATAATTTTGTTTGGACCATAAAAATAATTATGTAGAAAAAACTAATTGTTATGATGTTAAAACGTTTACAGTGTTATCATCAATGCTTAAGCGTTCAAAATTATTTTGATTTGGACCAAACTAAATTATTTTCAGATCTGAATCTAGTTAAAAAATTTTGAGATACTTGAACAAAATTAAAAACTATTCTTTCCGTGTAAATAACACTTATATATTTAATGAATGTATAAGATTGAAGTATTTTGCATATCTCATGTGAATAATGAAGTATTAATTCATCCGTTATAAATATAACAAATCTATGTTTAGAACTATCTTTACGTGTTTAATGACAGTTCGAATAGCTAAATATCCCATCGTAATAGCGAACATACGCAAATGGATGCTCGTACATCACATTCGTAATCGGATAAAAAGCTAACAACGCGACGCATACAAGCCGCATAATCAGTTAGGATGTGATCCTAGCACGAGCGAGCGGCGAACCGAGTATCATAGAAATGGATACAAAGGGGCCATCAGCAGCCACGGTAACGAGCCAGCCGACCTACCCACCCCATCGTTCGTATCTCCCATTGTTATCGCTCTTCGTGGCGCATCAACGCCAACTCAAAAACACGCTCTCCCGGCAGTTAAGCCGTGCACATTCGCGCGTCTAATTCCGCGAATGTGGCCAGCGGCAGGTACTCAACTACTCAGCAGGCATGCACGTGCTTACTCGTGCCCTCTTGTCTCTTTCTCTCTGTCTCTCTTTTACGCTTCCCGCGTCTCTCCCACGTCTCAAACAATAAAAGGAATACACGGTGTAAAGCAGATAGCAAACGCGCGCTTGCTCTCTTCAGGGTGGAAACGTTTTAATAAGCAGACGTGCGTTGGCCTCTCCGAGGGGGCGTATAAATATATTTGGTTGCTCTAGCGAAAGCGTACTTTCGCATTGCGAAAGAGTGAGAGACGTGATACAGAGAGACTATGAGGAACGGAGTGGTGTACCGGGGGCGGATATATCGGTGAGACGACGAGGGGTAAAGCGGGGGACGGCGGGCGTGGTAGAACGAGAGGCAAAACATGTTGCGGCACGAGCTGCCTCGAGAGCTCCGCGGAATTAGCTTTATTATAACCTGGGGGCCATCCATACATGCCTAACAGCGCACGAACATTCGCCGGCCAATAAGCCAAATGCTAACCAAACATTTTCGCGACTCGGCACACCCTACAATTCATCCCTTCCTCGCGTCCCTCTGTACCGCCGAGAGATTCAGCAAGGAGGATCGATCCTGATTAAAGCGAGATGTGTATTTAACATAACTATCAACCGACGATTCGAACATGACAACTATTTGCCACACTTAATGTTTTATGGTTTCGCTTTGAATAACGAGGCATATTTTTGATATATATAGAGTGTCCCAAAATTAATGATAAATATTTTTAAAACATTTTTTGACAAGATATTTTAAAACAAAAAGTCTAGTACGAAAATGTGAAGGCTGTGATAGTTTTCAAATAGGAAAAATTTTAAAATTACAACTATCGAGTCTAGAATTTCATACACTCAGATATAGTCAATGTGAAGATGTTTCCTCAAACTTGATGTTTTTGACAATAACAAACTTCAATACCTTCACACTTGATAATCTTACCATTTCTAAATGCGAAATTCTAGCTCCGTTATTTGTAATTTTTAAACTCTCTTTCTATTTGTGAAAACTATCAAGCTTCGATTATTTTCGTATTAGACTTTTCATAATGTTACAAAGAAACTGTCTTCAAAATATTTATCGTTATCAATTATGGGACACTCTGTATACAAAAAGAGAATTCTATTTTTCTATTTCAATTGTATGAAGTTTACAAAAAATTAAAGACATGATTTATCAATCGTGATTCTACTTAAGTTACGAAGGCTAATACAAGATGCATCGAAGAATTAAGCGCATCTTCACTGCGGCTGTAGGGAAGTCCTGCTATTCTCTAACGACTCTCCCTCCCTTAGGAAGGAACTTTTCTGGTCACAGCAGCGCCGTGAAACGATTAGGCCCGGATTAGTCGAGCGCGCGAGATCGATTATGCGATCCTGCGGATAACATTGGCCTGATTTATTCCCCTAATGGGCGTTCGCGCATTCATTTCGAGGCCGTGCGAGGCAATTCCACGGGGCTTCGTCGGATGGCGGTGCCCGTCCTGCCGCTGACAGGAAAACTCTCGCTGGGTGATTCAGCGTTCGGTTCGGCGACGCCTCCCACATAATGCCTACCTCGGGTACCCACCTACCTAACGCCATTTCCATCGTCAGGGATCATAATCCAAGGTTCAATCGCGAGCCAAATGAAATCGCGTCGAAATATAACGACGAGATGTTAAGGCTAAATGGTCGAAGACGACTCAAGTGTTGCCTTCTAATCAAATTGCCTCTCGTTTGTTCAGTTTACCGATGAGGAATCAACTGGTCTCATTCAAATGGATTTAATAAAAAAAAAGAAAGAAAATAACGAGTAATGAATGCAATTTATGAAATACGTAGAACATTTCATTTTAATAATGTTTACATAGAAGCACAATGCTACAACTAATGCCGGATCTATAAGTTCGATATGTCCGTAATACAATAAAATAAATGATAACACAAAGCAAAATTTTTTAAAATTAGATTTATGATTATATAGATTCCAGCTTGAAATCGGTTGGGCGGAATTAATTTTGCGACGGCGGAATACAAGCGTCGCGTATATACAAGCGAAATTCGACAAGTCGGTACGGAACAATTACACGATGGCGGGGAAATTAGCGATCGCGGACGATTATTATCTCGCGCGGTGGCATAGAGGGTGATTCATAACCCGCGCCTCGTATTTTCGCGGATGGCACACGTCGAATTTGGTCCGGATGGGAAACACGGACGGCATCGACACCGCACGCTCGCTCAACCGGCCCTCTTCTCCACCGCCCCTTTACCCCTTCGTTGACAGGATTATATTCGTACGTACCCACCGTGTTCCTCGGTGTACCTCGGTCCCGCAATACGCGTCGCGCGATCATATTCCCGTCAGCTAATAAATTTAGCGCGGTGCTCGAGCGCACGACCGCCGTGCGATTATCGTCGCGCGATTGTTCCATTGGCCACAGTTTCGAGAGGTTTCAATGGTAAAGCGGTTCTTTTCTATCGTGATTAAATGGTTACATACTTTAAAGGTCTGTCTTGTAGCTAAACTAGTATAGACTTTTGAAATCAAAGTGAAATAGATATTTGATAAAAGCGAAAAAGTTTAGTGCAGAAATAAAAAACCTATAAAAAACCTTAGAAAAAAAGTATTATAACATTGTTCGAAATGATTGCCAATTGGAATTCAATTTTCCATAAAAAAAAAACACAAGAGAAATCTAGGGATTAATTGAACAATTCCGATCCATCTAAACAGTTCCATAATATAAATTGATACTCTGATACAAATTATTTAATAATCTTGCGATAAATCGCGTAGAATTGTAAATAAAGTGTAATATCGTGAATAAATTAGATGAGTCTGCTGATAAATATCTGTGAAAAGTCGATAGTGCTGACGTAAAGTACGCTAGGAAACTGTCGGACAGAAGAAATCTTAATAGCCGATGCGTCGGAGCGATAGAGTTGTTGTGAAATTAACTTCTCGAAAAGAGTACCGTTTCACGAAATGACTGGGCGTGACGAACGCGTGTTAATCTACGCCGGTGTTGTGCAATAGTGCCGAGCGCGATTATATCGCAGATATATACATTCGATATTGTACGACCAATAAGAAAATTAAAACATATATATTCAGATTACAATATGTTCCAATTCAGATTGAAATATGTTACTATTCATAAATATTACGTTCAACAAGACGCATATCTATTCTTTTATGAATATTGCAGATAACAATTTTAGGAATCGTAGACGTCAGCAAAAACAAAAATGTGAAGGGATACCTGTCCTGAACTATGCTTATTCATCGAGAACCGAAACTTCGCGACATTCGATTCAGTGAAGCGAGGAAGAAATGGTTGACGTAGCCTGTTGTATAGTCCATGATGTACTGCGATGAAGGTCGAGCTTAGCCGCCCGCGCGGTTTCGTCTCCTAACGAGTTTATCGCATCCTCTTTAACGTTATTAACACGGGCTAACGAACTGGAAGTGCCGAGTCACCCAGGTCCTATACCGAACCACATTGGAGTCACGATGGTTCCGCCAGGTATACACACCTGTACACGCGTGTCTGATCTTTACGCAGGTGTGTGCGTGAATGTGTATGCGCGTGCGTGTGTGTACGCGGGTTTGTAAGTACAGGGCGAGAGGTGGACGTTCGACAGTGCGAGTTACGTGTATAAGGTGGGATAAAGGTACGTATAGATACACAGTCTGGCCTGTCTGTGCGGCCCTGATACCCGGGTCTCTGGGCTAATTCCGAGGTGTAATCTACGGGTACCATCTCAATGGATTAGCATATAGATAGCGAGGTAGACTGACCGCATATATGCACACCTAGACCACGCTACGGAGGGAAGACGGGCATGTCCGTTTTGGTCCCGTGTCCTACGCACGTAAGGGGGTCAAATGATGTTGCAGCGACGTTCTCAAGCAATTGCTAGAAATAAATTCTGAACATATTGTGTGTTCGCATTAACGAAGCCAATTAAGACTTGTACAATCAAGTAGGTAGTACGAAAGATTTCTGGCTGCCGAGAGATATTTCTTTTTCTTTTAAAAGTCATCGATAAAAACTGACAAATGTAACAATGTAGTATATAGAATATGTAAACTATCAGTATTAATTTTAAAAATATTCATCGAGTTTCTCAGATTACTATCAAGGATCTTTTTCGTGCAATTCAATTCCATCTGCCACATCGACATGGCTATAAAAAGACATGCCATCTTTTTCTGTGAGGACTTCCGTCTCGGAGATCATTGGAGGATAAGAGGCGTCATCGACGCTGATGGCAACGGACGGTGGGTTATGAGAGGGGGCGGACGGACCGCGGACTTGGGGCATTTCGCCTGAGGTGATTCGGTCGCGAGGTAATTTGTGCTCACAGCGGGGCTGAGCAAACACGCGCGGCGGGGGTGCCTCGAAAAATTAAATAACTCGATGACTGGTCACATTCTCGAACGTGCGCGGCACATATAGCTCTCGGGATCGAATGAACGTGCATACATACATATGTACGTCGACGGTCCCGAGATGTCCGCGAAGAAGGGCGCCTCTCGGCTGAATGACGTGGCCCTCTATTGTCCCTCTTCTCTCCCTCTTTCTACCTTCTCGCATCGCAAACGGTGCCTTCGGTCGAGTATCCCGGGGGAACATCGTGGGCCTTGTGTGCCTAGGACCATCCCAGGACTGTGCCCAGGGAGTGAGCGCCGGCCTCCCGCAGACTTATGAATACAAATAGCCGCTCACTGCGCGACTCAGATCCCTGATAAGGTACGGTCCTGACTTACCGTACCATCGCATAAAGTACAGACTTAGAGCCTTGCAAGGCCTATCCGATGTATAGGATCGTTTAATGGCAGATTATCCTCGCGAGAAAGATTCAGATCAGCCAAAAAGATTTCGCAAGTTACACGCGGATAAATTGAAAAACAAGATGATTAAAATTTAAGTAAAACACACAAAAACAATATCAAATGTGAAATCAATTGTCTATAAAATCTACTCGATGTAATATCTCGACTAAATATAAATCAATCTTTCGAAGAAAATCGACGGGCTTATTGTTCGAGTTCATTTTTTGCGATACTGTGACGAAAAATTATTATAAGGAAAAACAACTAGACGATAATACAAAAATTTCAATTCCATGATCAGACCACCAAGAAGGGCTTCATAACCCGGAAGGGCGGCGTCTCGTTCACCGCTGTCATGACAGTCACAATCAGTCAGTTTTCGGTTTAGTCTCCGGACTATCACTACGGGAGACGAGACTCCCGTGGATGAATACCGGAATCTGCCATTCACCGGGAAGGAGAACGGAGAAGGTAATCAACGAGACTGATTTAATATACGCGCGCATCTCGAGAAGGAAAAAGAAATCTTGTTATCCGCCTCGTAATCTTTTTTCCAAGAGAAGATGTGGCGGTTGATAGATTAGTGTAAGACCAGAAGCCTAAGTTGGTATGGAAACGTGATAGACGATAGGAATTATGAGAAGACAACAAGCGACCCATTGTAAATCGTTTCCCTTTGCACCCCTTGCGTAGGCATCTGCCCTACCTACCATATGTATTACCACATAAAGGTCCAAAGAATTCTCTCGCGGAAGTGAAGGCGAGGCGAGGCAATGCGAGGCGTCGCCACTGCTGAACAAACAAATTTAATGCGCGTAACGACACCAATTTAAATGATAATGCGCGGTATGTGTGCCTTCAAGATTAACTCGTAATAGGCCGGAATAAATGTCGGCGGACCTGTTAGAGGTGTATCTAGTCGTCCGTTACACGGAAACAGTGGGTGCTAACTACTCTTGTAGACAAGCTTGTTTATATTGGTGCGTGTTGTGCAGCACGAAAACTGTAAATCCACACGCACGCATCTGGCGGCAGTCCCAAGAAAATTGGGTCGCCACGAATCACGTCTGCTAGATCTCTCAACGTCGTTATTAACGAGACCGCGATGAGTTATCATCAGGCATATCGCATCGCGCTAGCATCCGCAACCCACAATTATCCGGTCGGTTATTAAATTTTACCAACGATATTTAATTATCCTTCGACGAGGTGTTGCCGAGCGCATTAAACGCTATGCCATAATTTACTCGATTACGTGTAGAACGTTCGATAACCGATAATCACATTCGACGTTACAAGAGATACGCGCCCGAATGCATCTTCTCATAAATGACCAGTTTGGCAGTTACGCGATTTTCCCGTGTTATACGTACGCGATAGTGTGATGATGGAGAAAAAAAAGAATTTATGCGGGAGAGAATGATACCATGCGAGTTCATCGACTACATCGATAAATCCCGATGGTAATGAGTGGGCTTATCTCAAAGACACTTATCAATCGGCACTCCTGCTCAAGTAAATTTGCCTAATTAAAGGAACAAGATGTAAACGATTTTATTTCCATCACTGTTCGTGCTATCTGCGTATCTGCCGACCACTTGGAATGAATAAATGGTTTCCTTCGTATCTTCCATTCTTTCTCTCTCTTTCTTTTCTTTCAGAAATCGAGCAACGCATTTAAACCACTATGGCCAGGTGCACCTGTCAAGTGCTCTATGCAGTTAGTTTGATTAATGACAGAAATATTTCTTGAATAAACAACGGGGTGCGCTTAAGCTCGCTGAACAGATTGACATTTAGATATATATACTTAAAAGCAACAACATTTAGATTTAAAAGATAACTACTGCAATTGCACGATAAAAAGATGATTCAAAATTAACCTTCGTTGATCTTATGTTAATATTACAAATCTAAATCACTGCGAAGAAAAATCTTCGCTGACGTATTTATTAATGAATATACAGAAGCGATTTTCTAAATTTTTTAAATATTATTAATGTAAACTACGAGATCTATGAATTATAAGATCTTCTATTTAACATAAATAGATAAAAAAGGCATATTCTTGCTGCCTAATAATATTTCGTATAAATTTCCAGTTTCGTCAATTAATTTAATATTACGTAGATATTTCAGTTTCGGTTTAGGACGTTTCAAAATCAATAAATAATCAGCGCATTGTTTGTTTAAACTAGAAATTGTAAAATTAATACAAAATATTATTAGGCATCCAAGATTCATTTTGATCGAATATATCCTTCTTTGCTTATTTGTATTAAACTTTTCTCGGTCGATTTTCATTTACTATTATTAATCTTTTATTTACTTTATTATCAAATATTTTACTTCAAAAACAAGAATCAGAAATATTAAACAGAAGCTAATTAGAGAGAATAATCAACTTCGATCAAACGAAGAGTCGACGAGGCTTTGGAAGTAAGCTGCACGAAGTAAGTTTGCCTGCGGAGGTGTCTTGTCGAGATTGTCGCAAATAGAATCATGTGCAAGCTGTGCCCTCGCTTCCTCACCTTGCCTCGCCACGCCATTGAACCTCTTTGCATATACATTCTGTAAGATTACTTTGTGCGGTTTACACCCAACCTCTCCCCTTTCCTTATCCCCTCGGTTGTCCCTCAGCAGCACGCTGCGCTTCACTTCAGCCCTCTGCTTTCGTTGCCGAGAGGCAAACTACCCTCCAAGTTTCACCCAAGGTCCCTAATGTATGCGGAACTATACAGCAGAAATTCCAAGTTCGGCATGGCCGTGTTAGGCGCCTTTACGATGAGTTTCTACCCTCTCGTTCTCTCTTTGCCGCGCTCGCGAGGGTAGGGACGAGGGGCTCGCTCGACAAGACTCGCCCTCCGCATAAGAGGCGAACACGCGTGATCCTAATTAGAACGCGTCTTCGAGGTGCCGAAGTAAAAGCGAGCTTCTTGTTAGGCGTCCCGACGAAGATGCCTTCGGCGTTCACACGCACATATACGGGAGCATACAAGCAAGATGCACTCTCGAAGTAAAACAATTTTCTCTCTCTCTCTCTCCTTCCTTGATTTTGCAAACATTCATTTTCTAAATGAATATTATCAAAATTATAATTTTCGTGATCATTGCATGATGTAAGTAGTAAAATTCGTTCAATGTTATGACGTAGTTACAAAAACTTATATATATATTTTTTTTTTAAATCGTGCTAACTGAAGCAGTCACAAGAATTCTCACAGGAAAATACGACAGATAAAGCATCTCGCGTTCGTATTTACATAGAAAAGAAACTTTACTGTTAAAGAAGCATGTTATATAATGTTTATAAACGATCACATTAGTCGAGTATTACATTGGCATAATACATTATCGAGTTTTGATGATTGCCGGAAACATTTTATTGAATACTAAGAATCAAACATACAAAATGTCGGTATATATAAATAAATTAAAATAAAGTAAATATATCTGCAAATAATTAAAAAAACTAATAATTAATTATAAAAATTGTTATTATTCCAAATTTTCTTCTTCGCATCTTTGCATTCTTTTATTTCTCTGTTTTCCTCTATGGGAAAATGTGTTTCATCGTGATGGGGATGAGATAGTGATGAACTTGTCGCGCGTTCAATGACTCGTGATCAACCGTGCGAAGAAAATATGATGGAAAACTACGTAGAATGTGTTGACGCGGCAATTGACCGGCGGACTGGCGCGGCACGCGACACTGCGTTAGACGAAATGGTCATTAGGGATGCAAAGGGCGGAATCGCGCAGCTACGTTGCATGATAATTACTGTAAAGAAAGACCGACGAGGCTCTATCCACTGGCTTCCCGGGAGATTACAGGATGTCCGGAGGCAGGAGTCTCCCCGCATGACCCGAAAACCCTTTCCGCGCTTACAAGCAATAAAAATTAACGACCGGTCCGGTCAAATCGTATATGAAAGGCGGCTCGCCAGGACCGAACTATGGCGTCTGAGTAATACATAATTATCACGGGCCATTCAATGTATACACGTGGCAATAAACAGTTTCCTTTTGTAACGAAATTGTCATATAAAGAGAATGTGTCAAAATCTTTCGAAAGCTATTAACATTTTATCCAAATTTCCAAAAAAAAATCGATGTAAATCAAAATCTTATAAAATATGTTATATATGATGGCTTCTTATAACAATTCATTTCTGATATAATAGTAGAAAAAAATATTAGCGTCATCTGACATCTAAAGATATACGATAAATTACTTTAAACAATTAATGACGATTAATAATTGATAGTTAATTAATTTAAAGATTTTTTTTTTAATCAAAGGAATGAGATTTTCAATTCTTCTCTAAAAAAAACCGAACAAATCATGACGCAGCCACGCGCGAGAGACGAGCTGAGAGCACAATCCGGTCATAATCGGTCAAAGGAAGCGTGAAAGAGCCGCTTCTTTCCTCCTTTATAGAGCATCTTAACCGTTCGGCGTCTTTAATCGTGAGATCCGATAAATATATCAAAATTATGATGGAGGATCGACCGCATACAGGACGGGTAACACATCCTGCTGATGCTCCAACTTTGTTGGTTGCGGCGGAAAGGAGTCTCCCCATTCTCTTCATGAGATTTCGAGAGATCTCTCTTCCTCCACTTTTAATTTTCAGGCGCGGCTAATTATGATTTACGGCAACATCGGCGCAACATCCTGATCGCTACGCGAGATACCGCCCGCAGGATATTCAAATGCGATGAATATTGCTCGCCGCGATAAACGGCACACGAACGACAAGATAAACGAAGGAGAGAAAGAGAACGCGAGAAAGGAAGAATCGTCGCGAGAGCGCGTGTAAAGGATATGGAGAAAGGATTCCTAGTAGCCTACTCGGTATGCAAGATGGGCAGTCAGCCTTGTACATACCGCATCCTTCCTCCCACCCTTTGAAGGATGTATAGGCATCCGCGCGCGTGGATCGTTCCGTGCCGAATCGTTCGTCCGTAGTATTTAAAGCCCCGACGGGATAATTCAATACGGGACCCCGAATCCTTTGTGTCCCTGCATGTGTTTAGAAAACATAAGCTGCCTAGCGATGTTACAACACGATGAGCGCCATGATTCAAGCGCATGATTTCTCGCCAAGAAATCGAGGTGTAACAGACACCTTCTCCCAAGAGACGGCTCAAAAACATATATTGATCTATAGATAGATTTCGACATTTTTTCCCACGTAAAAAATTTTCACGTATGCCCTTTCTCATAATTATATATTATTAACAAATTAGAATCATTTGTATAAATAAAACTTTCCAAACACACATATTCTTTCACTTTTCTACAAAATTATTTATTCTCTCTGTTACTCTCGTGATTCTATTCGCAGTTTATACACATATGTATATACACATATGTATATACAATTGTGAAATAAAAAGTATGTACTCACCTTATCCGTTCGTTTTCTAGCAGGTACATTCGTATCATTATACCGGATATGAAGATCGGTCTCGCTGGCCATTCGATTGAAGCGTTGCATTCGTTCACGAACACTGAGTTGCTCAGCCGAGAAGGAATTCGTTGTCGTTACTACTTCCTCCTGTAATTTATTAGATTCGATTCTTGGATTTAATATATTACAAGTGCGAGCAATAACAAATGAATCTGTCTTAAAGGACAAAATAAAGCCTGCGGTACACGATGCTTGTTTTTCTGAAAATATCTAGATCAAAACATCTAGTTTGCGTTTTTATAAATTACTAAAATTGTACCACGTAGAATATCGAATTTCTAGTAATTTACTAAATGCGAGCAATCTAGCAGAAAAATACGCATCATGTGCCACAGGCTATAGTCTTTAAGACGGATTCATAGTAGATTCTTATATTTAAGGCCATCATAAGTCTCAAGATATCATAAACCAATCACAGAATAGTATTGACATCCCAAGACATTACTTAAAACAGTCCTAAAATAAGAACTTGACTGTATATATATATATATATATATATATATATGTATACTGACTTAGAATATAAAAAACATTAAACAGATAATCTTGATAACAGTAAGTAAATATAGTAAAATATCAGAAACTATTTATATAACTTGAAAAAATGTAATAATAATATATAATTACAAAACAATTTATTTATTTAAAATTTCTAATAATTTACCAAGGTGGTAAATAATTATTGTATAAAAATCGTAATTAGCTTTACAGAAATTTAATACAATTCAATATTGAGAGATAGTAATTACTTATTTTAAGTATTGAAAGCACTGTGTAATCCAGTGCTTTTAATATTCAAATAAATAATTAATTACTGTCTTTCAATAATAAACTGGCCAGCATTAGATCATTGTTCTAACTATCAATTAGTAGAAAAAAATAATCGTTTATCGCATCAGCATGATATACATTCCTTTTACCTTGCGCGATATATCGTATGAGTATGATGATATCGATAATGATCGCGAATGTTTTCAAGGAAACACAAACAAGGTATGTATAGATAAGATAATCAATGGAGAATCTACCTTTATGACGGCTTCCAAGGAGCTGTTCCGGTTTCTATCAACGTTTTCCTTGTTTTCCATCTTGAGTTTGTCTTGACTTTTGCGACGCGGTGGAACAGGTGGTGACGACATCGACGAGCTAGGCTCCGAATCGTCATTTTTTTCACGCGTCAATATCGGTGTCGCACTTTCTTCGAGGCTCACGTGAGAATTACTTGAAGATGGACTGAGAGGTGCTGGGGGTGGTGGCCGGTAAGGTGGAGGCTCGCGTAGAGGAGAAACCGGAGTGGTTAAATTGGAGGTAGCGAGGGGAGATTCCACTTGCTTAGGGGGTGAAAGGTCTAGAAAGGGTTGCCGGTATTTCTTCTTGAGAACCAAGTATTTTTCACCCTGTTAAGGAAGTTCACTTTGAGAATACTCCTAATTCGACAGGAGCGACACAGAAAATTTCAAATTTCGTTAACTTAATTTTCTATTATATTAAATTTCGAAAAAAATAACAAAAAAATTAAAAATTCCCGAGAATTAAATAAAAATCCTATAATTTTCATTATCACATTTTCTAAGTTTTCTCGCATAAAAATTTCTCTAATATTAATAAAACATCTTGTGCTTTTAATTAAAAAATAATAATATATTTTTTTAATTAAACTTTCTCCAGAATCATTTTTTTTTTGCCAAAATCATGTTCTTTCCAGAATTTAAATCGATCAATCTATTATATAAATCTATTATATAAATCTATTATTTAAATCTTTTATATAAAAAAAATTTAATATCTATCATTACTTCGATATGTGACTTTAATTTTAGTAGAGATATTAGATTAAAATAATGCGTACTAAAATTCCAAAAAAAGTACTTCACATTCTCAAAGAAAGACACATACATGGCAATTAAAAATTATAATTAATATATATATTGATAACAAAAATATATTGACAACTGTAAGTTTGTTGATACAACTATTATAGATAAACTTATAATAATATTTTCTTTTTTTTTAAACAAATTATTATATAGTTATAATAACTATAAAATACTTTATTCAATTATATATGTTAACTATTTAAAATTCCTATAATTATTAATTTATAGCCTATTACCACTATCTTTTTTTTAAGTGCAGCGTTATATATACAAATATTAATTAATCAATATTTATATATCAATATTTAAAGAATCATATTTATATATTAATATTAAAAAGAGTCACCAAAAAAACTTTTCTCACAATCTTTTCTCGGATATATTCAACAGCTTTCATTTTGAGGATGTAGATCTCTCTCTCTCTAGTAGCACGTATTCACATAATAGTTTTCCGAATGTTCATTAAGACTAAAAATACATACAGTCTGAAAGATCTTGTGACTAATGTGACAACTCGGGAGAGAATTTTTTCAGCTGATCGTATGCCTTCAGCTGATCGCATGCGGAACCGGCAACGTCGCGCCAGGCGCGCAACAAGTCGCTCCTGTCAGAACGGACAGGGAATCACGGGACAGAAGGAAAGAGGATTCGCTGTTAACCTACCTCCTCGTTCTTTATAGTAGCCAAGGTGTTGACGTACTCCTTGAAACGATTCCTCGCCTCGACTGTAACACAAAATCGTACGTTGCACACCACGTTCGACACCACGGCGGCTTGGTCGTCGGCCGTCCACAGTGTTTATATCACATACGTGGACGCGGAATCACATCTCGCGATGGGATAACCGCGAGCACGATGCGTCGATGTAAATGCAACCCACCTCGTGTTTCCGGGTCCGTCAAGAACCGCTTGAAATGCTTCACCAGGTCATGATTGCGCGCTGTGCCTCCGTTTTCCAACAAATAGTTGCGAATCTCTTCGAGGGACAACTCACTGGGCGTCGCCATCTTGAACTGACTCCGCCGCGAACGACCGTTCGTGACGCATATGCTGTTGATAACAACGGTCACTGTAGTTACCATCGAGAATAAGTGGACGTCGATTGATAAATTTTTTTATATTGATTCACTCTTTGTATATTAATAAAAGCATTCGCGTGTAAATGCAGAATAATTACGACGTAATAGTTATAAATGTGATAATTCTGGTCTTAAGAACTTATAAATAGCGTAACACCAATAATTTTATACAGACGTATATACATATATGTATTGCTAATTAAATTTTAAATTGATGTAAACATATTTTTAATAAATTAGACTGCTTAATTTGTAAATAACGTAAATAAATAATGAAAGAATCAAATAGAATTAAAATTGAAAAATATATTTAAAATAAATAGTAACACTTTTTTGTGATGTTAAAGGAATACGCGAGTTCTTAAAACACGAAATTTTTTGTTATTAGTTTCAAAAGAATTGAAGAAATTTTAAAATATTCATAAAAAGTAGCAACATTTAAATATGATTATAATTCCAGCAAACGAGAATGGATTAAAATGGATTGAAATTTTTTTCTATCCGAATGCGTATTTTAAATAGCGAATAGTTTTTTTGGATTTAATTGGATTCAATTGGATTCAATTAGATTCAATTGGATGCAATTGGATTGAAAAACTGCATTTCCTATTCAAAATTTTGAATTGAACAGTATTCATAATGCACAGAAAAAGCTAATATTATTTTTAGATTGAAAGGCATAGAGATATGCTCCATAATTCCTATAAATCCTCCGTAATTCCTATAAATAAATAAAAAAATGCATTTAGGATTGAAATGTATTCATTTTAACATTTGTGAATCAATATTTCTGAAAATCTGAATCCATTTCAATTTATTTCAATCCATTTTCGTTTGCTGGGAGAAACAAAATGTTGTTCATTTAATTAAATTAATTTAGATATCTTTATTTCTTCCATTATAGAGAATATATATATATCTAAATCAAATATAATATGTTTAACTTAAATACATTTTTCATCAGAGGAAATAAAGATGAATTAAATTTTAGTCAAATAAACAATTTTTTTCTTAATAATAACCTGTAATAATATGATAATTAATTGCGACTAAAACGAAATTATAAAAAATAAGAAAATGTGAAATACAAAATTGTTCCAAATAATCATTACACTCTCTATTTAAAAATTAGAAAAATATCCTAGAGTTATCAGTAAGGACTCAAATATTCTAGTTATTAATTTACATGGATTAATTCACATAAAAATATGATTAAGTACCAAGATTTAGTCTCGACTTGGCGTTTTTTTATGTACTTGTAAAAACATATTTCACGAATGTTTAATAAACGATTCAGATAAAATCGTCGATAAATATACGAACGTTATATATATTTAATAGCTTCGAAAGTATCTATCCATGTTAATGCATTCGTTCGCGATATATTATTCACCTGCATCCGAATAGATGATTCTCAAAGCCTTTTAACTGCACGTTATTCCGCAGATTTTCAACGTTCGAACGGCGCAGTCTCTGATTCTCGTCGATTTAACCGGATTTAATACTGTATTTTAAACATACTAACACATATTAATGGAGGCGTCGTAATGTCGGAGTGCATTTAACGCTTTCCCGCTGTAAGCTCTTTACGATCGGATAGGATCAAAACGCACGACACGCGCGCTTCATGCGAAACCTTTTTAACAGACGTTCAGGCGAAATCGTAATCTGTCCCTGCCAACATTGGCGCAGGGCATCCGGAACACGCGCCTCTATATTTATTCAACGACCAATTAGTAACCGACGTAAATTCTACCTTAATTTATGATCGACCATAATTTTCCATGTACTTTTAAAACTGCCTTACATGAGAGAGTAGGGACGTATATATATTCCATTATATTCGCGTCTCACGCTTTTTCATTTAGGTGCATATGATTGTAGATATTAATGAAAGAAAAGAAGAAAAAATAATTGCCAAAATATTTAATCTTAATTTGTATATCGCAAACTTGATAAATTTTAATATACGTTGCATTACGCAAATACATCGTAGACATTATTACGTTCCGTTATATTATGCGCATATATTTAGATATGTATGTGTAACGTGGCTGGTATAAAATTAAGGAATATGTATTCACTTCCGGTTCCCCCCCTTCCGTCAAAGGGTTAAAAACTATTACAGCGTACCTTGTGTATACCACTGAACTCTCGTTAACTGTACAATCACGCGCCTGTAATAGCAGCGACTCTTATTAACAGTGTCTCGTGATTAAGAAAACGACCTTACTAATCACCCTCGATGTGTAGAAATACACGTAAACCGAGAGAGGAGGGCAAGAGTGCCAGAAGGGCGGGTATATTATATGCGTGCGGCACGCAGAGGTCTGCACGCGTTTGTATCCGTGAAACGGAAGTGAGGCGGTACCTTTGTAATTAAACCTCCTTTATCGGCGATATTCTAATGAAACGACGAGTAATGATCGAGCGCAGTCCGCAACAGTCGCACGAACATCCTTCTCTTCAGCATAAATATCCTTGTTTTCACTTATATATCATAAATATCTCAAATTCTTGTTCAAAAAATTAAATTTCTAATTATATCATAAGATTTCATAATTATATGAAAATTAATAGTTTTTATATCATTACAAAATGTTCTCTTATAAAGCAAAGAATATAATTACGAACACAGAATTTTGCTAAACCTATGTAAAAATTTAATTAAATACAGATCTAGCTACATTTTTATATAGATACTAGTAATCTGAAAATAATGATTGTATCGCATTGCAATATAGATCTGAAAATAATTTTGTTTGGACCATCAAAATAATTGAAATGCTTGAACGATAACATTGCTAAAAATTGTAACATTCCACATAGAAAGAACGATTTTATTGAAGTATCTAAAATTTAACTCTAAGTATACAAATATGAAAATAATTTTGTTAGAACTATTAAAATAATTATATAATCACTTAATCTAATTTCTAGAATGTTAAAACTTTTTGTAATATTGTCATCATTTAAGCATTTTACATAATTATTATGATGGTCCAACAAAATTATTTTCAGATCTAAATTTCTAGATACCTCAACAAAACTATTCCTTGCATGGCAACCAATTTGAATGTCCTACGTAATTATATTGATGCCCACATTTTTTCAAATCTATATCTATTTCAATTTTTCAATGCTTCCACTCATCCTTTCCATAAAGAAAATATCGAGGAAACATACATAAACATAATGCACGGATATTTAATAGCGTTTTTTATTGACAGAACTAGTGCGCACTCAGTGCACATTAAAATTGTTATACATTATTCTAATCTAAATATAAAAATGAGATGTCTCAATTGATAAAATACCCAATGTGTATTTTAGCACAATAAAATATATTGAATATTTCGCGGTTTAATTCGTGTTTCTATATTTTTATTAATGGTGTATCTTCTCTTTAAATCAGAATCAGGATAATTACTGATATCAATCAATGAAATATGAAAATTCTAATCTAGTTAATTTTTATTATGTGATTTGTGTGAATTAACCTTGTTTTAATGGATAAATTCAATGAATATAGTATTAGAAAATAGTATTAGAAAATAGTATTAGAATATAGTATTAGAAAATTGAAATTAATATACAAATATCAAATTTACACAAGAATCATACAAACATTAAGAGCCAGCTAGATCGGCTTAAGGCTTCGATTTTTGTAGTTTGTTATCATATATATGATCATATATATAATATATTATATTATCAGTATATTAGTTATATAATGCTTAAACATTTTTCCTTTTTTAATTAAACTTCACTGATTATCTAATGTCAGTGCCAAATATACCACTGAGTAATTAGTGACTATATCTGATACTGATTTAGATTTAGAGTTATATCGATTTGTGTACAACGGCTTTAAAATGCATTGAGTGCGCACTAATTCTGCCAATGAAAAATATGAAGCGTCTTATTATCATATAACGAGATACATAGATTTAATAAAATCGCAAAGAAGCACGATATCTCTACGCACGTGTGTAACCTTTCATCGCGAACTACGTGTACTTAAACTTTGGCCTTGTCGGCAGCGCGGTAGCTCGCACACGAGCATCATTCCACACAATTTTACAAACTCGGTGGGATTGATGCATGAGATTGGGCACAGGGTAGGATAGATATTCTCGCGAAATGCATACTGTCGAGGTCGAGAGCCTCGGGGGAAAGGAAAGAACGAGATGATCGCGACGGGAGAGGAACGAGCGGCCGGCAACAAGGACAAAGGATCGCGTCGACGCCCCGCCGGTTCCGAAGTGCATCTACGATATCATCTACCCGTGTTCTCTCCGCGTTATGCTTATGCTCGTGCATACGTAAGAGCCAGCCGCGTTGTCACTGCGTTTTATCCGCGCGTCTGGCGCGCAAACTGCGCGAGCCGGAGGTCACTGTATGATCTACCGTCTCAGGATTCCAAAGAGGAGCTGCGACAATCCACTTACTGGCTACCGCGTTGATTTTCTGCCGTTGTCGTTGCTGCCATATTCAGGTTCATGCAAAAAGTAACGGGAGAGCAAACGTATTCGTAAAACTGGAAATCAGAACTGGAGCCCTATTCTTGAAAAGTATCATATACGAAAAACTAGAGAAATACCATAGTTGCGTTATACTATATACATATACTATAGCATTTCCCTAGTTTTTATGCGATATTTTTCAAGAATAGGAGCCCTGATAGGAATTCGATGAAGTATTTCGACGCCTTTCCGGACGCACGAAAGTAATATTTACGTACCGTTCGCGTGCGACACAATTCCAGTGATTGATATGTCAGGTATGTGCTCGTATCCACGTTTTGCAGCGAAAAGTTCAACTTGTCAAAATTTTAATCTGTTACGATTCCCGGTTAAATTTCGATTGAAACAGAGACGCTCTTGCTCGCGTATATCCCGCGAAAAACATGCAGGTCGCGTTGTAGTCACGTTGCCACCTCTCTAGTTTCGAAAAAGATTGGTAGTATTGCTAGAAAAAGGAAAAATTTTCGATAAGTCGATAAATCGCTCTGAATTTTGCTCTGAAAGTCGCCATGGCAACCATGATTGTAACGTTTAAACAACTTGCATTTCGCATATTGCGTGGCGTGCGTCGCGTGAGGACAATAATGGAGATAGAATGTGTTTGTTTTTATTTCTTCTACGCATTATCGTGAACTACTTTGTTCTTCATAAGCGTAAACGTAAATAGGATTTCTTCCAAGCGAAACATTGAAAGATATATATATCTTGCCTTCAAGAACTCAATCCGTAAATACCGACAAGATGCTTCGAGCGTCAAAACTACGCAATCTGATTTATATAGGTACAGTATCAAAAATTATATAGAAATAATTTAATGTTAAAAGTATATTTCTGAATCACTCCGAAGATGACATTAAAATCTGTAACACAGTTATTAACATTGGATCTAAGACATATACTTAATTTATGTTAACTAAAACGTACCAATTAATTTCATAGAAAATGATATAACTTATATAAAAAATATTTGAATACTAATACTTATTTTAATAATAATAATAATTCTCAAAGAACTTCGCACTTATGAAGAAATCGACTTTTATTAATTGGCTAAATTTTTTATATATATTGTTGCTTTTATGATATTGATCAAAAGTCTCATCAATGACTCCAGAAATTATTAATGAAAATTGTGTATTTTACAGAATGTATTTTTTCTACATAAGATCACTAATTTTTTTGTATTTTTTTAGATCCTTTTTGCAACCTTCTAGCCTTATTTCAAACCTTTTTAACAAACCAAATTTACAAGATCCTAGTCTGAAAGAGGTAGATTAATAATTTTTCAATGATTCCTATTATTATATCCAGGTCATTAACTAGTAAATTATAAAAGTTAAGTTTTTTGAGGTCATGCGCATTGAAAAGTTATGTTCTTTTAATCGATATAAAAACAGCCACATATAAAATTTAGCCGATTTGACAGAAACTGGTTTCGTTATAAAAAGCATGCAGGATCCTTTGCATATAACATTAGAAAATATGGAGAGAATATAGAAATAGATCGATATAAATAGAATGGACAATGCAAATTTCATGTTTTCTGTGACTAATGAAAATCCCTTAAAATTGCATCACAAAGGAATCACGTTTTATTCACAATGAGTAACGTTAGCGAGCAAACAGTAAATTCGTGCTGGACTCATCAACAACGGAGACATATAGTGTATTCTCTTTATCTCCTTTTGCCATATAAAGCGATGATAGGTCGCGGGGGCAATATATACGACGTATATATTCATCCGTAATTGGAGTGCGTCGCTCGGCGAATCGACCGTGATGTAAAACGAAGAATCGTATAAAGACCGTACTTTGGTTGGTTTTTGCGCGCGATTTTTAATCGTCGTACCTCCGGTGGTCTCGTTAAACTGGACGATGGGAGGTCCGGAAGATATCCGCTGCCGCGATTGTATACGCGTTCGCGTTTACTCCGCGTAACAGATCGCCTCGCGGAATCCTTAGATCGATCTTTTGTGAGACATCGGCTGTGATCAAAGTCTCGCTAACAAATGCTTTGAAGCATTTGATGGACGAATTAGAAGAAAGAATTTTAACTGACCAATTAAAAAACACTTCAAAGCATTGCATTGATTGTATCCATAGTCTATAAAGATATCAGAAAACGAATATCCGTTCAATATGAGCTTTATTTAGATCATCAGATACTGATAATTTCTTCATATATACATTGTTTTATGTACTCTCTAAATCTGAATCAGTGAGTAATCTCACTGGTATTAGTGTCACTGATATTAGTGTAAAGTATGCCACTTAATTAGTGAATAAAATGTGAGATCTCTAACCTAGCTGATCTTTATGTGATCTAATTTTGTTTTAGTGCATAAATTCAATGAATATGATAAAGATTGAAATTAACATACAAACATCAATATTTTAGTTATATAATGTTCAAACATTCTTCCTTTTTTAGTTGAACTTCAACTTGATTATCAGCACCAAGTATGCCATTGGGTAATTAGTAACTATCCACTAATTCAGATTTAGAGAGTAAAATTTACTAAAATTGTTATTAATACTGTTATAATTTCTTAAATATTCGTATATAATTAAATTACAAACTGCTACCTTTTGATTCGTTTTATGTTATATATATATATTTTTATGTTTTATATATATATATATATTTTATGTTATAGTATATCAAAAGTGACAACTCAAAAATTAAGTTTCTCAGAAAAAGGGAAAAATTTCTTTTTTAATTTAACAGGAAATTATTGATTAATCATAAATAATATTGGCAAAAAGACTATATTTTTAATAGCACATAATTAATTGCATATAATTGATATTTTTGTTATTTTCGTTTTATAAACTTTAAAAATTATAATATTCTTTTTAAGTTATCTATGTCGATTTTGATGATTTCTTTTAAATCACCTTTTACGGACAATTTGTTATATAAAATTAATTTATTTATTTTTGTTGATTGATAAGATAAAATTTATTTAATTCTTTTATGATAATAATTTGAAAATCATGTTTATAAATTGTGTCATTTTCGAAATAAGGGAACGATTTATCACAGTAAATATAATTTCCGAGAATATTTTCTATTTCGATGCGTGGTGTATATATGAGATATCGCCAAGTGGACACTTAAAAACAATTAATTATGTCAAAGTTTGAGAGCAGATGGGATCCAGCTGAAACATAAATAATATCAGGAATGTAAAACATTTTGTTGGGGAAAATTATAGCTCTTAATGGAATCGAAGGGATCTAAGAAAAACGTAGTTTTGCTGGTAAAGGAAGACGAGTGCGGAAGTTATCGTACCGCAGATCTAGCTTATCGTTTAGTCAGCCGGGTATTAGAAGTTGTCACAGGTGCTCATCCGTATACCACGCTCTACGTACGTTCGTATGCACGCACGCACGCACGCACGCACGCACGCACGCACGCTAAGAAAACGAGCGAAGATTCTCTCAAGGGGAGCCGCGTGTGTATATTTGGGTTTCCCACAGTTTTGCACACAATTTTTGCCATCCCACCTCGCGCCGGCGTTTGCCGACCGGCAGACGGAAGCTATCGCGAACTTCAAAGATTCATGATCGGGGTGCCTCGAGTGGTATAGGCAATATTATCACGGTACCTACCTAGTCGAGGCCGACGTGTCCTCGGCGGCCGGCGTCCTCGGCAGCGCGTGCACACAAAGCCGAGGACTCGGCTAACACTCCAACGGCAGCACGTTTATCGTTGAAGACCGGCGGACCGAACAAAGTGCACCTCGCCGATGTGGCTAATGGCAATCTTGTTTTATGCCGGACGGTTTGTCGCGCGACAAAAATCGTTTGCACGTAAGCCAGATTACTTATTACCCAGAGACGTGTGTCAACTTTGCAGACCGAGGCAGCTGATTCCCTCCCGTGCTGTAAAATAATCTGATAGCGAATTCATTTGGATGCATATTAAAACCGTTGTAGCTTGATCTATATATTCGAGCTATAAATGAAATGTAATTTTAAATTATAATTTTTATCAGCACAAATAAATGAAGAAGGTATATTTGACCAAAATAGATTTTGGTGTCTAAAATTTTTACATAAATTTTTATAATATCCAGTTCAAATTTATTAGGCATCAAGACACAAAGGCTTAATTTGATCAAATAGCTTTCATTTATTTGCGTTAAACATTTCTCGATTTTTGTTTAATATTTTTATCAGACAGCAATAAAGTATAGAAGATTTTACGGTTTAATCCGGTTTTAATTCATTTCAATATTTATATTAAATACACATTCTTATATCAATTTGTGCACAATAGCTTTCATCTGCATCAGTGCATATTAGTGTATCCAACTGAATTCGCTATAAATTTTACATAAAAATCGTCGTGATAATTTTCGCGATTTTTGTTACTATTGATCGTTTTAAAAAATCTCTTCGCGTACGAACAGAGATACTCTGATCATTAGAATTAATTTTCAACACGATTCCACGATGACATTTATTGACTGACGTTTATTGAAAACAAATTTTGACGGTACGACGATGTTATTTCAAGTAGAGTTTCGTTCCACGGTAATCCGATGATATATCCAATAATTGCTGCGCAGTAGTCATTTAAGATTTAATCACCAAGTAAAGTATCGATACGAGAGCGTTCGAATCGATTGCTAAATTACAAACGTTTATATACGACTCCATCAATCATCGGTCCCGACGCAGGCGAGCTGCGAGTTGCATGGAACTGCGCCACGCAATGATAACGACTGACAAATGTCGAGTATTAGTAACGTTTTAAGCGTGCGTCAGTCAGCGCCGAAGTAACGAGAGAATTAAAATGCGAGAAGTAAAAAAAAAAAGAAAAAAGAGTAGCTGAACAATCGTCGAGGTAAATCGATGGAAAAGGCTCGAACGTGCAAGGGAGGGATTCAAAGTACCATCGAACGAATCGTGTCGCTGTCAGTAACGACGCATTAACGCGTTCATATCGCATTTCTACCCTTCGTTCGTTCGATTTCATCGCACTCACATCCTGTACGTTTTCGTTCATCCTCCCCGTAATTCCTCGATACACTTTTTCTCCGTTACTCGCGTTGAGACACCCCTGTAAACTCATGTAAAATATTCGCGATCGGGGCAGATACGAGGGAGCAACGTACTGGTCACTATATACTTCATGGAGGGATATACTTTTTTTATTGGTGCGACATTTCTTTCTCCTTATCGCACGCGGGATGCCTAAATTTCACCGACCTCCGCAAATTGTTCCAATTAATAGTCAATCCATCCAATTAATATAATCAGCATTACAAAATGACAAAAGTTTCCTCAACAATATTTATACACAAAAAGTAATAATTTTTTTCAAAATAATTATAGGACACTTAAGTTTTTTTAGAATGTTAAAACTGTTTGCAACTTTGCTCATCATGTTTGCGTTTTCTACATTTTTTTTTGATGATCCAATAAAATTATTTTCAGATATGTCTATCTAAATTTTTGGATACTTTGGCAAAATCATTCTCTCTATATAATTATGAAATAAATAGAGAAGATAAATTACATATAAAATACAATATGAATAGGAAATTATTTATTTTACTTATTTTATTAATGAGAAATTGGACCAACATTTGTTTTTAATACACATTCTATTCTTGTTAGAATAGTCACATAATGCTTGAATAAGTAATTATGAAGAGATGTATACTATTCTTATTATGTTACTATTCTTATATGTATACTATTCTTTTAGTAAAACATCTTTCAATTGCTTATATATAAATGATATTGGCATAGGAAATTTTCTTCTCTACTTTTCAAAATTGCCCTCTGTTTTCCGAAACTTCAACATCTTTCCTGGCAAACGCAACTGTAGTTTTAAAGAGCAGAATGAGAAATAGATTCCCCTTCCAATATCTTTTGAGTAATTAGATGTTCTGCTAGAAGAATGGTATAATATTGCACTGTAGGATTTGCTATACTATTTAAGCATGTATGATTCTATTCCTATAAGGATAGAATCTATATCAAAGATAAATAGTAGATTAATTCCTAATTACAATTAAATAAAACAAGTAGAGCATATTTTTCAGGTGTTTATATTATATTTTATCTACATTCTCTATAAATCATGTACATTCTCATATCACAAGGGGCACTATCAAAGAAGATAAGCTTTGCTGCGATTCCAATATCCTCCTCAATCTCAGTACTTCGGCATCTCGAATTCCCGCGATCAGCTCGGCGAGCACGGGCTCAGAGGAAGGAACGCGGGGTTAAGCGGGTCAGGATATAAGTGAAATCGCAATAATTACTGGCGGCACGGATCACAAATCCCGCAGTACGGTAGTTGGTAGGCGGGATGGTCTACCAACAGACGCATACAGGTATTATACGCAAGCTCTTTGTCGGGGGAGGAGGGGGGGACCTCGGAGGAGGGGTACGGTTTATATTGGCGCCACCTCCTGCACGGTTAAGCGAGCGACTAGGGCAGACTTACGCCTTACACCTCTCTCTCTTCTCCTCATTCTCTCTCTCTCTCTCTCTCTCTCCCTCACACCCCACCCGCTGTCGTTCTCACCCTCTCATTCATTCGCGTTCTCTCTCTCTCTTTCTCTATCTCCTACTCCCTCTATTCTCCTCTCCCCCCCTCTTTCTCATCGGCGACGACCCTCTCTCGTCTCTCTCGCCGCGCGCGCTCTGATGCTGCACAACTCCCGCTCGCTGGCTAACCCAACCTAACCCGCGGGCGAACTTCATTCCACGCCGACTGACCACTACCGACGGCCGTCGTCGTGTCCTCGACGCCGCCGTCGTCGTCGCCGCCGCCTCGTTGTCGTTCATCAGAGAACGCGGTCACGCGACATCAATTCCGTCATCGACGAATCGGTGTGCTACGTAGTACTGACGTACGTGGATCTCTTCTTCTCTTCTTCTTGGCAGTGGTGCACCGGCCACCCGGTGTGTCACGCCGATATTGTTGTGACTGGGATACGTGACTGGATTTTTTTGAAAGTGGCTGTGCCTAATAGTATCTCCCTCTCAATTATATACTTCGCGCGTACACGATTGTGTATCAGAGAAATTAAGAAGACGTGTCATAAAAGCAGGGGGACAGGAAGTTCGACTCACCCCGTTCTCCACGGGGGAGGACCCGTTCAGAAAGCGAAGGGAGGAAGACTCGACCATGGACATGTCCGAAGACTGTTGGGATCACGTGGGACTACTCCAAGAGGTCTCCGCCGCGGAACCACCCCCGCCACTACCTGCTTCCGACTTCTTAATACATCATCAAGAGGTAAGAGCTCTCTTCTTTCATCTTTTGTAATAAATTGCGCTTTAATGTGCTCTACAACATATAAAATTCGAATTTAAAAGACTCAAGTCCGTCGAATGAATTGGCAAGCAAGAACGAAAAGCGCGGGAAGAGCATACAGTAAATACAAGGTATAATATCACGTATCAGACATGAGATAGTTGCGTTATTAGAAAAAAATCATCAGATAATTCTTCAATCATCGCGATGTGAACAGAATAGCATTATTTGCAAATCAGTCTGTTTTTTCGTTACTGCATGTGAGGAAATGTTTTTTTTAAATTTTTCATATAATCTTTACAAAACGGGAAAGCCACTATAGTAGCACTGAAACGGTGTCGTATTTTGAAACAAAGATATACAACCAAATAATGAATTATAAATTATTTAAAAATTTTACGAATACAACTTTCTTTCTTAAATAAGTCTTATTCTCAAGAAAAAGCTCTACAAGATTTTAAAAATAGATCTCCATCCTCTAAAAGTTAGCAATACGATTTGTAATATGAGGAACTTACGTCGAATTAAAGCGAAGAAAAACTAGGCTAAGTCAGCGAATTGTGTGAGTAGGCTACATGTAATCGTATCCTCTTTTACTTAAACACACTTCGACAATTTCAATATTTGTAGGTAGAGGTCTTTCATTTTATGTAGACTTGTTTTATTGGCATAAACACCCTGAAGAACCTATTTATCTAGTACGCCCGGAGGGCTACGCATATTTGCGTCAGATAGCTCTTTTTAATAAAACGCACGGCTATACATCGTGGGGGATTCCGGTGTGGAAACCATTATTATAATGATATGGCTGGACGCGCCGATTTCATTCCGTGAAAACGATTGCGGCACGTACGTCACACGAGGATCAAGGAACGTATATTTAATTACGCCGCTCTTGGCTATCGTCCCCGTAGCTTCCGTAACTTCTTCGGCACTCTAATTATAATATATCATTATTATCGAGCGCCATTTTGATTTACTTCAATGAAGGATCTTTATCCTTCAATCTTCCGACGATCATCATGGCGATCCTGCTGCAATCGTGGTTGAATAATTTAATGACACGGACACTTTGCTGTAAACTCATATTTCTTCCGTCAACGTTTCGAAAGAATAAAAGATAATATATATAATATTCAAGAATGAAGTTTCAGAGCTGAGTAGTTTACAATACGTTTACTCTTGTATAATAAACGCGTTTAGTATTTCTTTATCTCGTTAGACAAATGTAAGATATATATATTCTTAAAAATCGCAAACTGTATTCCGGACACCTCATATATAGGGTTGCAATTAAAAGACTGAATTGAAGCTCTCACGAGAAACCGAAGCGATCGAACCGCGAGCTCGGCAACATTCCAGTAAGCTGCATCGAAGTAGAAGGCACCTGGATAGTCCGTAGCGATTTCTCTGTTTGTTTAAACCTACAGCAAATTAGTAATAATTATGTGGACCACCTGTCATCGATTGGTCCGGTGCTAGAGAAGCGATGGGAAAGGGGGGGGGTGAGATTTATATGTTATTATACATATGTTACCTATGCGGAGGGACGAGACGCAGGAAAAGAATCGTCCTTAAAACGATCAACAAACTGAAGGACTCCGGCTCGTTCCGTTTCAATTTCGTCAAGTCCCCTTCCAAACAAGCTCTTTCCTTGTCTTTCTCTCTCCCTCTCTTTCTCGGCGGGACAGCATGAGTCCACGGGGCGTTGGTTACGGTGCCCTGTAATCATATACGAAATTATAGGCATTTAGTTGGGCATGAATGAGCGGATAGGAAAGTTTAAGAAGAAGATATCGGTGGCATCGGCGCGTCAGAGGCGCGTGCAGGACCTCGGCCTCCGCTTCTTTTATGCCCCTCCCGTGTCCCCGTCTCTACCGTTTGTTCGTCGTCGGTTTCTAGAGGCACCTGCACCTTCACTGCCCCGATCGGAGCTCAGATTCACCTCTGATACAGGACGCCCTTCCTGGTATCCTTCCTTCCGCTGCGCAGTCATGTTATACATGTGCATGTGAATCCCGACGATCGACTGTAATCCGTCATGCACGATGACAATAATTGTCGTATATATTGCACGTTGTGCCGTCATTAATAAAATCAGAGCTTTCTCAGAAAGACTAATTCAAAAAATGTAATTTTGAATTTTTTATTTGAAAGAGATTTCGAAATATGTACATAATTATACAAATCATAGTAAAAATTAGAATGTCTTAAAAAAATTTACCGCTCCAGGAATATATAATCTCTTCGAATTTTTGATTTAAAAAAGAAATGTTAATTAATGTTATTTACTGATTACTAAATCATTTGATAATTTTGCGTTCCAATTACTGCGCTTGACTCTCATTGCTAGTGTATGTAGTTCTCCTTATTTATTTTTAATTAATGTTATCTAAAATTTTTGAATAAAATTTCGACTGTTAATATTATTTTATAAGTTCACAACAAACGTTGACAATATATTACGTATTTCCTTAAGTTAGATTTAAAAACCAACTACCCTACTGTCGTTCTATTATGATAGCACTAACACTCAATAGCAAAGCTAGCGATGAGAAATCAAAGAATTAAAGCAGTTCAATTAAACATTATTAAATACTGTGCAAACATATAACAGAATAGATGCTTCCTCGAAGAAAGATTTAGATGAATAGAATGCTGTGGAAACGGGATGTATCGTGCTAATTTCATAATTAAGAGCACCTATCTATCTGCCAATGCCTCTGGCTGTGTCACAATGACACGATCGGCGACATATGGATGGTATCTTCTTAAAACGAGATACGAAGACACGATGACGTGCAAAAAGGATTAAAATAAGCGATCGGTCCAATTAAAATATGGCGGGAGACCATCCCTTGCATCGTGTCCAACACGTGACAAATGCGCGCACGGCGTGTCCCAGCTGCGGCATTGAAAAATGTCAGCGCATCGAAATATAGACTGCTAATCGAATCGCACCTGCGTCGCAAAAGCTTCAAGGCTTCGTTCTTAAAAGCTGGTTTCGCGGGACGGATGCTTAAGCATCGTTCGACTCACGTATAAGTTTCCCACGACGGGCGGGAGGGCGGGCCCAACTTGGGACCCGTGTGAGAATATCTGGTCTTATTACTCGCATACAGGAAACACAGACGATCGATTTTCGTATTCCTCCGACGTATATACTCACTGCTACCTGTCTTCCTCTCTCATTTCTTTCTATTTTTTTCCACGGGTTTTATATATGATATAGTCATAGATCGTAGCTTAAATCTGAATCCCCGTAGCACACGACATTCCATCGTGTTCGATGGCCCTCGAAGAGTTCCTGTTCACACCGAAAATCGTGAATTCCGATTCGTGAAACGAACCCCAAACGGACTCCCGAAGACGCGAGCACGTACGCGCTTCGTGAGAGAACTCGGCCGATTCGTCGCCGATAACGGCGTCGCGCGTCCCGCTTCCGAATTACTCCGTTCTACCGGGTATTCTATGGTAGTCGCAAAGAAAAACGTAGATCGGGACGAGAGAATCAAAGCGAGAATCAAGTGACAGAGCATGTAGCTTGCCCGGCACGTTCGTGTCAGACGAGCGAAGCGTCGATACGAGGCGCGGTAGAACGCAGGCATGAACGATTTGCGAAGCATCGTATTCGAGAGGCTTTGAAGGAATTTCAATTCGTGTGGCGAAGAGTTAGACGGCATAAGTCTTTTTCTCGTTCTCCCTCTCCTTCGTGTAATTGATGTAAGTCGCGTGTTACGACTAAATTCCAACGCCTGAATGCGCTCGATGCATTCGACGATTGTTCGGACACTATTTTTATGTTCCTGACTACTCGTGTAACTGCTTGCAGACTGCCAATCACGATCGTGGGAAATAATATTTGTCGACTGTTATGTGGCGCTAAAAACTATTTTGCATATAATGATGAGATAATTATAACATTGCGCTTATATCTTGTTTTCTTAGGGCGTCTGTTAATTTCGTATTAATGAATATTACTCGCGCGCTCGTTAATTATATTCTATTATATTCCGCAAACGCACGCTCTGTATGTATATATATATATATATATATATATATATATATATATATATATATATATATATATATATTATTATTACTACTACGTACGTTACGTTACTTAC
>NW_012130075.1:2480343-2484546 GCF_000143395.1 Atta cephalotes
CGTACGTCGTACGTCTTACTTATTATTATTATTATTATACTACTACACACACTCTCTATATATATATATATATATATATATATATATATATATATATATATATATATATGACTATATCGTTAAATTTATTCTAACCACGCGGTAATTTTCCCAGCTACAGTATACGTTATTAAAATCTAACATTATTATGGAAAATATAAACATCTGTTTATTAATTATGTTATTATATTCTATAATATCATTATAGAATTCTAAGAAAACAATGTTTTTTTCTTGATGTTTTTCAAAATCAAAGTTAATTTACAATTTTATTATCGTTTTTAGGGGTTTTATTTAGAGGGATTTTATTTATTAAACGTTTATTTTCAGATAGGTTTTATTTATTAAACATTTCATAATAATTGTGTTGAAAGTCCAACATTTATCGGCGCAATCACATTTGGAACAAAAAAATTGATTAAATATATTCGTAACATATATTCTAACTTTGATCGTTCGGCATTCTTTACTTTATTCGATTTATTCATACACGGTTCTTCTCATAATGTTACAATTTTATATTCAAGAAAAACAATAACTTTCTATCATGTCTATTTACGATTTAATATCCCACACTAGGAAGGAAAAGGCTTTCGTATTTTGTTCTAAGGGGGGAAGAAACGTGTCATTCGACTGAACGCTTAGCTCTCTTGAGAACCCAGTTCGATGACATCGCCTTTTCCGACTCGTTGCAAGGTTCACACGGACGTACATTCTGTACTTTTGTTGCACTTTGCCGCGCGCGGGATACGCACTTGTTGTATAAGCACTTGTCGCTACCCTTCCTGCTTCTATCCAAAACGACGTCCTTCCATCGTCCCTCTTCATCATCGTCGATATCGTTGTTCTCGTCGTTTGATTTCTGTCGTTCACAAGTCCAAATGGAGCTTCCTCAGGCACACGTGACACGTGCGTCCCGCATCGACCGGACACGTGCAGGGCGTAATGTCGCTATAGAGCGCGACGAACTCACGGTACCCTAATGGTTATGGTTACAGACCACGTCGACGCCCGTATTTTCTCTCCATCCCGTCGCTCATCTCGAATACATCACCGCAACAGCGATACATTAGACAGGGGGTGTGAATAATGATTGTGTTTGAGGTCTAAAGTTAATATTTTAAAAGGAGTTCCCATAAAACCAATTGAATCCTGCATTCTACGAAATATGTATATATGTGATTCTGAACGAATTATTTATTAAACAAAATGACTACGAGATTTGTATAACATTAGAAGCTTAAATTTCGATCCGTTACTCATTAGTCCTGAAACACAATAGATGTAATAAGCCTTAAATCTTAAGGAATTAATCAATCACAATCGAATAAGAAGAATACTCGACTATAATTGGTCAATTTCTTAAGGTTTAAGACTTCTTACACCTATTATGTTTCGGGACTTACCCTAATGTCTGCGCAATAATTCTTCACACCAGAACGTCGAGAGTGAGACAACCTTCTGGGAATTCGAAAACGTCCGAGTCGACGGAAACACCGGAGTGCGAAGTAAAGGAAACAATCGACCACTTGTTGCTGAAAAGATTGTATCGAGTATTCGCAAGAGAGTCTGGTAGGCTAGATTAAAAAACGGTATACTTATAGGCATACCTTTTTTTCTCGCGAGCAACTGCTATGCTTCGTCAAGTTCCGACGCTATATCGACGGGGATCCGCCGCAGCCGATGAAACGGCCCGATACGTTTAAAGGTGCTCGCCGTTTCATAACGGAAGTAATCACGCGGCTAAGAACAAGGATTGCTGGATTATAGACGTGGTGCACGAGAAAAGCTTTTCTTTTGTGTCACCAGTAGACCGCAGCGGCTCGCTCTCACGCGAGAATAAATTCGGCAGACCGTAAAGAATCACGCTTTCGAATCGCGTCAGTAGCGATATATTGCTTGTAATAAAAATATTTTTTGTGTCTCGTAAAGTACACTAACTTCAGCAATTATTGAATCAGTGAAGCGCCCGTCCCTCTGCACTGTTAGATATCAAAAAAGCAAACCATAATCCTGGTGATAACCTAATCCTTCGAATTAATAATATAAGAGTTAAATAATATTTTGTAATTAATATTAGTAATCTTTTATAATATTGTTAATTTCCATGTGAATTAAAAAGTAACTCAATTTGTGCTTCAAAGTAAATAATATTATAATTTCATTTGTAAAATTATGAAATTGAGAAGAAAAGGACAACTTATAGAAATTAAAAATAAGTCAAATTGTGGATATAATTTGACATTACGAATTTAACAATGTGATTGAAATGTTTATGCGAGACAGGTGTATTACATTTATTTTTTAACAATCATTTATTAATCTTAAGTGCAATCATATTAACATTTCTACAATCATCAAAAATATACATTCAATTACAGCACTTTTTAATATGACAGCATTAATAATTAATCTGTTCGATCAATCAAGATAATATCAATGTTAAGACATGTTTTTGATCAAAAGCGCTTTTAGGTTATTCTTCAATTACTGTATTTTTACCCTAAATTTGCGCGAGACAGGGAGATGAAAACCGAACAACCGTGTTTTCAAAGCACGCACCAAGGCACACACCCTTGGAGACGACGTCAAAAGTTTTCGTCATCGATGTAAACGACAAGTTGGGTTTTGCTGAGGAGGGGAGAGGCAGAATTCGTTCTAATTAAACAAGCCTCGGTAGACCGATACGCTTTGCTACAAGGGTAGATTTATCTCAACATTAGTGCGCGTGTGAGTAAGTATGCGTGCATATTTATAATAACAAAGCATAATTCCTACTACTTTTATTCTTACAATAGTGTATACACATAGAGAGAAAGAGAGAGAGAAAGTATGTTAAATTCATAATATCAAATTATATCCAATTTGAGTTATTTTTAATTGTTTCTATAAATTGCTACTCCTATTCAATATGTCGTTAATTTAATTAAATGAATTAAGTTGAACAATTTATTCAAAAAAATATGTTAAATTTGACTCAAATTTAATTTATTACTAAATGTATAAGATAATATGGATGTTGTTTTGGACTTTGGAATTATAGAAATAGATTCATTTATAGTTTGACACATGGAAGTTAAAAATAACAAAATACAATTTAACTCAAGGGATTGAGTTGCCATTGTTCCTTTGATAGCAGCTAGCATATATTATGTATGTATATATTATAATATATATGTACGTATATATTATACATATATATTATAATTATAATATATACATACATATACACATACATGTATGTACATGTTGTGAATTCTCTTTTCTCACACCATCTCATAGAGGTACTTTATTAGCCGAGGGGGGGCACGAGTTTCGACGCAACAGTTAGTGATTCAACCATTCTAGAGGGTTGCGCCATTGTTAAACGGAGTATCTTCCAGTAGTAATTAATTTTCTTAAAGAAGTTTTCGCGAAGCATCGTACGACCTAGTACGAGTCCCCCGTGTAAGATTAGAGAAATGAACAATGACAATGCTTTTGTGCGGGCATGCTTTTCTAAATTGAACCGTAAAACGTCTTACGATAATTCTCATTATATAAATTATGTTTAATATATATAATATATATAATATATATAATATAAATGCACATAATTTGTTTATATAATTATAATTTTTTGGTCATAATTTGAAGTAAATCCTCCTTCTCAACGTTTGAATAGTTCCGAAGTTCTTGGATTCTCAATTTACAGATGAACAAATTTCCTAAAGTTTGTACGAATTCCATGTGGGGTGGAGCGAAAAGAATAGGCGAAAGAGAGACGTTAAAGTGCTTTTGCGATGCTCGAAGAAAGATAGAGAAGAAGAGAGGCACGTTCGACACGAGGGAAGAGGTGTTCCAATGAATCGGATGGAAAACGACCCTCCGCTACACTCGGGGGTTAGCCGCTCTTCCCGATTTTCTTCCACTCGGCGCAGCCACTTTCTCGCTTATTCAGCAATGATTCAATTCGGATGTGCTTTTTACGCCCGCTACGGTAGCGGTAGAGAAGCGTCGTCGATGGGAGGTTACCGAGCCGTGCTCCGTAACCCCGCAATGGGGAATGAAAAAGGGGGATGAAAGGTAGATAGGCTGGGGATCGACTAGGGGAAGAGAAGCGAAGAAGGCTGCAGAGTTATCCCGCGCTGAAAACAGATTGCTCTTTGCTTCTCTCTCTCTCTC
>NW_012130075.1:2487437-2494349 GCF_000143395.1 Atta cephalotes
TCTCTCTCTCTCTCTCTCTCTCTCTCTCTCTCTCTCTCTCTCTCTCTCTCTCTTTCTCTCTCTGTCGTTTTTCTCGCTCTTCTCCGCGTTCTCACGAAGGGAGAAAAACTATGAACCGGAGAGTCAACTAACCGACAAGTCGTTCTTTTAATTCAGCTCACCGCGCTTCTTTTCCGCCCGCTTCCGCACTCGCTTCCCTTGATGCGCCCGACCGCCGCCGCCACCACCTGGCCGGATCCACTGGTCCGATAAGGAAGTCGTGACGCGGCATCTTTGCGGTGTCGTACATGAGTGAGGTCTTCACTAACGGCGGATTTTCCGCTAACGCACACGGGGCAAACGTAATTTCTCTGACGTGATTCAACGATACGTGTTTAGAGAACAAATTACGCCGGGGAACTTTGAAAAATTGCATTAACTCTTTGAGCTAATAGGTTTATTAGATCTACTCAATTATAGATCAAAATGTCAAACAACTTAATTTTCTTATTAGGTTACATCTACAAATTTGGATTTTTCTGATTAAAATATATTTACATGAAAAAAAGGGATTTTACTGAAGTATCTAAAAAATTAGACAAATTCAAAAATAATTTTATTAAATTATCAAAATTATGGATTGAAGTTAATTATAGAATTTCAAAATTCTTTTTTTACAATATTGCTCATTATTACATTTGAATCATTTTTTTGTGTAATATTCTTTTTTTATACGAATTATGTCATTTTGGTTTCTTAAAATTAATTAGTGCCTTTTAATAAATATAAATTAAAGCCTCACAGATCCAGCGTCAATAACTATGTATAAACTATAAATTATTATTGTTATAATATATACTATGTATATGTTATATATTTTGGAGCAATCAGTGGAGGGTTGCTCTGCATCCATGGCGAAAAATGCAAAAATGCGGTAAAGAGCGATGCATTAAAGATTTATATTCATTTCACTGTAGATTAGCTTTCAATTATATTTTTGAGATGAAATAATACGAATGGTGCTATCGTAACATCAACGTCAAATATCGAAATATTTCGTTTCGAATGAGGATGCGATATTCCAACTATGCCACAGGATTCGACGGGGCCTCGCTCTTTGCCAGCGGCAAGCGCATGAAAATGAAAAAGCACTCATTCTTGAGGAACTCTAATGACGGGAGGGAGAGAACACCGGGCCCGCTCTCTCGCTTAATACACCTCTCTTCTCGACAAAGTATATCGCGAACCTCACGATCGGCGTAAATCAACATATACTCGCCGGCGGGGCCCTCACGTGACCCATCGCTCACATGCACGTGAGCACGAGCTAAAGAAACCGAAAAGAAGCGGTTCGGAGTCTTCCACGATGATAGTTTAATATTAGTGCGGTAGACGGTAACATGTCAGTCAACCTTTTGACGTTCCATGCGCCGTCGCCGCATGCCGCTTTTCAAAATCCTCGCGTGTAAGGCCAATATTCATGAAGCAACAATTCCCGACATAAAATAAATAAAATCGTTTAATTCCTCGTTCCTTCCTTCATCACACTGATGTTTCACGCTATACTCGTGCATACAACTCGACTAAAAATAATTATTCGATAGGGAAACGCGATAAAATATATTAGTTCAGACGAGCGATGCGACCATCTTTTTTTCGTTTTTATGTCGAGTAGGGACGTGCGTCCCTACTTGACATAAAAAAATATACTATAAACTGTAATTTAACAATTCAACGATGTAGCAGATTGATGCAATGCAGGGAAAAAGCGAAAGGATGCGATCGGGCCCTACGATCGGCGGTACGTACGGCTGACGTGACGTAATACGACCGGCTCAGCAGTTTATTCTACAGCAAAAGCATCGGTCTCACTCGGTCAGTCGCATATTAATACCTGGGACCGTGTAGCCAGAAGCGGACAGCTGCCGGCTCGTTTGCAACACGCGATACTCGCGCTCTCACCTGTAACGTATATCTTAACCCCTCTTTCTCCTTCTGTCTCTTTTTCTCTTGTTTCTCTTCCCGTTTGCTCTCTTTCTTTATCTCTTCAATTCCGTCTGTCTTCGTTTATAAACAGGGCCCATACGTCCCTCTTACCCTCTTCGTGTCTGTATCTATCTCCGACAAGAGCACTCGAAATTATTATTCCTGCTTACGAGTCGGCTAAAGACCTTCGTATATATCGGTCGGTTAATGTGTGTACTGGGTGTGCCGATATTCGAACACAACAGGCCGATCCCTGATCTCTCATCGGGAATGTATACATCGGCTCGACGCGGGCACACGCGTCTCCGTGAATACCCCGATGAAAAATGAACGATCGTTAATGACATGCACTTATGGCTGGTTATGTCGCGCATTAATCAGGTGTATCCGCATATCGTTTCCGGGGCACGTATTCTTAGAAATCATTATGGTATCGGTTGAGCACGCGAGCAATCTCAAATGAAAGGTATGACTTACTTTCAATAAAGGGTTTAATGTGTTAAATATAATTATTATACTTAAAGATTGTTACATATGAACAGACATATGAAAATAAAAAATAAAAATTTTTGTAAATAATTTGGAAATATTTAAGATTTTCATTAATATCTAATTATGAATATTTTTACAAAGATGCTTATCAGCATAAAAATTATTAAATTGTTTGTCACTTTAATAAGTAATATCACTACACTGGTTCTGCTCATAATTACATGGTTAAAAAAAAAATTTCAGCGCGCAGTTTGCAGAATCCAGATATATGAATTCACATAAGAATATTTAAGCTAAAATCAGTTTTGAATGTAGAAATCCTCTTATTTAATTAGAGATATTTTATCAATCAATTTTTATTATAATTTTATTATAATTTTAACAATTGAGTCATTCCATTTTTCTCATCAATAAAATTTGCTTCTTAAAGTTTCTACGTTTTCTGGATGAAATTTTCGCATCATCAAGAAACTCAGGCATAACACGGTATCAGAAATGTTCACGGCCTCATAATTTCCTCCGAGAGATCGCATCGCTTTTAGAAACGCATATAATTATCCCTTCCGCTATTACCGTGCGATCCACGGCATGAGTCTCGATATTCGCACGTCGTCGTGATTTCGATCACGCACGAGACGCGCCTCGTCGGTGACGGATGATCATCGCAAAGGTACTCTCTGGGAACATTTCAGGATATCTCATTGACAAACAATATCCGCGCGTTGCGAAATCATGAATGTCGGTCCGTTCTCATTGACAATCGAGGCACGATCGCGCTTAAATGATTGATAAAAGCGTCTGTGGTTATCCATCATGCCGCTCTTCGACTGCTCGTCGATCGCACACTACAGGCCTATCTAAATGTGACAATTTTTAACTGTTATCCTACGAGAGCGGATTGTCTCCGCCATTTTCATATATATATATATATATTCGTAACATATAGTTTTGTTTGGATAAAAAATCTTTTGGATGTCCCATATCTAAATTTGTTAGAATTATTACGTTTTTCAGTCACGTTATTTCAATATGTTAATGAGTACTCTTGTAACTGTTTATCATGAGAATGAGTAATTTCCACACAGAACGGTTTTCCTAACTATCTAAAAATTCAGCTAGTTATAGATTTGAAAATAATTTTATTCGGACTATTAAAATAATTATATAGGATATATACGCTTAAATTAATAACTAGAAAATTAAAACTTTTTGTAACATTGTTATTTAAATGTTCTACATAATTATTTTTATGGTTCAACAAAATTACTTTCAGATCTGTATCTAGCAAATTTAAAAAATACTTTAACAAAATTATTCTTTCCATTACGTTTCTCGCAAAAGAAAAAGTAAAAAGTATCGTTTTATATCACTTTATAAAAATTTTGTATTTGATGTTACGATAATAAGTTAAAGAAAAAAAAACTTAAATTTTTAGGTGTAGAGCATATTTATTTTTACTTCCGTTTAATGTTAAGAAAAGTTTTCCAGTATTAAATATTGTATAATAGCTTAACATTAAACGGGTACTTTAACGGAAAAAGTTTCTCCTCTACCGCACTCCTTTTCAATTATAATTATTTATATCTGATATCAAATGCATATATATTCGGAGCGAATGTGTAATGTTCGAACATCAGTAAAATAAATCATAAATGCATGTTATTCCGCCTTGGATATTTGTTAACAGATTATAGTAGGCATACACTTCTCGTTTGCCATGTTACACATATAGTTTATAACACGTAAAGACACGAGATTCGACCATGCCACAGCGATTTTTTTCACGACTACATAACGCTCTTGTTTACGCGCGAGTGTATCATTTACGAGCGCAATCCGCGAACGTCGCAATAAATTATTACATTTACGTTAAAAAGACAGAAAGAAAGAGATTCATTAGATAAATTTCCGTTTTTTTCTTTTTTCGTCACCAACCGACTATTGTTGCGTGACGACAGCCGCGGTCGATCACTCTTTAAAGACTTATATGTAATTGGATCTCAATACAAATTATACAGATTGTAACCAGATGAAAGAATATTATCTTAAGATTGAAGGGGAAATTTAATTCTCATCTACTAAAAAATTCCGATAAACGATACATGCTTTCGGAAGTTATTCTTTAAGTTTTCTTGAAGATATTTATAAACCACAGTGGATTAGGACGATTCATTAAATTTCTTCATGAATCTTTACCGGTTACCATAATCTATTAAGAGTTGGGAAATCGCCGCGGTGCTTGTTAAGCAATTGGTTGGTTTTACCGTTGACATTGCGATTTCCTTGCTCTCACCGGTCATTTTAACGCATTCTGAGGTAATGGTCGTTCCTTGTAAAGAAGTTAATTGGTTCCTGTGACAAGCCACTATGCATACGTAAGACGCTGGCGACGTTCCTGCTTAAACGTTTCTACCGTTCGAATTAACGTTTCCTACGTATAACCGACTAGAATATAATGAGGCGGGGCCATTCTTAATTAGACCGTAATTGAGTATGCTAATTTTCCAAGTAACGTATAAATAAATCGTAACGTAATTCATCCGGTGTATGTCTCATGTAAGTTGCGGTGAAATAATTAATTTTATGGCTTTCCGCGTGCAGTTAAAAATATTTTTACATTTATCACTCTATAACTTTAAGATTTTTTTAAAGAATTAAATAGCGCATCTTTAATCCTCCGTCTGCTATCTTTTTTCTTTTGGATTTTTTGTCCGAGTTTTTTTATTGTTTTAGTCTTCCCAAAAATTAAAAAAATTCATTTTCTCGCATCTCTATTATATTATTAAATATTACAAAATGTTATAAGATTAAATAAGATATTTTAGGAAAAGGAACTATGCCCTTTTTTGGCGAAATTTAAGAGTGAAATTTAACTTATATCAAAAAAAGAATTGCAGACGGAGGGTTAATACATGTATAGAATTTCAATCGCAGTTCAAACTTGAATGTATTTAGACTTTATAGCTTTCCATTAGAGTCTCAATTTTTGTTCTATCACAATATTTCTATTACAATAAAATAATTTTCAGATATCGTGCGGAAAAAATGCAAACTGAGAAATAATCTATTGAAATGATTTCTCATGCATGAATCCTGCGATGATTTATGTCATGAAACCATCAAACTTCCTTCGTCTGCGTTGTAGATTTCTATCCTCGTCAAAATGAAAGAAGGTATTAAGAAATAATCATCATCGTCATAGACCATCACCCACACTCTAGTGCATAGTTGCATACGTCGAGTAGAGCTAAGCCGATCCGAGGCCGAGCCGCGAGCATACGATGCACACCAATAGGCTCGCCTCCCTCTCGGCGGTCGGTCGGCTGAGTCGGCTAGGTGGTACTTCTCCGGTAATTTTAGCCGGATCTGCATATTTTAGCACGAACACTTCCGTCGATCATTATCCCCATTCGCCGCGACTCGCCCGACCCGGCGCGTCCGATGCAACGCCGCCGCCACGACTTTGTTGCATATAGTCTCAGAATGGCAGAACTGAGCACGTACATAACACACCGTGCTATGCTTAGGCTCCCGGAATCTCATGCATTCTGCTTTATGGAAAATCGTTGCACTCTGACCTCGGCAGTGCCGCGAGGAGAGCGACCGAAGTACGCAGGCGGACTTCAAGAATGTATTACACTTCGCGCTATAAAGTGATTGTAAATGACGTAATAATTCGCATTTTCCACAAAAAGGGACAGATTTTTAAAAGTTATTAATAATATATCATCCTATAATCATCCCATGCATTTTTATCGATGTCTATGTCGTCTATTTCAATTTTTGAGATTATATACATGCAAAATGACATTTTTTGTATCTACATAATTCGCGAGGTTGAAAACAAAATTAATTTTAATTATGAAAACCATAATTAACGCTTGACAATCGATAAAGATAAATTATATCCAATGGTGGACAGTCTATTACTTAACAATAATCACTTGAGTATATGTTATCAGGAAGTACGGAGAAATCTCATCAGCAAATTGCTTGCCGATCGTAATTTCGCGATGTTATACCTCCAACGTTTTCTCCTTTTGCATCCGCTACATCTCCTTGAATTATTACGTTTTAAATCAATTATTGCGCCGTGCGCACATGGCGGTCAGCCGAGGTATAATCTTTCCTGGCAGCGGCGTCGGAAGATATTGTTACGACTACCGTTTTCGTACGAGAAGTCTTGATCGCTCTCTAATTCTAATCGTTGTAATGCGCAATAAAGCGCAATTACAGAATGCGCGTGTTCACGCGCGTGTATACGCGTCCGTGTTCCTCACCGAGTACGCGCAGTTCACTGGCGCGTCGTGCCTCGAATACTTCGTACATCCGTGTGCGCGGATAACACATAAACGAGCTAGAGATGCTAAAGAAAGGAGGAGCGAAGACGAAAGGCAGCCGCAAATGAATTTTAATGAGCACTGTGTGATTTGAGTTCTTTTCTCTCTCTCTCTC
>NW_012130075.1:2494400-2496788 GCF_000143395.1 Atta cephalotes
TTCTTCTCTCTCTCTCTCTCTCTCTCTCTCTCTCTCTCTCTCTCTCTCTCTCTCTCTCGCTTAGTCTCTTATTTTTCATTCTTTTTCTCGTTATTTTTGTTGCAAATCTGTATTTTATTTGTGCAGAAAGGATGATTTTACTAAAATATCTAAAAAGGCTACAGGTCAGAAAATAATTTTGTTGGACATGAAAATAATAATGTAGAACGCTCAAACTAGTTACTAGAATCAAAACTTTTTGCAGCATTGCTTATGATACTTGAGATTCCTACGTAATTATTTTGATAATCCAACAGAATTCTTTTCATTCTATATTTATTATTTAGATTTTTAGATATTTTAGCAAAATCATTTTTTTCAATCTGTAATCTTGCGCTGTGTTCCAGAATGCCAAATAAATAGCGATTCAATCACAATCTTTCTCTTTTCTCTATTTCTTTTCGCTATACACTGGTAAATCTAGTTAATCTGTTAAATATAGTGCCAAATTTAACTTAATGTGAGTCGCCACTGCTCGTACTCAATCATATTGTTATGTCATTATTTTTTACTAAAACGATAATTAAATTGACACTATATCGTGTCAATTTGATATTATATAGTATTAAATTGACACTGTATAGTGTCAAATATAATTTTTTTTATATAAAATTATTATTTTAACTATTTTAATATAAAATAACGATATGATTGAGTAGGAGCAATGGCGATTCACATTAACTTAAATTTGGCACTATAGATTTAACAGTGTACTGAAACCGCGAACTTTCTGTTGAATATCATGGTTTTCCTTCCGAGAAGCAGACTACGATCGTGTGTTCGTCGGCCTTGTCCCCCTGCATTATGGATGCATTATAATTACCTATTCATTTTCCACGAGCACGTAACATCATGGCAAGCTGCAATACCTCTGGTGCTTTGCACCTGATTGCGGATGCTGGAGGAAGAGTCTGTGCGAGGCAAGGGGAAGAAGCGAAAACTATCATGCAACATACGCACCACGAGGGCGGCTGCGTGTTGTCAGAGCTGTTGATACGTCATAGGCGTAGGTTACTTGAGAAGCGTCTTCTTTGGAGTTTCCTCCTGCACAAGCTTCGCATGAACTCATGCGATTCAAGGAAAGGTTCATATTAACCTTAGGACTTGCATTCTTCTTATAATCATTCAAAGTGCAGACTATTAAATGCAGACATTCTGGCGGAGATCAAATATTTCCTGTTACCTCCAGCTTCTGCTGTCTTGTTTCTACTCTGCTTTACGAGAGGAATAAGAATATAATAATCGACACCTTAACTCTCCAGCAATATGAATTTTAACTTTTCTATCAGCAATAGGGATCTGAGAAACAGAAATTTTTTATTGTTCCAGATTATAAAAATTGAAAAGATTCTGATTACTTATTATATAAAGCTTTAATAGTTAATAAGTTTTTACCGCCCAAGAAGTCCGGAATGTATTTTACATATTTTTTACATATTTAAATTTATTTAAAATTCACAATCAAATTTTCGATGAATCCTTTAAAGACTGGTCCCTGGATCCGATGGCGGATTAATATTGTATGTTAATGTGAGAAATAAAGTTAAATTTTGATATCTTTTATTTTAATAGGATTGTTTTTTTTTTAAACTGAACTTTTTGCGCTATTCATTTTTTCTCCAATGTGGAGAGAAATAGAGAAAAGATGAATCGTACAAGAAGCTCGGTTGACAAGAACAGACCTATTATTGTATTCTGTCATGTTACTTGTTCAACTGCTTTGTCTATGAAGCGTATCATAAAATCTGTCATGCTGCTGATGTTGCAAGGAATTCAGAATGTATAATCTCGATGCTTGTAACAGGCGTGTGATATGTTTCTGTATTCATAAACAATGGATAATGGCTGTATAATGGCATCACAATTGTGATATCGTGATAGCGACTAAATGCGTGCTTTGTAGTATTTTCGTGCAATATCGCCAGCCGTCCTTTCTCGACAGTTTTCTCTTTTTTTCTTCCCACACGCCATAATCGTGCCGCTATTGACGCTCTCCGCGACTATTCGATGCATCGGCGCGACGTGCACGTTGCAGCGCTCGAAAATGCAGCCAGAGACAATAAACACAGCGCGGTTGCACAGAGAACAAGAATGGAGGGACGATGCACACGCGCATACATTCGCGCCAAGGGTCACGCTTTTAACGAAAACCGCTCGACAATTAGGCTCGACGAAGCCTAACAATGTCTCCACGGTACTCTGCGTCCAACCAAATTCGGTCGATCGCTCTATATATGCCGCGTTGCACTATCCCGCAATAACACAGAAGCTTTTTCCGAATTCTCTTTGATAGAATATACCTATATATATATATATATATATATATATATATATATATATATATATATA
>NW_012130075.1:2496866-2503004 GCF_000143395.1 Atta cephalotes
TATATATATATATATATATATATATATATATATATATATATATATTACGCTCAGTTATCGAAATTTCATGTTATGGTTGCAAGATATTATAAAATTATTTATTATCGATAATTTTTATTGCTTGCACTACATAACGAATGATTTTTAAATTTAATTTATTGAAATAATGTAGCAAATTATTAAAATGACAAAAATATATTCTTTATCATTTTAATAATTTGTTTCATTTCAATATATTTAATTTAAAAATCATTCGTTATACGAACAGCTCTTATAATCGCTGATTTTAAGTATCTTACATATGCGATTCTTTCAATAATTTTTTTTTAAATAAAATAGCAACTAGCATAGGCGTTTTCGTTAGATTTCTCTGCTTCATGCGTTGGAAGTGGACGCATCCCTCTCTCATGTGCGGAATAAAATGGAAATGTCTGGCAGCGGGCGGTACAGGGGAAACCCCGCGGATTCGACAGTTTCGAGGCAGGAGTACGAGAACGAAAGCGAACAAGGGAGTCATCCGGATTTGCCCCTTTGTACTACCGCCCGCACTGAAAGCAATGTTTCCTACTCTTATGCCAAAAAAGCCTCGATTTATTTCTCCGATCACGCATTGGAACGATATATACCGACACGATAAAATCCATCAGTGACTGATGAAATCTTCCCTTTTTTTCGGCTACACGACGTTTCCATTGGGACAAACGTGGTATGGAATGTTATGCGAAAACTAATACTACGTATCCATTAATTGTATTTTTTTTAAATTATAATAAAAATAATTCTGTGACTCCAAGAATAAATCAAAATGAAAATAAATAAAATGCTTATATATGTCTCTGCGGTTGTTAGAGCGTAAATAATATTTATAAGGCGATAAGACATAGTATATAATTTCTGCTATGTACTTAGCAATAAAGTTAACTGCAAACGTTTCGACTCTGGACTGAAGTTGAGTTCTCCTTCGATGATTCTCCAATGATGAATGTGGAAATCAAGTACAAACTAATTAATAGTTCGTATTTGACTTCCATACTGTCGTTGGTAAGTATGTTCCAATTGTGCGAATTATTAATATTATTAATATTATTTATGCACTAATAACTGCAAGAAACTCTTATAGGCATTGTATTATATTATTTTGTTACCTACGAAAAAGAGACTCAAATAAATGTATGTCTATTTATTAAAAATATGTTACGTTACCAAATACTTCAAGTATATTCAGTTATATCTTTATGTATAGCGTAATATTAGAACATTATACTCTCTAAATTTGTAGGAGTGAAATCTCACTCCAAAAGAGTTAAAATACTATCACTATTGAAAAAGAGTGAAAAATATGCATCTTCAATCATTCTAAAGGAAAATACTTTTACTTTAAAAGTGTGAATCTCATTCCAAAAGAATGCAAATTTTTCACTTTTTTTAAATAGTGACAGTATTTTAACTCGTTTAGAATGAGATTTCACTCGAAGAAGTTTAGAGAATAGAGTATACAAAAACTGAATTTTTTAATTAGTTGGAAATTGTCATAAATTGTTTTTAATTTGATTTTTTTCTATAATAGATCGATTAAGAATTTTAAGGTTGCTTCAAGATATTTCTTAAGACTTCGTCGAGGGCTGTAGAATTTGTCCGCGCGAACAAAAGAAGAGGCTCGAGCGAGTGAGAGGGAAATGGAGGAGCGCAGTTTATTTCGGTCGGGTTAATTAGTGTTGCCTCGCGAGGTTTACGGTTGACATTTCGTTGGTCGTTCGTTCGTCGTTCTATGTGGGGAGAACGGGAAAGGTGAGGAGAAGGACGAACAAGAGGTTGGGGAAGGGATCGGCCTTTTTTACGGCAACATTCTGGTCGGCCATACCATATGCCGAAGAGGAAGACGAAGTCGGCGCAGAAGTAGTAGAAGAAGAAAACAGCCGAAGGAACAAGGACGTTCTGACCAATAAAACTGCGGTGCCCCTCGAAGGTACCCCGAAGGCGCCGGGGCAGTCTGGACCTCCCCTTATTAGCTTCCTTCTTACCTTAGCGTGCTCGCCTCAGAAACCTACGTAACAATCTTTTGTTTTATTCCACGGTGTAAATCGCGCCATTCTATAGCATTCGAATTAGACCTGCTTTTATGATTCCGCCGCGGTAGAGAACTAATAATTTGCTTTTGGAGAGCAGCAGAACCTACGGCGAGAAAATCTTGTAAAGTAGTCATAAAAGCTAACCAAGGTATTACAACGGTATAATGAAATAAGCGTGATGAATGGATTTGAAAAAAAGCGTGGATTAAAAAAATCATTAAGCATAAAAACAAAAGTTTTTCCCATTTTTTTTTCATACAGAGGATTTGTTCTGGAAGATCAATAAAACTAAAAGATTTAGGAAAAAAATATAGAGCTTGCCTAACTAGGCCGATGTTGAGATAAAAGAAAGACCTTTCAGGAACAAGAGCGAGAAAGTAGAAAGAGTGGACGGGGTGATTTGGTGCCTTATTAAGCATCCTTATCGCCTGAGACGAATCGAGTGGACATGGCCGTTTAACTTTTACTCGACCTGCGAACAAGTAATGGGACACACTGACCGGTGAGATAGGACCCGACAGTTCCTTCTCTTTTCTCGTAGAAACCTTCGTCTTATCAGACTCGAAAAACTTGACGACTGTAAACACCGAACGACCCTGCACAGTTTGATCGCAGATATTCCAACCGAGATTTACAACTGTCGTTGTCCAGTTAAGGCCGTGATTTGTGGATACAAAAATTCGATTTCTTTTGAGCATATCGATGTTGAATCCATCAAAGTCCTTTTTTCGTTTCAATATTGATCCAAACATTAAAAATAATGTAGCAATGACAGTGCGATTGCAATCCATAAAATAATCACACGATGTAAAATTTTGCAACCTTTTATCCCGGTGATATTATTACTTTTATACGTAAACCGCGCTTGACAGTACAACGTGGCGAGTGTAACAATAAAAACTGACGAACCGCGAGTACTGTTTTACCCCCGTAATCATAAATGTTACGTCCAACGGCGAAAATGGACATTCAACAATCCGAACGATATTTTCACATCGCGCGCCAGCTGCCGCACCACATTTCATTTTGTCACCATCACATCCTTCTCGTTTAATTATTCGACATCCGTCACGGCGAACGGCAATGCCGTAGACTACACAAAATTCGAAATATTTTATTCCCTAATAAAATATCTTGTTGTAGAAGATGAAAATTTCGTCACGATGAATTCATAACACGGATCTATAAATTTTCAACTCTAATATAAGAGAAAGATTGCTTCTACAACATTGATTAATTGGAATCATAGCTCATTTTTCTCTATATTCGAGTCATCTAATTATATCACGTTTGTACAAATTTTTATGCGCATAAATTCATAACATCGTCACACTGATATCATTGCTCTATTCGTGAATATTTGTGAATATAATATCTGGTATTTACACGGGAATTCAGCATGTCAGCAAGAAACGAAAGGACAGAACCACATTCGGTGCTGAATGTGCGGTGAAAATGCGGGATGTTTTATAAGTCTCTTGTTTGCGAACAGATGATCCCCAGAGAACGAGAGGGATTAAGCGAATTATTGTGTGGTTTCGACATCGCATGTGACTCTGAAGGAAATTATGGCACCAGTTATACGTTTTCACGATATAATAATCCTGGTGGTTTTAGGACATGGTTCTCTCAAACGTTTGCATTACAGCATTGACCATCGTTATAAGGGCGTGATCGGCAGGTCACCCAGGTTTACGCAGAACAATAAATCATCTAAGGGTCTCATGACCGTTTCCTCTAGGAATCTCAGGTATAGGTACAAGATTCTCAAAAGGATGTTTATCTCCCGAAGACCTCGTCAACCTGTCGACTAATCCTATTAGCAGCAGTGGATCTTGTTGCATCGCAACTACTATTTTCTCGTTGTCCCCCGGCACGTCGATTCATCCAACGTTCAACCTTGTTCTCCAGATATTCGTATTTCCAAGGAACTGAGCTTAGTTCTGTTTCATTTGTCATAAGAACTCCTTTACATATCAATACTTCAAATTTTTTTGCTATCGATTATGTTCTTTTATTGTGCATACATGGATGTGTGCGTTCAAAATAAAATTCATGATAACAATAATTTTTCTATTGACAATAAATAATTATTTTTATAGAGAGTAAATAAATAGTAGCAAATTGTCAAAATAATTATCAATCAAGAACTTTTGATTTAATAATATTTTTTGATTTAATGATTTAAAAAATTTTATTCTTTGAACAATGGTTCTCGGATTTTGCTTCTTGTTGGAGAGAATTTTATACGAACAAACAAATCCTTCATATTAATAAGTAAATGTTTTATCCGCAATTAATGATTTCGATCCATTGATAAGATTTAATAATCCGTGAAATTATTTCTAAGTAACACAGTACGGAATAAATTCCACGGCTAATCTGCTCGGTGTTCTCGCATTTTTTGACGAATTTTTCAAATTTTTGACAACATGACAGTAGACCAGAACATATCTTTGGCTTACACATTGACACTAGAAAGATTAGATATACAAATTGGCTAGTGACTATAATCAGTTCTTATATATTTAAGACCATCGCAAATATAGTCTTAAGATAGAATAAGAAGATCATAAATTAATCATAGAATTGTATTCAACGATTAAGATATTATTTAAGACAACCTTGCAATAAGAATGAATTATGAATATAAGCCTTATTTTATTTTACAATTTTATATTTTACGAATAAAATATCCTTCAGTGCTTTATCGATTAACATTTTATTAAAAAAATATCATAAAAATTTCAGTTTGTAATTTTTTTTGATAAAATATATTAAATATTTATAATATGAAAGTATGTTATTAAATATTAAATTATTTCTGGAAAGTATGTTATTAAATATTAAAATAACTTTAATTAAAAATTGATTATCTCTCTAATATAATTATAAATTATTTTATTCAAAATTTTTGAAAAAAATATTTTAAGTACAAGATCACTCTATTTTGAAATTAAAAATGAGCCTAATAATTTTGACATTTCATGAAAAGTTTTCATGATCTTTGCGATCTTGACCGGACCATAGGTACGAAAGTAATTCGCTCTCCTTGCAAGGGCGACGCATGGACGGTATGAGAAAGGGGAGACGGAGGAATGTGGATTTATTTAAGTCCTTTGCCGTCGGGTTGACAAGAGTAGAGTCGCGTAAACATACTCGTTCCTCCTTGTTCAGTCGTGGCCGTGCAATGTCCCGTGGCGAAGCGAGGCGTCGCGACGCAGCTCGCAAGATCGTTCGTTTGCCGGTGGTTCTCTTGTGGTGAATAGAGGGGACAAAAGGCGTCGCGACGTCGATGGGCACGTTCGAAAAATACCACCGCCCGCGCGCGAAGCGCTCGCAACCAATTGCGGATAATCGGACTGCCTGTGGACCCCGCCCGTTGGCCAACGAGCCATCTCGCGATTGCTCCGTTCTACCTGAGTCGCCGCCCACGACATTTGGTGGGGACAGCGATGCTTTCGGTTTTCCTCGCCAGAGGGGGAGCCGTGACAGAGCGGAGTGGAGAAGCCCGCTGAAGTGGTGTGAGTGGTGCCGAGTCAGTCGCAGACTGGAGTGCCCTGTGAGAGCAGGGGACGGACCGAACGAACGAACGAACTGTGTGAGCTCCCTATACCTAATCGGTCGTGACGCTTCTCGCTCGCCTCTCTGTCCGAATGTCCGTCCCGTTCCTTCGTTATTGTCATCCTGATACTATTATCATGTTCCGGTGCTACGTGCCGTGTCAGCTGTTTTCATGACGCGACGTGTCGCGAGTTGGAACGACCGTTCCGTGTCGTAATAAAGAGAAAAGTTGTCCTCGATATCGTGCGTCTTCGTTGACCTCGTTGTTTATTTTGGAAGGCATTTAAACAGGAACTAAGGATTGAAGTGCGCGTAATCCATAAAACAGCGCGATGACACTCCGTTAACGTGACGTATGGCTGAAGAAGAAAACGTGCGTCATGAGGCCGACTACGGCCCGGGACTTGGGGGCAGCCTGATGGCACTCCTTGCCGGCGAACGTTCGTCGCGTTTTGTTTCCCGTATGTCGCCACGATATTGTCACGCGTAGAAACTCAGTGAGAAA
>NW_012130075.1:2503893-2508581 GCF_000143395.1 Atta cephalotes
AGGGAGAGAGAGGTAGTGTAGTGCCTGCAGATACGTTTGTGTCCTGATCCTCTTTGGTTCCGCAATATATTCGGAGAGAAAAAGACGGAGAACTGCACGTAGACTCAACACTCGTAGACTCTAGACATGTCGGCGTACGCGCAATTCGGATATTCATATCCGTCGGCGTCCCAGGTAAGTCATTAGAGCTATAACAATTAAGTAATTATATAAAATGCTTGTATGAATTTGTCATGAGAAGAATGAGGAAACCTTAGATCGTTCCAAAATAAACAACTCACAATTTACCTTGGCATTTAAAATTTGCCATTTTTGACTCACACGTGACTCTTGGCGCAGCATCGAATCTCGATGCAGGAATCAAACATTTTCATTTCGGATGATTTTGTGACCGGAAAGGTACATGCAGCCAAAGAAATCGATCTTGTTTGTTCAATTGTTTAAAATTCAAGTTTATTGTCACTTGAAATATTGTTTCCTGTTTTCTTGTAAAATCTGCTGGTGCGACTTTATATTCCTCATTTATCGTACATAATATCATCACATAATCGCACACTTTACGTAAGTAACCTACCTCATGCTGAGATCTTGGAACGAGAATCGATCGAAGAGCGGGTTTGACGAAGCGGAATTCCACGACCGGTCGTTGCCAATAATAGCGCACAATTAACATTCGTGCGAGTTCTCTCGAAGAAAGCGAGATCGCCTAGAGGCGCACCTGCCTTCTTCGTTAGTTAGCAGGCTAGAATGCATAGCTTATAGAACTAACTTGGAGCTCAGCGACGGCCGTCGCTCACGAGCGTGACGCGTCGAAGAAAAGGACCGCATTCTAATGCTCATTTAGCGCAAATGTAATTCCGTCTAATGTACTTGATCTCTTTGATGCAGTGATTAATGCCAATACAAGAGGAGAATAAACAGTTGTACCTAACAATGCCAGAGTCACATCTAACATTTAATATGCGATCGGAATACTAGAATTCTCTGATATAAGAAATTCCAATTTATAATAAACTCCTTGCGATACGGATTTCACATGAAAAATATGATTTAATTAATTAATCAATATTGATGAATAGTATTCTCATATGATTGTCTAGAAAAAACAAAAATATAAATATAAAGATATATCGCAAAAATTCTACAGTTTTGGCCATAAATATTCCTACATATTAACATTTTTATCTAACAAAATATAAATTAAAATACAGATTTATTAAAAAGTAATATCTATTTTTATAACAATTTAGTATTTTATAACAATTTTAGTGTTAGTTCTTCTTTAGCTTTTATTATTGCTTCTTTCAATAAAATATAATAACTTAGGGGCTTTATATATTTATGGCTAAGGCTATATACAGATAATAACTTTAAGAAATCATCTTTTATTAATCAATCTTCATTGAATAAATTATTATTCGATTATATCAATTACCTAAGAGAATTAATTAATTATCACTAATATTCTCACGAAAGAGAATCTACGCAAAAGAGAGTTTGTAATGATTGCTTGTTCGAGGCATTGAATCTAATTTCTTTTTCAACGTCGGCATCTCCAATTTAATGAGAGTATGGCATCCGAGCTGCTCTTATGAGGATGATTGACGCGCGACTTTCTGCACAGAATAATAATTAAAGAGTCATACGCTTGCAATATTGCATGAGGCTTACTTAATCAATGAATTACTTAACGTGCGCTTTCTTTCCTCATGACATACGTGCAAAAATTAGAGGTCAAACGAACGAGATAAAATAGAAATTCTTTTTTGAATAAATAATCTTAAATTAATCAGTACATTAATACATACTTAAACAAGAAGAAAACATTTTACATTTCCGTTGGATTACAAGCTACTTGCGAATGACAGAAATAGCAAGAAGGCGCTAACATACAAGAAAAAATAATTAAAAAGTGGAAGTAAATACTTTTGCTCGATTGCTGAACGAAAACAAGTTCTTGTGGTTCTTGGTAGTAAATAACACTAATTCCTTTTATTGCATTAATCGGATTTATCATCGGATTTATCACTCTTCATAAAAAGTGAATATTCTAAATATAATTTTAATTTATATTAAGTAAAGAACAGATTATACCGTTGAGACAGACAATAAATGTTATAAACTATTTACGACTGTGTTGTTGACTATTTTTATTGATAGAACAATACCGATGTAAAAGATATCTGTAATGTATGTAGCCTATTGTGTTATTCATCATTATATTCGTGATTGACGATAAAAACCAACTAACAATTTTGCCATGAATAATTGTCTAAAAATAAGCCAAGAAATAAAATAATATATATTTCGAAAACTTACACGAAAAAATACCGTAAGAACTGTAATATCACAGTTCGCATAAATTCATGTTTGCAGCAATCGTTTGGGGACACAATATTAAAATACGCTGTTGAATATGCGGGATAACATTAATGTTAACAAAACGTTGGACGATATAGCATTATAAAGATGTATTATGTGTCAGTTGTCGAGTTAAATTAGATAGACGGTAATTAAGATTCTAGTGGGCGGTTCGCAATGAATATTCAGATGTACGTTTTGCTCCATTTTGAGTTTTTCTCCGCTTGATTCAAAATTTAGTCAGAGAATTTATCAGAAATCGCTCGAACGATTTTATTGATAATTGTTATTTAATTATGTAGAATTAAAACAAAAATAATTTGAACTGCGAGCCAAATGCTGCCATTAAATGTCATAGAGAAATTGTATTAATGGTTTATATTAATAGATTGGCATTTTGAAAACATTAGGTTCATGACAGATTTCTTCTTTTATGCCGTAAAGAATAAAAAAAAATGCAATGGTAGATTTTCACGAGAACATTTTCAATCGCAAACTTGTCGTGATACGAGAAGAAGCGCGCGACTTCTTAGATATTCTGTTACGGATTATAATTTTGCTTTCCGTAAATGATGACGTATGCTCGATGGTGACAGGAGTACATCTCTACTATGTTCTTCAAAAAGAGGAGGGAGGCGAGGGAGGGGGGAAGAGGAAATAAATAATGCTCGATAAAAGCGGCGCGCGCGTAAAGCGCAGGATCGCGCAGGTGCAAGTCTGTGCGTACCGACTCTTGGCAATAATACGGGTAGATCTGCCCGCATCGGTCCGGCGTAGCCGTGGAAGATCCGCGTTACAACGTGGAGAGTTGTAAATTGCCATTATTCGCCGCAACGTCGTTGAAACGTAGGTACGCGTATGTCGAGGCTTACGTATTCCGGACGTGTCTTCGCCGCTTCCCGGGGGAAAAAAAGATATCGCATCGAGGCCTCCTATCTGCCATAACGAGCTAAGAATTTGCATAATCGCGCTGATGAGCAGCGATGCCTTCATTTCATAAACACCGTTCCTGATTGATTCATTGGAACGTGAAGTAATTTGTGGAGAAACTTCGTTCGCCATGATATTTCGCTATAGCTCGCGTACCGCGTTATTGCAATACATCATGGCACTTTCGATATCCTGTAAGATATTGCCAAAGTCATGATTTTGTTAGAGTTGCGTTATCGAAACTTAAGCCAAAACTTAAGCAATACCTGTCACTTCGATTTCTTAAGATAATTTGCGGATCACTGCTCGTTAACTTATTAATTTTTTTATCCTGCAGCAAAGTATTCTGATATGATGCATGATGTATATATTAGAAATACTTATAAAAGTTTTTTCTCTCTTTTCTTTATATAAAATTAATATGAATTAACTTCTTAATGTGAAATTAAATGTGGGCTAAAACATTACGGCGATGAGCCGTTCATTTAATCGCAATCTACATCGTGCAAATGAAGTAAGAGATCCGGTTGCAGTGATTGTACCGTTGGAAACTTCAACGAATGATTAACATGTATATATGAGTAGTAATTATGTATAATTATCTAAATGGCGTTACGAAATTTGTCATGGTTTGCGAACGCGCGTTGCAAGCCGCGAGATAATAACTATCTTGTGCCAATGATTTCTAAGCATATGCGATAATTGATGTTTATACTCTACTTATAACACGACTCACCGTAGATAAAACGGAACGAGTCGTAAAATCTACAATTGTAATTTTAATTGAATATTAATTGGACAGATTCGATTAACTAATATACTTTCCAGTGATCTCTTGTCCCCTAAATCATAAATCAATATATATATATATATATATCATTTTTGTGATCTGACTGCATTTTAATGTTGTTTCCTATGTATTATACAGCATTAAAATGTTATTAAATCGCATAAATGATTGAAAGTGATCTACATTAATATCATTCGCTTCACGATTGAAACGTTATAGAATTATCATAATTAGAAAGAAAGTGTACAAGACTGTACACTGAAGAAGTAAAAACGATAAGAATCACGATTTTCGTTTCAATTTCTTTTTTTTGCTGGGAGAAGCTGCGTGCCTCCGTATTCTAATGATCGCGCTTACCAAAAGGGTTAAACTTTTGAGTTGTGGTCACTACCGCGTCCCGTCATTCAACATCGCTCTATCTACGCTCGAGCATCGTGCTCTGTTCGCTAACAATAAGTTACACTACTGTGATGGCAATAATGGGAATCGTGCAACGCGGTATATCGTGCTCCGCGGCATATAATTACGAACGTCGACACGGAAGCACCTCGGTATCCGCGATATCGATTTTCAGGATCGTGGCCTGTACATTCTCTCTCTCTCTCTC
>NW_012130075.1:2510006-2522924 GCF_000143395.1 Atta cephalotes
AGAGAGAGAGAGAGAGACGAAATCATGTGGCATTCTGTTAAATTTTAATTGAAGATCTCATCTGTCTGCACGTTATAAAAGTCGCCATAGTAGCTAATTTGTCGAGAGGAAAAGGCCCGTAATGCCGTTGTCGTACAAGAGGTCTAAGGTGGAGAGGACGAAGGGAGAGTCAAGATTCTTGCCTGTTTTCGTGATGGTTGTGATTCCGGTGAAGAGAAAAAGATACATGATGGCGTGACATGAAAGAGAGAAAGAAAGAGAGAAGCTGCAGTGTGAGGAAGAAGTGGTCTCTGAGGGAAGGAAGGCAAGCAGAAAAGATAAGCCGCACAACTCAACCTTTCCTGTCGCCATCTTTTCAATATAAACTGCGTCCACGTAATTGATGGCTGCCAGTCCGTCGTAATAAATTTACGAACATTCGTCTTTTAAGAACCCACTGAAAATAATATAATTTGAGCAAACATTGTTTGGTGGAACATCGTTGAAAGACGTACCTAAATCTAAAATTACTAATAAATTTTATTTCAAATAAAATAAGTTCTTACCGCAGTTTTATATCGCAATTCAATAACACTACAATATATCTTTTTTCTTATTATGTTAAAAGGACCAAGTGAATTACTACGGAAAAAAGAAAATGATGAAAAACCAAATATTTCATCAGTGTGAAGAACATAATTATGGAAAAGTAATTATCAACGTAATTATGAAAACGTAATTATCCAAATATTTCAAAATCCCATTTTTTACACCAAAAATATAATATAATATAATCTAATAAAAAAATATAAACAGTCAATAATGATACTCAATATCTATTTCCAATGTTAATAGATAAGTATTTAGTAGTCGATTAGAAACGTAACTCGACATTACGTGTCAATTATTTTCTCATGGATGATGTCAATGACACATGATTAACTCAAGTACTATCCAGTTTCACTCGGACAAATGTAATCCTGTTTATACAGGTCGATTGTAACGATATATTTACGTAGCAGATCTGTTTCTTAGAGGATTTCGGGTTCTCCGGGTTTTCATTCAGTCCCCTTCGCACGTGTGAGTGTTCATGCGTATTCACAGGATGCTTTCCATTCTTTGATAATAAGTCAATATAAATGTCGTTTTATCTTTGTTATTTCTGTGCCAGAAAAGATAGAATGAAGTTTGGTCACTAAATGAAAAGCATCTACAGTGCGAACTCAATAATGTCTATGATTTTTATATATTAAAGATATAAACTGATTAAACAAGAGCAGAAATATGTGAAAAAAATTAAATAATGCAATTTCAAACTATATATATAGTAAAGTTTTGAGAAACGTGCAAATTAATTAACAAGGAAGCAGTTTGCACTTAATACATTTTATTATAAAACTTTTTATAGTGTGAATTCAATAAAAACTTTTGAACTCACTTTTCACCGATTGTGTCATTCTGTCGTTACAAAGATCGCTACTTAAGTTATACATGGTGAAAGCCGTAAGTGAGAATGCTTTCTATCTTGACAAAGTGACGAATCTTGTCAATTTCACAAGGTAGATTATTGGTGGACTATCTCTCAATTAATCATCGCGATAGGCGACATTGACTTATTATTCTTAGAAGATGCCGCTCATTTCAGGTGCTTTTTTTCTCTTTTACGATAATGAAAATTATCGATTATATAATAATAATTCAACGTACGCGTAGCCATTTGTATGATCGATTTAAGCACGGATTTAAATCAAAAGACCTTCAAATTGAAAAAGGATGTTTTATATTTCGTATTAAAATTGTAAAATTTATTAGTACTATTTATCTAATTTAATTTCTATTTCCAAATGTAATATATCTACAATAAAGTTTCTCTGTGTGTTGGATCATCCGATTTAATTTGAAAAAAAATTGAACGTGTCAATGATTACTCGCTATTTAACTGTCATTTATAAATTCCAGAAAACTTTGGCGACATAACTTTCCACGTAAAATTAATGTTAGATCGCGGTCAAGCGGGACGATGTAACGCGCACCGTTCTAGAAATTATACCGATAATAGCCGCCATTTTCCGGACATCAAATAAGCGAGCTTTCGCCACTCGTACCTTTTTTCATGAGAAATAGAAACTTACTTAAACAGCGATACTATTATTACAAACAATTACAAACCGCAAATATCAAATAATAAAGGAATCTCAACATTTTTGCTGTTTAAGTCTTTTTATAGACGATATTATACAAACCACAAATATCAAGAAATAAAAGAATCCAAATATTCTTGCTTTCTAATCGATTTTGCGGATAAATATAACCAATATAGTACATTCACGTATTTATAAAATATATATACTTGGAATTGTTTCTCTCCATGTATAAGTAATTGTTTAAAAAAAGTATGCTAGTAGACCCGAAGAGAAAATTCTAAATTCTAAGCTAGCGCTTGTATCAGGATTCGTACAAAATCCGACACGTTTGGTTACTCGAGGGGTTGCCAACGAGCGCGTCGCGAAACGATCGGTGACAAGGTGGAGCACAAGAAGTGGAGGCGGGATAGGACCATATCACGGCGACTCTTCCTGCGTCACGAGATCCGAAGGGTTTTCGCGCCGGCGGCTGCTGCGGGGGTGAAAGTGGGGTCTTAAAAGGTTCCGGTGGGAAACCCAGCAGGGCGTGAATGGCTCCAGACACGTTGGAGGTGCCTGGAACGTTTCGTTAGAAGCAAGGAGAAAAAGAGTGGGACGGAGAGAGGGCCGAAGGAGTCGGGGGGGAGACTAGTGCACATATACACGCGCACACATGTGTCGCGTGTTGTTATGCGTGAACGAGGACACACGTGCGCGCGCGCATAGCATGTCTCCGAAATCCGCCGCTACACCGCCGTTACACCACCACCGTTATACCGCCACGACAAAAGTGCGCGGGGTCTTTGTTCACGAAAGTTCGGTTTACCTCGTTTTTTCGGTAGTTTCGGTGCGGATCCAACGCGATGCAATGCGCCATTCCTTCGCCCTTCTATTTTTGCAACGGCGTGATATTTCTTCTGAAAATACGCAAGCGTATTGACGCACGCTTACGGAAAATCGATGAGTATAAGATTGTAAACAGCGTGAGCCGGAAATGGAGCTCAGTGTTGCGGAAGCAACTTCTCGAATTTTCTCACGAAGAAGATAGTTATGTAGATGGTTCATTGTAGATCGAGATAATTATGCAAATCATTGAAACCGCGTAATTCGAAGCATAAACAGGGCAGTCGAATGCTACATCGAGTATCTTTTAAATTCTTCATCGTCTCTCAGAAAAAAAAATGTCTAGAACACAAAAGTCACACTGAAAAAAAAAAGATTGGTTGTTGCAACAATAATTTAGATAGTAAAATATGACATAGCATTTTTATATAGCTACAGTAATCAGTTTTTGGTTGTAGCAACAAATTTTTAGTTGCGTTAACCTATCGAAATCATATACTGACATTGCGGATAGGTTAACGCAACTAAAAATTTGCTACTATAACCAAAAATTGATTGCTGTAGCCATATAAAATGCTATGCCATATTTTACTATCTAAATTGTTGCAGTAACCAATCTTTTCTTTCAGTGCACAATATTGTTTTCCAGCAAGACTTTGCAAGACACAATGTAACACAATGAATTATTTCCTGTTTAACATTGCCAAACAACGAAGATGTATTGATTTACTGTATTACACTGTGTCATCTGTGTTTCTTCCTGGAAAGCATTGTAAGTCAGCATGATTTTGGACATTTTCCAGCAAGGACACTCCAGTATAACACAATAAATCGTTTCACAATATTACATTGTGTCCTTGTTTTATATTAGCAAATAACAAGAATGTAATAATTCAGTGTATTTTCACTGGAAAAAGCTCCTATTTGTCACATATAAGTTTACTTATAAGAGACAAATGAAGTCATAATGATGTCGTATCCCAACGAACAATTTTGAGCGTTTTCTAACAAGGACAATATAAGGACAATAAATCGTTTTATAGTATTACATTGTGTCCTTGTTTATTGTTGGCAAACAACAGGAATGTGATAATTCACTGTATTACATTGTATTCTCACTGGAAAATTCTCCTATTTATCACTTATAAGTTTACTTATAGGTGACATATGAAATCATAGTGTCCTAGTAAACAAGCTGACATTATTTGTCGTTATTTTGACGTTATTTTGACGTTAAAGACATTATTTTGACATCAAATGACGATGAACAACATCAACTTGTTTGTTAGATTAGTATCATTTTGATTCTATTCCTGAGTGACTCCACATGATTATACCCAATAATCTTCATTATCTTTATTTATTTTCGGACTTTCGAGCAAACAGGAGATTGAAGTGAATCACGTCCCCACGGTATTGCTTAACCGGGACACAGTTATATATTTTATCGTGCGAGAAACGATAGAGGCTCCCATCGGTATATATAAAAACTTCGCCGCGAGTCACCATATTTTTGTAAATGCGCCGAGTTTGAAATTGATAAGCGATGCCGGGCTTTTAATAATTCACGAGAGAGGTGAAACACTAAAACGCGAAGGAGAATCGTTTGCGGGAATAAAGTTCTCGTCGATTCTATTTGTCACGCGTACGCCGCAAGGATTCGTGGGCGTTTTCGTGGGTGATTTCGACACGGTCTACGAATAGAAAGGTATTATATACATATACGAGGGAGAGAGAGAGTCGTTTTCCGGGCTCTCTCTCTCTCTCTCCTTCTCTCTTCAGTGTGTAACGGAATGCGAGAGAGCTGTCGGAGAGAAGGCTTTATCAACGCAGATATACAACCCGACTCGTCGTGGCGGCTCTCGAGCCTCCCGTCCTCTCGAAATAACTCCGCGCCCTTGCCATATTAATTACCGGGATTCATTCCGTTCTCATTTACAATGGGCTAATTTAGCGTGAGGCAACCTCGGAACGATCCCCTGCGCGCTAACACGCACATGAGAGTGACGTCTCTTTCTGTTTATACGAGCTTAACAAAGCTATTAATCGTGGGAGGAATAATCGCTCTCCGTTAAGCGCTGAGATTGTTTCGATAAAATTAATACATCATGAAATATATATCTTATACTTTTTTTAACATAAAATATTCTTGCGCGTTTGTAAAAATAAAGGCGATGATTATTGAAGGTTCATCGATAGAATTTTCATACAAAGAAAAAAAATCCCCCCGTAAAATCCCAGGTAGAATCTTTTTCTCGTCATTTATCTTGGCAAAAGAGGGGCATCATTATCGATATTTGTGAATACTGGGTTTTTTGAAGTCGCTGAGACGATGTAAATTAGCTAAAAAGGCACTGAAACTAGAAAAAAATATCTTTTGTATTTTTTAGCTATATATACATATGTAGTACATATGTATGTCCTTATCATGACACGTCTATGCATATATGCTTACGAACAGCTATTTTACGCGTTATTTATATGTATCTACGTTGAAAAATAAAGAGAATGTGAAATGAATCTCTGTAGAAGACGAGGTTTTTATGACCGCACGAATATCAAAGTCAGCTTGAAACAAGAGTTAAAAAAACTAATTCCTAATTTTACAAGGAAATGTATGGAACTTCTCTACATCATGCATGCGCGTAATTATACTATGTTAATGACGTATTTTTCCTTTTATTTTTCAGCTCCTAGTGAGTGGGGGGCAACCGACAACGGCGACGTCGCCGGCGATGTCGGGGGGTGCGTTGAGCCCGGGTGCTCTATCGCCTTCGTCGACGGCGACAACGACGACGGGGGTCGGGCCCGCAGGTACTGGCGGTGCTACGACTCCCGTGGGTGGTGCCGCCACCGGACCTGGTTGCTGTGAGAACGGTAGGCCCATGATGACGGATCCTGTGACGGGGCAAACGGTGTGCAGCTGCCAATACGACAACGCCGCGAGATTTGCGTTGAGCACTTATCCTCGGCTACCCACCGCAACTTCCTACTCCTCCTACCCCACGCCGACGCCCTCCACCACCGATCAAGGCCCTTATCCTAGCATCGGCATGGATAGCTCTGCGTTTTATTCGCCTTTGGTAAGTTTTCTTGTATTTTTGACACGATAGTGTATTAATGTTAAAAATATTGTCAACCGATTTTATCCCTCAATCATCAGTATTAAAAATATTGTTGAATGATTATCTTTTTTTAGCTTTTATTTTATTATATTAAACGATTATCTTTTAGTGAGTATCAGTTTTAAAAAAATCAAAATCGTCGTTAATCAATGTTAATATTTAGGATACAAAACATTATAGGTACACATATACATGATCCTTTACTTCAAAAGTAAGTGTTTGTGATATAACAAAAAAAATTAAATTTCTGCACTTGACAGAAAATTATTGACTAATTAAATAATATACGGCAAAAAGATTCTTAACGTGATCAAATTTTTTCATTTTTGTCGTTTTTTCATTTTTGTCAGTTGTGACAATTTTTGTGAAGTCCATTTTTGATGATTGATATTTACTTAACTTTTATGATAATAACTCGAGAAAATCACATTTTTTAGTTAAATTATTTTTGAAATAAGGAAATGATATAATTGAAATAATATAAATTTTTTTAAACGTTAATAATTATTTTTTCAATGGTTTCAAACAAAAATTATTAATATTAGAAAATAAAATTTATACTGACAGTTTAGAAAATTAATTATTGTTTTTATTCCATCTCAAAATTAATTCTGTTTTTCAAGAATCAAAAATTCCTTGACTTTTTTTGTAGTTTTAAATTTGCTACAACATTAAAATTATAATATAAAGTTTCTTGTTACCTACGAAAGATCGTCTTATGCTTTGCAACGTGTAACGCGGTCATTGCCAGATGCAGATTGATCGATTCGTCGTTCTAGACGTGCGATTATTGCTTCTTCAGTATTAACTTAAGACGGATTAGCACATAGTGTTGCTGCGAATTAGCTTGGAATCCTGGCGACGAAACCCTCTCTCGGACGTCGGGATCGTATGGCCCCTTCGATTGCCTCACGCTTAGGAATTTGTGCATCTTCGCAGACTGGATCAGTACCGGCTGCGTCGAATTATTCACTCGTCCCTTTCTCGAGAAACGACCGATAATCTCGTTTAAGTTTCGATTCGCGGAAGGCGAGGTTGCTCGTTACGTTCTCAAGGGGCTGTCGGTGATGAATTCACGCGCATATGTCACCAGAGAATCCTCCTCGACTATGCTTCGGTTCCAAAGAAGGAATCTGGAGAAACGCGCGTCAAATCAGTTTCAGACAATCTAAAATTCGCCAAAAAATTTTATCTGTAATTTCATTATAATATAACATTGAAAATATTTTCTGGATCGGAATTTTATCTGTAAAATTAATTACTGCTCTACTTTCAAATAAAAATCGTATTCTTATATAAAGTAACGTATGCAAGATAAACGATACCAATAATATAATTTGATTTTCTCGTGTATTTTGCAATTTAGAAGATTGCATGGATGCATTACATTCACACTGATAAGCACCTCCCGGAGTGAAAGAAAGCATAGTAGCCAATTAAATTTGAATTTATCGGACGATTATACTAATTGGCTGCTTTTAGGTGGCGTTGTCGATTAATGTATTTCACGCGCGGCCAATGGCCCGAGACAAAAATAAAGTTGCTATGGAGAAGAAAATCTAGGAAAAAGGAATCGTTATGATAGCTCATAATGTAGTCGGAAATTGTTCCGTTTTACGCTGCGATTCGATGGCGTTGGGAATTTATATATCCGCTACGATTCATTGCATGTAATTTGTAGACAGGAGTTTATCTCGAGTGAAATTCAGCGAATGCATTTACCATCCGGGAGACACTTCTCATTTTTCACACGCAATTAGCGACGTAAATTTACAGACGCAATTTTCTAAATCGCATGTAAGCAACGATCTCTCATCGGTATAGCTCGGTTGGACTAATGTATCACGCTTTTACGAAGGTGGAATCATCATAATTTGGTAAAAAGGCAAAAAAAGTATCTGTCAAGGGAATACTGTTTTCACGTGAAGAATTATCATTAGAATCGCAATTATCGTTAAAATCAATTTTTAATAACGACATTATTTGTGCAAGCATAATCAATCTGTAACGGCAATTTCTATAATGGCACGAGACAGCGTGCCATTGACGTGTGCCGTAAATGTGTCATTACCTCCTATAATCAGATAATACGTGTAGCTATCTCTACAGTATATTTTCATTTTCACGAGTCGTTATGTTTGTACGACTGAAAAAGCTATCGGCTTTTTGATGTTGCCGCGTAATCAGTGCATGCTCTGGACAGATAAACACTGATACGACACAGACCCTTATCTGAATAACAGAGCGCACGTCAATCATATTGTCCTGCGATTTTGTATTCTTGTGTCGTATCGAGTATCGATTTGGTATACTTATTTTGCAAATTCATTTATACTGCGCCGATCACAAAATAGTACCTATAATCTAAGATTTACATTTTAATTATTCTCTCGGAATTTACTTAACAAAATTTTTCCGTGTCATTTTATTATAGTTAATTTCACGTGATAATAATATCACGAGATAATATACTTAATTAAACACGTCTGCCTGACAGATTGCGCATATTCGCGCAAGCTCGATAATCTATCATTAGATCTGAATATCAATTGTGGAATTAGCGCAAAAACTAAGAGACTGTCTATTCTAATAATACTAATTTGTAATGACGTAATGACGTAATATAATAATATATAGTCAGAAAATATGAGTTAATTGCTATTAAAATAGTAAATATCTGCGTTTATTATTTTAATTGCACTTAACTCATACTTTCTGATGTAACTGTGTATTATATAGATGTATATGTTTACTATTTTAATTGCAATTAATTCATATTTTCTGATGTAGCTATATTATTAAAAACATTATTACGTCACGTCACTACGAATCGGTCTTATTATTTCTCTAAGTTTTTGCTAATTTCGTGAAAAATGTTCAGATGTAATGATAGATCTACTGTCGAGCTAGCGCGTGTTTGCAATCTGTCAGGCATGTTTAAACATGTATTTAATTATACATCTCTTTTGAAATATCGATATTGATATATCAAATATGAAAATGCCTTTGGAATGTTTTTTCTGAGATAGAAGGCCATCTCGATATTTTTCCCTTTTTTGCATTCATAAATAAAATTTCTGCACAAAAATATATTCCACATATGACATTTGCGAATCCCGCTTATCGTGCGGATGCGCACGATTGTGCTAAGCGAGATTGTCTCTGTCAAACGAATCGGCGATGAAGGAAGGGAAGAGGCGGACACCGAAAGGACGGGAAGTAGGGAGAGGAGAGTGCTCTCATCGCTCTCGCGAACGAGTTTATAGAATCAATACGCGGGATGCCATGAAACAGGGACGGGAGCCATGGGGGATACCGCGACGGCGGGAGTGCGCGAACGCGAGAAAGGACGAGAGGAGGACGTAACTGCGCGAGATAGGGGAGCATTGGTAGACGGAAACCTCTTCTCATCAGCCGACGGATTCGTCTTATTTCGCGTAGTGACTGTCGGCGTAACGGATTCCGAGATTTGCTCTGGCAACATTTTCCTCGAGAATTCCGCCGTACAGCACTTTGTGCTTTGAATCTTTATTCTCTTGATGTTTTGCATTTTATTCGCATTGCTTGCGATACGTACAGTATAATTGTACTTCAAACGTTGTCTTAATACGGTAAAAATTTGTAATGCGTCGTTATTGCATGAGAGATTCTGCGATAGATATATCTTATCTAAGATAGATTTTATACACTGAAAGAAAGTCTCGTTGCATTAATTGGAATTCAAGTAGATTCAGAAGGATACAAATCAGACATTTATAATTATATATAAATATATCAACCTTCCAGTCGAGATAAAAAATTAAATTACAATAATTACAGAATTTTGATTTATATGATTAAAATTTATTTTGTTTGTTGATACAACCAGAATATTTTTCTCACGTAAATTCAATGTACATATTTTTCTAACAGTCAAGGTTATGAATAATTGGCAAATACTAATTAGATCTATTACTGCGATCTCAAGACTCGGAAATTTAAAAGACTTAGAAAAGAAAAAGAATTGACAGACTATATTCCCTCCATAGAACGCTCTGCAGACATTTTTCATATTGATAATACGCATAAAACCAGTAACATGAAAATAAGAAGAGCAAATTAAATATTTTTCTCTTTTGAAGTCGTTTTATTTCGGAACTCGTTTTATCTCGGAATATTTCAAGTTATTTGATTAATAATGGAAATGTTTGCTATTTTGTAATATTAATTACGAGTTTATAGGATGCTGGGGATAGCATGATGCCCCATGCATATGAAACTTGGATATTCATCCAATAATATCAGTATATCTATCAATATTCCGCGGTTGTAAAGAAGCACATATGTCTGTCGCAATACGAAAGTCGTAATGTTTCGATCCGTGATATCGTGCGTTATTACGGCCCATTGAAAAGCGTAACACGCGTAGCTTTCTTAATCGTAGATTGTTACGCTTTTATAATTGGCACTTAAACGCGGCTGGCGTGCAATATTGCCGTGTGCAGCGTGCGTTTAGTTGCACATACATCCGCGAGTAATATATTGGTGATTGCGTAAAATTATTGCAGAGTCCTTGCTTCTAATCTTTACGAATTTACTAGTTACAAGTACAATTTCGACTGATGATCATTTCTTTAGCATCTAATAATTCTCAATATCAGAATTCATTCATCAATTACTCCGTGGTTTTCTGTGAAAAATTTTCTATAAATTTTTTTACTATGTTCGTTTGAATAAGTTGAAGAAGTATTAAAAGAATTATTGAAAAATACTTGTGTATTCGTATGTGTAGATAAGAATCATAGTTGTCGGTGTTTTTACTCTATCATTCTATACGCAGACAGTCGATCGCGCGGGTGAGTTCCGCTGTAATTGAGACTGATGAACTGAAGGACGAAGGGATGCTCCCTCGTACATATTGGTTTAGTCCTGGCGAAGCCTTAAGAATGCTATTTGTCGCGCGAGACGGCGGGACGCGCGGACGTCATAGTTTTGCATCTTTATCGGTATAAATTGCAGTCCGACCGGTCAATCGTTCGTGGAATTTCAACACCGTGGCATAATTTGGCGCACGCGACCATCACTGCCAGCAATTGGATGACGAACGATACGACAGGGTATAGCTTGGAATGCCATAAATGTCTGACTGCCGGGAATATTGAGTATTTTGACGAATCTTTTCCATTCATATTGCGATGTTACCGTTTTTCTTCTTTTTTTTTTAAATGAAAGAGAAATTTTAAGTGAAAAAAAAGCTTGCTATGTAAAAAAAGTTGCTCTGTGCAATGAACGTTATAAGCGAAGTTACGACATTCAAGTGATAAAATATTTAGAAACCAGAAAAAAAAATATTTCTTTAATGATCATAATTTTTTCAAGAATTTGTATACAAAAAGATACAAGAAACAATGCTTGATTTTTTGCATAACAATGTTCTCTCAATTACTTTCGTTATATGCCCTTTTATAAATATTGTTACATATCGTATAATTCAAACTTCCTATCTCACAATTAGAAAAAAATATAATATATGTTGCTGCAGATTAAATAGCAATGAAAAAAAAATAAACAATTTTGAAGATTGTCTTTTTCAAAACGCCGCTTGTAATTTTAAATATTATTATACGTAGTGAAAAAATTACAAATACTTTAGAAAAAAAATAAAAGTAAAGTAAAATAAATATCTTTAAATATTTATTTTAATAGTACAAGTATAAATTTTAATGATATATTGGGTTGTCCGGAAAGTTCGTGCCGACTAACCTATATAATTTAATAAATGTATACTAAAATTTAAATCTTCTGCGTTTCAATTTTCCTTCAACATCGGCACGAACTTTCCGGACAACCCAATATTTTATTTATTTAATTAAAAGTAAATAAAATATTTTTACATCATATAAATATAGCTATATGAGATACAAATGTTATAAATATAGTTTATTTCATATAATTTTGTTTCTTTTATATTTTTTATCAAGTTTACTATAGTTTTTTGGTTTTTTTTTCAATGGGATTTCTTCCTTTGATCTTTTTTGTAGGATAGTTAAGCACGTGTTCTTGGCGATTCAAATCGACGGACTGATTTCGATGGGCATTACAATGTAATAAGAATCAGATTAGCATTGAATGGAGTGAGTAATACGATGAATTGTCAAAAAAATGCCCTATAAGATTCCTATAAGTCTCACAATGTGCAAAGTAACTTTTATTTTTGAAAAAGTAAGAATATAGAAAGTATCACATCGTAAATATATATATATGAATAAATAATGCTTCAAATTTTACGTAATGTCGTTCTAAATTATACCTAAAAATTGTACAAATTGTTTTTAAAAGATAATTGCTATGAAATCGATGCATAACTTTGAATTACGTATATTTTTAATTTATGTCATATATCGAAATAGCACACAGATGACAAATATTTTGTCAAGAATGATACGGATCTACATTTTTAGAGTACCCTGTAGAGGAGACAATTATAGGTGCTATTGCATTAACTTGATGGACTATGTCGAGCCCACAGCGACACAGGGTATCAAGTTAGAGCCACCTTGCTGTCGCGCTCCCTAATGCATCGCATACGTCGCAAGATTTGGGGCGCAACACAACGATTATTGCTACCTTAATACAGGCGTGCTCTTATAATCGGTTAAACCAGCGACCGGTGACCCTGTGTGACTGTGCATAGTCGTAACAATAGTCCGAAGCGTCGACGTCGGACCACCCGCAGTTCGCCATTAAAGCTTCTGAAAAGAAGAGAAATAAAGACGAAGATACACACACATACACACACACATACACACACACACACACACATATTATATATATATATATATATATATATATATATATATATATATATA
>NW_012130075.1:2523902-2532371 GCF_000143395.1 Atta cephalotes
GAGAGAGAGAGAGAACCATCTCTCCTCTTACCCCCGTCCCGTTACCTCTGCGAGCCGCCATTAAAACAAGAGTCACGATCCCGTCGTATTTGCCACGTATATTCCTCGCTGGAAACGTTTTCGCGCGACGACGGTTATCATTATTGCGAATCCGTAATATCTCCCCCTTAGTCGCGCACCTGGAGAAGTACATCGTTTGTGGCGCATGGTTAAAATCGCGTTGGTTGTATCGGCGAGATGAAGAGCCGTAGCGCTATTCGTCGAGAAACCATAGCAGACGTAGAGTAACTTTTACGTTAATATGATGTATGATACGTCGGATATCCAATTAAACGTCCAGCTTTAATATCGTTTCGAAGATAAACAGATATGGCTCGTTTGCACAAGTTGATCGCGTGTAACAACATTAATACGATAGCGTCCGATGTAATCGTCATTGATCGACTTGACATTCGGCTAAAGTAGTTGCCACGATTTCCGAATTCTGTCGAACTCGAAGGGGGTTGAAGGTACCGGCGCTCGAGTTAGGCCAAACACGACGGACGGCTACAAAATGGCTGTAGGCAGCCGAGTGGGCGTATATAATGGAGGCTTCCAGGTTGGACGTGTGTACATACATATACTGGCATACACACATACACATATCGCCACATCACGAGCATAGGGAGAGCAGTAGGTCTCTCTCCGTAGGAGAGCAAGTGAGTGAGTGAGTTTATTGATTGGCTTCCTCCCCGGGGTTAGCTTGCCCGTTCGCCAGGTCTCTCTCTGCTCTACTCACCACTCTATTCTCGTCTCCGTATGCTCTCTCGCTCTATACTCATCTCTATCTTTCCTTTCCCGCGACTCTAAATCCCTCTCTATCTTTCTCTCGCACTCCCTCGAGTACGTCTACTCCCTTTCGACTACTTCCTCGGCCACCTCCGTATCCTCTGAACGAGTCGGCTCCCACAGGTGCTTTACTTGCTTCGCTTAGCAACCCTCGTGGCCGCCTGGTGAACACATACACGTACACATACGTTCATACTTGACGTTCAGAAATAGGCAAGCGCGCTGTGACTCACGCAACGGGAGGCTTCTCCCTCCCTCTTCCAGAGTCACCCTTTTGGGTGGTGTATAGTCTGCATGTGCTCGGCGGCGGCAGCGACGGTGGCGGTGGCGGTGGCAGCGGCGCCTACCAGAGAAACTCCGACGGTAGGCATTGTTTATCATGGAATTCAGTGCCCTTACTGCCTCGCTCTCTCACCACCTCTCCTGGACAAGCCTCTATTAATTTACTTGCTTAATAATACGACGGCTGCTCTCTCGCTCGTTTCTCCCTCATCTCTGCCCCAGTCGCTCTCTTCCCTTAACGGGTTACTACGAGCCCCGTCACTTTCGATGCCGTCAGACCGCTATTGTTTTACTGACAGCGTTGAAAGTTGCAGACTACGTTGTATGACGACACAAGGAGGGAGTGCTCCGCGTGAGGGTGTAAATTGAAGCGGCTCGATTGGGACGCTCTGACGCGAACGCTCTGATTACAGGAAATGAGAAATATGTCGTTACTGGCACGAAAGGGTTCCTTTGAGGACACTTTGAACAGGCAGAAGTGTCTCTTTTTTCCTATAGTCTTTACGTAAATTGATTGATTTCTTTGTTTTTCTTTATTCGCGCCGTTGCACACTCTCGCGAATCTTACTGTCCTGCTATTCGTTATTGGACGATATATTAGGTGTGGAAAAAATTCATGGCGTTTTACCCGTTAGATGTAACTAATAGATGAATATGTCTGCTTGCTCTTTGTGTAATAAGACAACATAGCAACATTTTAAATTGTTAAATGGAAATTTAAATATCGAAATAGCTATGTAGCTTTCAACAAAATGTTAATATAAGAAATATAAGTAATATAAGAAATATATATGAAATTAAATTTTTTTTGTTTCACATTTAGATCGATAATTATATACATAAAATATGATAATTATATATATTTAGACCGATATACAAACAAATCTTGTACATATGTAACGATAACTATAATTTGCGCTGCAGCTCTTTTTATTCATTAAAAGGATACTATGTCAGCGAATGCTGTAGTGATACTATCTTAATTTTAACCTAATCGGGAGATACCGCTTTTTATTATCAGTGATCGTTTATAGACATTGACTGTACCAACATTATAGAAACCCGCGGCCTTTTTCTCTTTGATGATTATCTTTGATTTCCCATAACCGGTTACTTATTCGTGTCTTTTCTATCGTCTGGAAATTCCTGAAATGGCATCTAATACTTAAAAAAATCACTTGATATATCGATGTATAGAGCATGTACGAGACACATTTTACTGATCAACAAGGTAAAAAAAATTTACGCCCAAATTCTCTTCGTTTCGTCTTAAAAATAAAATATCGAGACTCAGACATAGTTCAATAATTTCATTGATTATCGTAATTGCTACTACACTCTCCATTGCCTTGGAATAATGAATAAGAAAAAGGTTGCGAAGTTGGCGATTAGAAATAGATAGTATATCAGTCTATTGTATGACGTAGCGATTGCGCGAGTATAAGGGGCGGATCTTGTCGATGGCAGTACGGAGCAAACGCAGCCGTAAGCTATACACGATTGCACAGAGAGAGTGTTTGTATGTGTGTGTATGTGTATGCGAGAGAAAGAGAAAGATAGACAGAGAGAGAGAGAGAGAGAGAGAGAGAGAGAGAGATGCAGTAGATTGGCTGGTTAGTTGGTAGGAAACGTTTGCACATCCGAACCCGGGCGTAACTATTGAAGCTACCTCTATATATACGCAGCTATACCAGGCTGGAGGACGTAATTACGCGCGTTCTGCCAATATTGGTTAACCTTTCGAGGTTGACGCCACCATATGCAAAGCCTCTAATGAGTCGCTCGAGTGCTGCCAATGTCTAGCATTACGCGCTTTTCTGTACATCCTTTTGCATTGTTATTATCTCCCTTAGTGAAGGAATTTCTACCGTTTCGATCTCTATCGTTTTAACCTTCCTCTGAGCCTATTGACAATTTCACGTATATGATACGTTTCTCTTTATCCTTTCACTCTCCAGAACGATACCGCGCTTCTAAATTAACACTCCAATCTATGCAGAAATACACGCGGCAATACTATAACTCCGAGTTCATTTTGTTATGAAATTTGCACGAAATCCATTTGTCGAATCCGATATCGCATAACGTCGACATTTGATTATCGGTCTTTTGACAGGCGACTTAACTGACAATAAAAAAGATATTCGTTCCTATTTATTTACTGTTAGTGTCAGATTAAAGATTTTTAAATCACTGAAAATATTTTTATATAAGTCACTCAAAATGGCCAGCTTGAATTAACGTTAAAATTCATACGCGATACGTTTAATATTTGTTTATTGGCAAATCATATATTAAAAATCCATATACGTTTTTGTTCTTCAAGGACGCTCCTCGTATGATTTTGCATCGACAAAAAGATGATAAGAATGTGTCGGAGAAGTTTATGATAGCAGATAGCGCCATTCACTCGCAATCTATTAGTCCGTGAGTTGTCACACTGTAAGCATAACGCTTAGATTTTTATACATTCGGCTTTTACATTCCTTCAGTATATATAAACTCATATTATGAAAATTTAAAAACGTTTATTATGCATATTGGCTTGTTATTTTGATTTTAATGTATATCATGAAATTCGATCACGATACTTATGAAAAGAAATAACGTCTTTTTTCTTTTTTGCATCCGTTTGCGCGATTTTAATTCACGATAAAACTTGATATTTTCGGATACCGATAGCTTCATAACTCGAGTGCAAATAATGGTAGGATTTTTCGCGAACCAATCACGTTGAGACATGCTACAAGGAAGAAAGAAGATTGGACTGGTCGTCGCACATTCGCCAAGTTTTTACCTTGCTCCCATTCGTCGTCGCATCTACATCGTCGCATATACAAGACGTGATCACATCCGAGCGATTCTCTCTCGGCACGCAACGGTACACTTAGTATGTAAATGCCGATGCGGACTCGTTGTGTATGTAGATAATTGCGTGGCGTAGCACCGGCACGGCCTGGAGTGTGGGAGGCAGTCGAAATTGCGCATATTAACGAAGGGGGCGAATTTTGATGATATCTGCAAGTTTGTATCGTTATTCACTGTCGATTTCTGATGATTCCTGACGAGTCTGTGATTCAAAATATGGACTATTACTGTCTTCTGCGAATTTCGTTAATTTTCTCATTCGATCGCGTCAGAATGGACATGCAAAACTAAAATCCCTATATTAAGTTTTTATTATAAATTCTTATTATGAATTCTTATTGAAGCAATTCTGCAAAGCCTGTATTATATGATGCTTTGTAACGCTGATAATCCAGAAAATATTAGAGAGCTTTTTATGCCCGAAGGACATATCCGCAATGGAATTAACAATTTTCCATCGTAATATGATTCATTATTTCATCCTTTCATGAATACTGCCATATGGTCGCAATTTCAATGGAGGACGCGGAAGCCTATCGAAATCGATAGGACTCCTTCAAGGAGGACTCCTTCATGGCCGCTTTCTTGCGGTAGCAGCAGGCGAAAGGAGGAACACGACCGAAGGAGAGCGAAAGAAAGAAAAAAAAGAAATCGAGGAGAGGCTCGTTTTACTGGCGGCGTATCTCGGCGGCCGCCTTTCCCTTGTACGAGGGAGTTTAATAGAGGGTGAAACGTCCTTCTTCGAGTCAGCCTCCTGCGGATTGCCGTTTCCATCCCCATCGACGCGGTCATCTCGGCAATCTCGGATGCGGATCACGGTGGTAATCGGAGGGTGGTACGGAGAGTGGATTGCACAGCCTTGTGCTTGTTGAGTGAAAGCGAGAATCTAATAATTCGCCGTTCGTTCGATTTACCTCGATTTCCGCTTTTCTCTTTCTCGCTCTTCGGTTTCTTCCCCGCGTGTACCGAACGATTTCTTTAATCTGACCGCTATCTGACGTACACTCGCCTAATTCAATTACATAAAGTGGAAATGGATACCTCTCTTTGACAACGAATTTATTTTTAACAGCACTATAACGAAAATAAAGAATCCGCGATTGATGATTATTTCCATATACAATGTTGGAGGAAGTTATAAATCGAATACAGGAATGTATAATATTTGAACGATGTTGCGGTTCATTAAGAATACAAAATTTGTTTACATTATTCGGATACAGTTGTAAATTTAAATCCATTGTTTCTCACAAAATTTGTAGAATACTCATAAACTGCTGAGAATATTATTTTGAAAATTTATTATCAATATTGATCTCCTGATTGTCGTCGTCAGTCGATTTCGATACTACGAAATTTTCATTTATCCCATCGGGGAGCAACAGCAGCAGGTATCTCATCAGGATATGTTCCGCTCGAGGCAAAACATTGTTACTAACCACTACCATCGCCGCTATCGTGAACCACTGTGCCTCTTCCATCGTTTCACAGCCGATGGATCGTCGATAGGTATTTTAGCCTGTAGTATATAACAGTATCCACCTATAACATACTCGCGCACCGAGTTCTTCGTAAGGGAGACAGGGAAGAATGGAAGAGAGATGCGAGAGGAGTAGACGAGAGCGAGCAAGCATGAGGGGATGGGAAAGAGGGGATCGATCGAATCGCCATTACGGCGAGTGAGTGCCGGGGGTGCACGATGGAATCACGCCGCCGTTGGGGGTTTATTCCCCGTATATATTTGCCGGAGTATCACCCTCGACCCAGTAGGATGCCACCCCTCCTATCCCGGAGGGGTTTGATGTTCAGTAAGGCGGAGGGAAAGAGAAAGAAAGAGAAAAAGGCATGGATCTAGGAAAGCCGAGAGTTCGTGCAGAGCACTTCGGACTTGCCAAAATCTGCAGGGAATTCACACCCTCGACACGATACCACTTCTTCAGTGGAGTGGCCTTTCGACAAATATGGAACAATAGTTACCTTCTGGCAGGCAAACGACGAGTGTTGCTTAACGGCAATTACTCAATAATGCAATTGACATTTATTGACCAGATACAACTAATAATTCGATTGTAATTTCTAAATTTCTTCGCAAGAAATAGATACACGGAAAAAACAATTTTGCTAAAGTATTTAAAAATTTAAGTAGATACAGAATTAAAAATAATTTTGCGTTGAACAATCAAAATAATTATGTAGAAACTCGAGCGTGATAAACAATGCTGCAAAAGTTTTGATATTCTAGCAATCTGTTTAAATATATATATTTCTTATATATATTTCAATAATCTAATAATCTAAATTCATTTTAATCTTTATCAGGCTACATTTTCAGATACTTCAGTAAAAAACTATTTTTTTTCCGTGTATATCCTAGATTATAATTGACCTCTGTGTAAAAAAAAATGTATATTATATATATATCGATTAATTAGTATCTGATAATTATCTGAAATGAAAGGAACTAAGAAATTCGCGTGCAAATATTATCTACGGTTTATTGAGTTCTTTGCATCTTGATTTTTCTCATATTGCACTTCCTGTTTACAAGCCGTTGCTTACTCGAGCGTAATGTAATTTTTAAAGAATTTCAGGAGACGTCTCATTGTAAGCTATCTTTTTCGTTGTCTTTTTCAGGTACGGCGCTGGGTACGACCTGGCAGCGCGGCGGAAGAATGCCACGAGGGAGTCGACGGCAACCTTGAAGGCTTGGCTGAATGAACACAAGAAGAACCCATATCCGACGAAAGGCGAGAAGATTATGCTGGCTATCATCACAAAAATGACGCTGACGCAAGTCTCTACTTGGTTCGCGAATGCGCGAAGACGTCTCAAAAAGGAGAACAAGATGACCTGGGAACCGAAGAACAAGACGGACGACGATGATGATGCGGTGCTCACCGATTCCGAAGATAATAAGGAAAAGGACGATCTCGCGTCGGATAACAGAGGCGACCGAGTCGGTGAAGATGCGAGGCGGGGCCTCGACGATACCGGTAAGCCTTTTTTTCTTTTCCATGCATGATATCCATTGCCCGACAGCGAGTCAGAATTCATTATTCAGTAAAACGCTGCCTGCAGATATGAGCCGTCACGTTTTCACGTTGCTATCTGCGAGAGTGATTTAGAAAATTGCTCGTAGTCGCGGGGCGTGTTGAAGTTAGCACGCAAAATCTTAGTTCACGTCGCTAACAGGTCTACAAACTATGAAACGAAATGAAACGAGGGGTGTGTCTGTTAACGTCACTGCAAAAAAAATGCCGAGAGAGTAATAATAATATTCAAAACGGCTAGCTGACAACGTCTACTTCGAGAAATAGTTTGAGAAAGACAGAAATTGCTATGGCGCAGAATAATATTCGCGATAACTGGTCATTGGTGCTATCAGAGAATTTCTATCGTTAGAAACATTTGACCATCAACGTTACAAGAAGTATCGTCAACTAAAGTTAGAATTGTTTCTTAACAATAGATTCAACGCATGCAAAGCGAGCCGATCTCTTTGACTTCGGAATGTCGATGGCGTGTTTCCTTCGCGTGACTAGTTTTCTTGATATCGAGTACCCATCAGCTGGCGTTTCTCGTATTGCGCAAGTATGCATTTCGCTCACAATGAATCGAACTTACGACTTCTAAGCAGTCAATAGTTATTTCTAAAGATTGCGTAAATCTTTTTGATGAAATGCATGTATCGTTCTTAGATACCTCTTGCAAATATATCTTCGCTCCATAATTCAACCGAAAGATCGATAATAGATTTTAGTCTTGTCGCTCGCGTAACTGTCGTTCCTCGAGAGCTTCTGTGAGTTGCTCATCAACCGTAAATTTTGACGGCTGATGATTCTGAAATACATAGCTGTAAAATTTGGTTCGTTTCAGCACTCTATTCCCATAAACACGCGCTTATTAGGGATCCGGAATACCATGACTCGTTTTCCAAAATGATTCAGTTATCAAAGATATTTGCATTCCGAGAATAATTCGCTCATCGAGGCGAATTTCTTCGCACAGTGACCGGAAACGGCCAGTTAGGAATTTGTGGCGAAACGGAGCGCGCGGTACGGAGTGGGTTTCTACATCGCGGGGGCGGACATAATGGTTCACATGTGGGTAAACACAGTGACGGGTTGCGGGTTGCCGCGCGAAGAGATTAATGGCTCTCGGTTCGGTCCCCCGTTGAATCGGGCCGACGCTGCGCCGTACCAGTATTGGTATTGGGCACCCCGTGCTGGACCGGGCTGCTTGCCCGTGAGTTTGCCATGAGCGTGTAGGTGTATATACGCGAGAAACACAAATCTGTGAGAGAAGCACGTAATTGTATGCGTGTGCTCGTGCAAGGGGGAGGGGGTAGCCATCCATAGAACCATATCCACTCCGTGCCACGGAGTCCACATCCATGTATGTGTGTGTGTGTGTGTGTGTGTGTGTGTGTGTGTGTGTGTGTGTGTGTGTGTGTGTGTGTGTGTGTGTGTGTGTGTGTGTGTCGTAGTGTAT
>NW_012130075.1:2532960-2540424 GCF_000143395.1 Atta cephalotes
CTTCTCTCTCTCTCTCTCTCTCTCTCTCTCTCTCTCTCTCCTCTCCCCTCCATTTCTCTCTCTTACACTCAAGAGTGTAGTACGCCCTTCGTGCTTGGGAATTATCGCTTGACGACCCATCAAGTAAACCCTCTGCCGACACATTCGAACCTCTTAATGAAATTCTCACCCCTGACTGACTGCCTGGCTTGGCTCAGTGGCTGCCTAGCTGGCTGGCTGGCTGGCTGGCAGACGGTCGGGACGATCCATGGAGTGCCCCGAGAGACGACGAGACAGGGAGATCGGAGAAAAAGGAGATGGATACGGTTCATTCTCTCTCTTTCTATCTCTCGCTTATCTACTCACTCGCGCATCCTCCCCACTCATTGCCCCGAAGGGAAACTGAAATCTCTCGCGCCCAAAGTGGTTGAAGGCTTCGCTCCCTTTTTTCACAGCATCCCTTACAGCTTAACTGTATAGGGGTGTAAGGAAAATATCCGCACTTTCTCGTTTCTCCATGACAATGGAATCCCGTTACGATGACTCGCGTTCTACGTCTCATTTTTGTGTATCAAATATTATAAACCATTAATGTCTATATCTATATTTTTCTCGTATATATCTACTTTTACGGACTATCTTTAGTGAATGCTAGCCAATTTCATGCATAATATCTTTTATCTATTTGAACAATTTACAAGTTTCTCAACTTTTTTTTCCAATAAGTCATAAATTTCCTCGATTGTTTTCAGAACCAATGAGGCATGTGAAAGCGGAGCTTTTACAGCATGAGAAGGATCTCGATGATGAGGACGAATTAGATCTTGAGGACGACCGCCGACGGAGCGAGCATCCCTTTCATCACACGATGCAGCATCACCATCACCATCATCAAGGTTATGGCGAAGATCATTTGAAAGAAGAGGGTATCAAATCAGACTGTAGTGGGGGTGGTGTACCGATTCCTGCAACGAAACCTAAAATCTGGTCCTTAGCGGACACGGCGGCGTGTAAAACGCCACCACCACCGTCACATCCCCACCACCAACAGTATCACCATTTGCATCATCAGCAACATTATCCTCAACAACAACAGCAACATCACGTGTCCAGTCAAGGACATCATCATCACTCGCAACAACCGTGGCTCGGTCCAGGAGGTGCAGGAGGTGGCGCTGGTGGCGGTGGTGGCGGCGGAGGTGGAGGAAACTTGGGAAGTTCGTTCGCTCTACCCTCGTCGGCGGGGATGAGCCCGTCGGCGGCAGCGACAGCGCCCTACTCAGGTGCTGCTGCGAGATACGGTGGCTTCCTCTCGTCCTCGTCTGGTGGCCAACTTCATTACAATCCTAATTCGTCGTCGGGCTCGAGCTCGAGCGCGTCCTCTTCAGCGGCGGCAGCGGCGGGGTTTCCAGAGGTTGGCACGGACACTCCACCCCAGACACCGCCCAATATGAAGGTGGCCACGCCGAACGGAGTGATCCAAGCACCACCGGGCGGTTACTGTCCTGGTGGCAACACCGCTAGTGCCGCAACTAATAGCAATCCTAATATCCCCTACGGCGCGAATCATCCCGGTAACGGTGGTTATTTGTCGTCGAGTTCAGGATCGGCCAGCAGTGCCTCGTCCTTTAATTCTCGACTACAGAGCTCACCGCATAAGGACTTCTCAGTTGGCCAGAATTCTATTCTTCACCAGCATCAAACCACTGCCAGTTTGCCACCCACGGAAGCTACCACCGCATTTAAACCATTTTACAAAGGGTGAGTGAAAAAACGATCTGACGTTAAATCTTGTCATTTAATGCTGACTGGTATTACTGAATTGTTTTACTTAAAAAACGTATAAATCTTCATTCAGCATGTAATAAAAAAATCTCATAATAAAAAAATTATAAAAAAAGAATTAAGAAAATGCATGTTTTGTTCCAGTTCGCAATCGATGGGTAGTGGCTTTGTCTCACCAGTTTAAGAACTCAAATCCAGGAAGCGATAATCATCTTTCCCAAAGTAAGTGACAGTATTATATTATTTTATCATTTACGTCCACTCCTTTTGCTACGTCGTTTTTCATTCACGTATGTGTGTCGAAAATTTTCTGCTACAGAAAAATAAAGTTAAAATTCTTCATCAGTCTGTAGTGTATTATGATCGCGTTAATATCACGCCGAGCGATGTTCGTAATTTACTTTCGACTATAAAAGAAAGAAGCGACGACGAGATGGGTAACGGAGAAAGAGACGGGTGAGAGGAGAGAAAAAGGTAAGTTGTTCGAAGCAACGGTACATGACTGGCTTATCGGCACGAAAATCGATACAACGATTCTCGCTTGCGCGAACGACGCGAAAGGCGCGCCGGTCGAACTGGTGTTGCGCCAAACTCGCGCACTACCGAGACACTACAGGAACAATCGATAAGAAATTAATATCCGGCGTGTCGATTGGTCGTTAAGCTGAGCGACCCGAGTTGAAATAATAATGGTATCGGACACACATTGAGTAGCGTGTGGGTAGTCCATGGTGATAGAGGCAACGACTGAGTAGAGAAAGATAAAGAGAGAGAGATAGAGAAATAGAGAGAAAGAGGCTATCACCACCTCCTTGACAGTGACAAATGGACGGAGATTTCAATCAGTGAATGGAATCACCACTGGCTAACCGCGTCTTTCTCTTACCACACCAGTCAGCCGTAGATTTTTATGTGTGTACGCGCACGTGTGCACGCGCACGTGTGCACGTGTGCATGTGTATACTGTGCGTGCTCGCGTGTGTTGGAACACTACACTTGGACACACCTCAACCTGTCGCGTTGGTGACCGAACGGACGATTCCGGTCCAGTCTCGCATTTGGGTCTCACGAACGAGATCTCCTCACTAACGGGCTTAACCCTAAGATGGATACCTCAAAGAGTCGTAAGAGAAGCCAACATATGGCTAGAATAGTGTTATCGTAAATTTTCCATAAAATATGTCACGTTAAATAAATGATTCATATACAAATTTATCGTACGAATTAATTCTACACAAATCATTATATTGTTTAAAAAGGTCTGAATAAAAAGCTACGCCGTTGCTCCTCGGATGTTCTATTAAATTTCAATTCGAATCATGCATCATGTAAATGATCGTAGAACGAATGCGTTAACATGACTTTGCGTGAAACGATAAATCAGGAAAGAGATAAAAAAAACGGTTATCCGCGATAATCGGCAAACTATCATTAAAGCGTATTGGGGAAAGCTGGAGTTTGCGTCATTCGCGGCATTCGTAGATAAAATGTGGGGAGGGAGAGGGAGGAAGAGTCGGAACTGTTCACTCGTTTTTTTACAAACGACACGCGGGATTCATCTCCAGGGTTTACTCGCTTCATTCTCTTTCTCTATTCTTCTCAATGAATCCTCCCGTGGTATCCGTAACGTCGCGATGCTAGTCTTTGAATGTTATCTGATTCGGAATCGTAAAGGAAGAAGCCGAATCGCTCTCCTCGCGAAAATATATTTCCCAGTTTCCCCGCGCCAATTCGAGAGCAGTTCTAGTAAAGCAGCCTTCTCCCGAGTCTCTCCGGCACCTATATCCGATGGGAATCTGCTCGACAGAATCAATATTATTGCGTGGAAAGTGTATATCAGCCTCTAACCGTATAGTCGAGAAATCTTGGATTTTTTTTATTTCACTAATGTCTTTCTGCCAATGTAGATTAACTACAATCTCAATTTAATTTACTCTTTTCTAATTCTCAGAACTAGAAAAAGATAAAAGATTAAACCAAGATCAATTAATCTACATTGGTAAAAACGAAAGAAAAATATTTGACGTGTGACTATATTTGTATGATAAATTTATAATTATTAGTGCTATAATGTTAATAATAGTAATCATAAGTTAATTCATACTTCTATTAAAAAGTAAGTATAATTGGCTAAATTAAAATTGACCATAAATTATAAATAAATTACGATAATTGCAATCATATTTTTTCCTCAGTGTATAATATATATCTAAATAACAAGTTTTCTCTCCTTTCTTAACAACATCCTAAAAAATTCGCTTATTTTACTTTTTTCTATTATATATTATGGAATAATTAACGGTTCTGAACGTATAAGAAATAATATTATAATTAAAAGTAGCAACAACCGGCTTAAATAAATAAGTAAGTTGCTATGAAGAGCTATGAGTCAATAAACTAACAACTTGTGTTACATTAAAGTATATAATTAAATAATATTATAATAATATTATATATTTTCAGAAGTTAATTATTTCCGCAATGAAAAAAAGTAAATCTAGACACAGTTTTTAAAAATGTTCGATAAGAGAAGACGGATTGCAAGAAAAATTATCTCAGTAAGCATATCATTCGTTGCCTCGTTTCAAAAAGACTATGAAGACTCGAGAGAATCACCAGCCAGGGCGACGCTGCTGCGTATTGGAGAATATTCGTCGTTGTCTTTGTAGGATGCCACGACGCGATGTGAACGCGAGTAGAAAGGCGGATGGCGAATGGGGAAACGGGGGTGGTGGATAAAGGGGAAAGAGGAAGGGGATCGTCTTTTCGGATGGAACCGGGTGTTAGCCGGTGCTCTCTTATCTCGCGGCGATCTGATCCTAATTTATAGCCGCGTTCCAAATAAACTAGTTTTCGCTGTCGTCACCTCGCTTTCTCTCTCCCTGTCCCCCATGTGTGTATATACTGAACGCATCGGTGCGTTCACATCTCGGATGCGCTTATAATGCTATCCTCTCCTCTTTCGGTTCTCTCGGACCGGCACTCGCTTCGATCCGGACCATCCTCGATCTCTGCCTCCTCCCTCTTTCCTGTCGCGCACAAACAGACAGGTATACGAAGGAGAGAAAGAGAGCAAATGTATATGTGTGTGTGTGTGTATATATATATATATATATATATATATATATATATATATATAATGTGTGTGTGTATGTGTGTGTGCACAAGCGCGCGAGTCGCTCAGGTCGCATAAGGCAGCGCCTTTTGTAGCATTTACCACCAGGTAGAACCGATCTCCTCTTTCGTTCTCTTTCCGATCACACCCGAAAAGAGGCGATCGGAAGGAGAAATAGGGACCATGAAGAGACAGCCTCCATGCAAGAAGTAAAATCCTTTGGTGATACCTGTGCCCTATAATTGCCAATTAGTGCGAGGATGTTTAATCGTCATTAGGATGATGGTAACCAAATGCTCAAGGTTCGGCTAAGTCCTTGCTCCTTGGGTGGACCCGCGTCTAACTATCGTCGCTTTTTAGCTAGTGATATTTACACGATCTCATGATATCTGCATAAAATTCGCGACCACCATGCACCCGTGATCCACCTCGAAGGCGCGAAAGGATAGGAGATCTTTTTAACGGCTTCGAGATTCCGAACGGGGGAATTCAGGTGTCTGCTTAATAAATCTTCGAATACGTCGTCGCTGTTTCGCGCGTATCCTTTCCCCCTCTCTTCTCTCTTCTTTTTTCTTCCTTTTTATCTCTTTTTCTCTAGAAGATAAAAACCTACTGTTGTCGATGCTTCTTTAAGAAACATACGCGTTTTTGGAATTCCCATACGACTTCGGTGGTTTCATCAGAGGCGATACGCTAAATGCGTCCTTCTTTGTCCTCGACCTCCATTTTGCGAGACACAACACACGTTTCGAGCGTTTATCGCACGTACGGTCGTCTAACGTGGCTTCGTGAGATTTTCAGGGTTGAGGTGAAGACGATAGCGAAAACGGATTTATGTTTCTAGATGCGCGCTAGATGGCTTCGTTGCTACCTGAATAATCGGGGAAAGATCGCACGCATCTCCACCCTTTTCGACCCTGACGTGGCGAGACATCGCTATCATTCACGTGATTTCGTGACTTGGCCGCTCGGCTGGGCGACGCGGATGCAAATGTTATTGATTGGGAATAAAAACGCAGACCGCAGATCGCATGGCGCGCTCCTATGTGCTTCTCTGCCCTTCTGAATATAAATCGACACGTTAATTCTAAAACCGGACAAATATACAGGCGAGAGAGATCCTATCTCGACTTATTAAAAAAAATGACGCTTGGCGTTGCTGCTCGCTTCGGTACGATGATCGTACTCGTATACGCATAAAAGATCTGCGTATGAGATGGCTCGTTATCCTTATGCCCTTACGCATTGCTGAGTAAACACTCCGTGCTCGTGTACAAACTTCAACGAGATTATTAATAAAGTTATAAAATAAACAGACTCTCTAGCTTATCTCGAGCACGTTATAATTAAATCATTATAGAGGCGCATACACGCTGCTGAATTTCCAAGGAAATAATTCGTGTCGATACGCGAGCGGAATGTTAACTCCTTTTATAAAAATGCGTAACGTAAGACGAGCTATCAGCGTGAGTTATTATTAAAATTCCCCGGTAAACCGGTGCTTTCATTGAATTAATGATTGTTTGATGTTTATAATTCCATGCCGGGTTGTCTTCTACATTATGCAAGGCTACCGCGACCGGTCACATGAGACCAGCACAATAATTACATGATAGCGTATTGCTATTAGTGGAGCGTTCGCTGTCCCGCGATATCTGGTAGCGGAGAATTCGAGCAATGAAATTCACGTTATCGCATTCACTCTTCAATTTCGTCGTTTCCTCCTCGAGAGATACCGTGCACAATATCAACATAGATGTCGATCGACACGATATCTCCGCACTATCTTTCCCTCGATTATAGTTAAATTACGGTGTCACGTTGAACGATCCTTTTTCGTAATCGACGATCTTCAGCCGCGATTATATAAATAAATTATAATAACGTCTCTAGAGTACAAATGGATGCGCACGAAAGGAAATTCATTGTCGTAAGATTTGAGTCCGTCAATGATCGTTCAAATGTGAATTTATCACGGATATGTCAAGATATTATTTAAAGAAACGCACAACTGCAGTTAATTCACTATGTTTATAAATTATTAAGATGAATAGCTTGAAAGATTTAACGTTTATATAGGTACTATTTAAATACTTGACAATTTTATCATGAAATAAAACGTTTCACCACTTTTGGCTTGTTGAAGATAATGGGAATGAATAAACAGATTTTCTATAGAGCGTCAATCATCGAGACATCAACGAGTATAAGCAGCTTTGCGCTTGTAAAAAGAAAGGCACTCAGATTGCGGCATTGGCTTATTTCAAATTAATGACATATGAATGGAATTCTATTATCTGTCTATCACCGGAGATTCAGTTCTTACGAGAAAACAGTCACCACACATCTTAAGGATATATTATATGTATTTTTTAGCAAAAATGAAAAGAATATGAAAAAATTACAAATTTTTCTATATTATATTTAAAAGTAATACAAAAAGTTTGATAGCGATTTACCTAGGATATCAATCATGTAATTTTTTCTGTAGAGCGAAAATGTGAAGTGGAAATTTTTACGTGTGTGTGTGTGTGTGTGTGTGTGTGTGTGTGTGTGTGTGTGTGTGTGTGTGTGTGTGTGTGTAC
>NW_012130075.1:2541215-2554094 GCF_000143395.1 Atta cephalotes
GTGTGTGTACACGCACATACATAAAAAAATTTCACTTTTCACGTTTCTGCCGTAAGTAACATGATTGATATTCCCTGGATAAAAAATTATTTCGATAAGAAATATATATGTTTTTAAAAAATAAATAAATTATATAAAAGATATATTATAGAAGGTCAATGGAACGAGCCAAATTAAGATGTTTAGAATAATTTTATTAATTTAAAAAAAAGATATTATTTATGAAACGTTTCGACTTAACTTAGTCATTCTCAGCCATAAATTAACAACTCCCAAAAAATTTAAGAAACCACATGAAAATTAATAGTCAAATAAAATTTGTTTATTGTACATATTACACGAACAGAAATAAATTTTACATATTTTAAATTTTATACTATTTAAAAAAATAATTAAAATAAAATTTAAAAATTTTCATTAAAACTATTAAATTGTTAAATATAAATATTGAATTCTTTCATATGTATGTGACATTCCTTTTTATATAGAAAGTATAAATTTCCAATTCCAGTTACTTTTTGCAGAGACTATGTACCTTTATATCTTTAACATCGATTCGACACCGAGGCGAAATAATCTTTTCAGTTATCGATTGCAACGTCATCGATTGCGGATTCCAAATTGCGTATATGCAATTGCAGAGTTTTTTCTCTCCTTCGCTTTATCAAATTAAAACTGGCAAGGTCACTTGGAATTGATAGCGATAAACGTTGGAGACATTTTTATCGCGCACAGATCGTTCCAAGTTTCATAATACAATTTACACAATAGAAATGGAAGCGGGGACGCGCGATGCGGCCGTGGCGCATAAATGATAATCACAAATGTTTATTGCCCAGCGAAAAGAGACAGCGACGCGATGCCTCGTCGGTGGTAACCAGCATGCATGTAACATCCAGATGTCACTGCGGAAACTTTCGAAACGACTTGCTGCATAATCGCGCAACATTTGTCATCCGGACCGACGCGCGCGTCATTTCGTTCGCGACCCGGCGAAGCGAACGAAGCGAACGAACGTGGAGCGCAATGAGAACGGACGAGGAGAATGGGGGAAAAGGGGCACGACAGACAGGATAGACGGCCCGTGTAGCCGTTTTGAAATATTCGCCACGGTGATGCCGGAGGCGTCAGTTCCGAAACGTCGGCCAAAATGGATATTGGCGTCTCGTTTATAATCGTGCACCACGGAAATCTCCCCGGCGGCCCTCCACCTCGCATATCATCGCGTGTCGCCGTGTCCGCATAATTGTTCGACGAAACACGATTAATTCGTACGTGTCATTGTATCGCCGTAGCACCGATCAACGTCGCTTAGGAAAGGCTGACCTTAGAGCTGAATCGATTATTACTGGAGTCCCGTAACATTTCTATTTCTGTTTCTGTTAACTTTAAAATACAGTATTTCAAAAAGAGATTTATGATTTTATTCTATGTTTACGTTGGTCTTTGTATTCATAATTTATTAGAGCTTTCGAAAACCTTAAAAATATAGAAACTTTCTTTATTGATCCAAAAAAAACCTTTAACGCATATTAACGTAAGTGTTCAAGGCAAATAAAAATAAAAACACTTTTTCGAGAAAGCTTTCAAGGTCAATACGTAAACAATAAACAAATTTAAGTGGCTAAAGTGAAATGAAAATGATAAAAATTGGATAATGTTTAAGAAATATTTTTTTGCGCATTATTTAATTAGTTAATAATTTTTTGTCAAGTTGAAAAATAATTTTTCTTTTTTTTAAAAAAACTTAATTTTTTATATGTTTCGTTTTTAAAAGAGCGATATAGCAATCGAATATTGATTTGTTCATATATTAGTCCATCAATGTTTTCATTATTACATTGTATAAAATTCCGTTAATGGCGATTACGATTTTTACGAGCAATTTTTGATCGCGTTAACTTTATCAGTTTGGAAAGTAAAAATTGTTGGTCTGCAATTAGCATAATTCCACATAACTTGTCACGATTAAGAGTCTCGTATTTAGAAATTACATTCTAATATTCCAAAGAGTTAGGATTTACGAGGTATTGTTACTATCAAAATCCTTGTTATGTAACTCGCGTGTCGTCCCAAATACGTCACGCAAAAGTAGTCAACAATTGTGGCAAACAGTTACGAGTGTATAAACGTTCGTTTAATGCCAAACGATACCGGCGGTAATGGCTGAGTGAGCAACGTGTTTTGCATAACGATCGCATTTTATCTCGCGGCACGTGTGGTTTGTCGTTTATTAACACTGACAATCGCTGTCATGATATCGCGGGGCAAACGATTATCCGTTAAAGTCGCAAAAATGGCTTTGCGATACATAATGAGCAAGTTTCCTATGGTTGCCATTTTTTTTTACCGATCCTGGCGTGGAATATATATCTCCAGAATGTCGATCATGAAACGGGCACCGTCCACCGGTGTGAGATACGGTAATCGAGTATCGATAGGCGTAAACGAGCGTGCGTACGCAACGTCGATTCTACCGCGGAATGTAAGCGCTCTAGTAATAGTACGTTTACGAGTTTACAAAGGCATTGACATTTTCATGAGTATCAGCAGCTATTTAAATCGATTGTCTGCTCAAACGGTTTATAACGAGTCACAATTGTCGCGCGTCTTATCAACGACTATGCGTTAGGCCTCGAAAACCATAATTATTCGCTTGATAATCCATAATTTGTGTTAGTCTTTGTGACTTATTATATAAAAATAAGAAACAAGATAATGTGTGCATTTCGACATTGTTTAAACGTGTGAAACATAACGTGTATTTGAACCAAACATTCGGAAATAACATGCGATTCTTACATTAATGGCCGTTTCTATCAATGTATTATAGATTAATTTTAATCTCAGTTCAGTTTACTATTCATCCTTTTTTAATTATTAAAATTAGAAAACAATGAAGAATTAAACCAAGATTAAAATTAAACATTGATAAAAACGAGTATTAATAGTGTACAATGCTTCAGCAGAAAAAAATTTTGTACTGCCGTACTGCCTGTACTGCCGTAAAATTCTGTAACATGATTGATTTATGCCCGTTTCTATCAATGTAGATTAACTTTAACCTCGGTACAACTCACTTTTCATCTTTTTCTAATTTTTATAATTAGAAAAAGATAAAGAATAAATTGAACCGAAATTAAAGTAGAAATGAGCATTATATATTTAGATTTAATGAAGAATTAAGAACAAGAACCAATCATATTAAAGAATCTTACAATAATTGTAAAACTATTTTTCCTGCTGAACGCAGCCAATAATCTTTTTTTCTTCTACGCAGGAGAGAAGAAAAGAGAAAACACGGCAATGTCGATCTAAAACCATTTTCATTTTTCTGTTGCAGAATAAAGTGGCGCCATTGAGGGAGAGGTCCTGCGAGGAAGTCTTGCGGCTGGACTGTAAATACGCGCTCCTGAGTGGTTTCGGGATTTATTAGCGTTATCTCGACTTCACGTCAGAGATGGAGGGAGAAAGAAGTGCGAAGAGTAAGAAATGGTAGAGGCAGTCGGGCAAACAGGAAGGAAGGAAGGGAAGAGAGAGGAAGGTGGTCGACTCTTCGAGATACATAAATCGTTCCCCGACCTCTTGGAAGGCGCGACTTGGAAAAGACGTATGAGAGGGTAGAAGAGCGACTGTGCGAAGCGGGAGTACGCGAGAGAAGAGGCGGCTTAGAGGAGATTTAGGAATTAGGAGAATTACGTCAAAGTGCCTGCTTACGCACGGCTACGTACGGCGAAGCGACACCGGAGACCGGGTAAGAAGAAAATATGGAGACCGAGCGCGCAGGATTTATGCCCGACGCATTCTCCTCAGCATGCTGCAAGCAAGAGCTGCGAGCCGCCATATTTTCGATCGGTACGACCATCGACCGCTGACGGCAAGAAGATGGGTTTACGGGGCAGCACGTGTTGCATCACCCCCCGTTGCTGAAATAAACTCGAGTGAGAAAGAGTGAGAAGATTTTCAAGTTACCCAGGTCGAATGGGCGAACACGAACTTTTCGCGATCGTCTTCGATGTTCGGATGTACCGCCGGTGTACATCGTCCTCACACGTACACTCACACACGCACCCCACACATGTAATCGTGAGTTCTTCTTTTTCGTTTAGTCAATGTTTCATTACCGATCGTTCAGCGATGTCGCGAGATTTCTGGAATAGCATTGCGCGGTGTTGATTTTGTAAATAAAGGACGCGCAGATGCCGATCACTTCGAGAATTCGTATTGATTTCGCATCGAAGATCGCGTACGTGTATACATATACAATACCTCCGATGGAAGAACGAATCGTTTCTAAATATCCTATAAATTGGCGGATGAACGATACGCTCCTTCCGAGATCGCGAAGATACTAATCGCGAATTATATACGGGCAACGTGCAAAATAGCACTAATTTCTTCGTTACGAAGTAACGGAGTCTTTCTTAACTACGGTCATTACTCGAAATCAGTCGTTTAATTCGGCTCAAGAGAGAGAGAGAAAGAGAGTTTCAGAGCGCTCGAGCGATAATATACTTCGACCAAGTCGCGCGCGCATGAATATAGAGAAAAAAAAAGAGAAAAAGAGCGTAAAAAGAAACACTCTATCTACCTGTGTAGGTTTAAGATGAAAATAAGGGAAAGAACAGATCGCGTAGCGCATTACAAAGCTACTATCGTTAAACTTACCACTAACTCCTTTAATTATCCGAATGAAATATTAACGTATACCCGAATACCCGCATATAGAGATGGAATGATAAATAGTACACCTACGCATTACACATACACACGGTGACACGCAAGTAATTCTAGGCCGTAGATCTTAAGGTTGTACCTACTACATCACGAAATTTTATCGGAGTGACGCGTCTTAAGGATTTTACAGAGAAAAAGAGAGAGATCCTCGCCGCAGAGTATACATCGCTATATTATAAGTATAAATAAATATATATGGGTAGAGTTGGCGCAAAATGCTTACGCGCCTAACAATAAGATTAACAGCGACGAGAGGAGATATGGTGAGAAATTGAATAATAAATCGTTAAGGATCAAATTCGTCCCTTTTCGCGCGACAACCGTGCACTCGCGCATCTCAGGTCAAGGGGCATCAGAGACATAAATTCGTATATGTAGTACCATTTTTCCTATAGTACGTGTTGCATTCGATTGTTGCCTAATGCTGTATTTTGTTGTATTTCTTGCAATTATTCATTTCTTTTATGGACAATTTTAAGTTTGTTGATAGTCACTATTGATCAGCATTATATTCTTAAAGAAGAGAATATTATGGCTTTACTCATAATTCTGCGGAAATGCGGCGTGCACGGTGCTCGAAACAAAAAATTGTTGATATTTTTTTATATTATATGTATATCGCGCGGGTCGTCCCTCTTTTCGTGAAGCCGATCACGTTGGTAATGACAACCGAGGGACGCACGACATTAGTATCTTGTGCAAACTGCGAAAGATTGTCGGGTCGTGTTTTGAAGAAAAAAGAAAAGAAAAAAGAAGAAGAGTCGACTATTATTTTGTACTTTGGCGTAAATGTAAACGGGAGCGCGCGCGCGAGTCATCGTCGGCGGTTGAGAGAGAGCGTTGAATGGAACTTGTACATTGTTTTGTAAAGAATACATTTATTTATATCTGTGATAACGGGAGAGTTCAACGGGGGGAAGGAAAAGGAGGGAAAACGATAACATAAGGCGTTCGCGGTATCGGTATACTCTGACGAAGACGGTCGGTGCTCGTGCATTCGTTGACACGTATATCATAGTATAATTATATAGATATGGTAATGTTTTTTTGTAAATAATCAGAAAAGTATAGAGATAGAGAGAGAAGAAAGAGAAAGGGAAAGGAAAACAAAGGATAGAGTGTACCGCTTTGCGGACGAAGATTAGAGAGAAAGAGGTAAATAAAAAAATTATATAAATATATAAATATAACGCACGTTTTGTGTACATTGTCGCACCTTCGTGAGAGAATCTATTTGTTGTGAATAGTACACGTAATAATACAGATATATGCTATGACTATTAGGTTTTATTGGCTTGTTCGTACGGATTCGACTGTAAAATAATTAAATTGTACATAGTCCTGAATGTGAATATAAACAGAAAAAATATATATATATACATATGTACGTATACATACATGTATATATATATATATTATTGCTATCATCGCTATTATTATTAACATCGACACATTATTATTATTATTTTCATTATTATTTTAATATTATTGTCGACTCTATCATTATGAATTCATATTCATATTATATAATAAAATAATAGTCGTGACAATAATATGTCGATGTTTATAATAATAATAATAATAGCAATAATATATATGCCTATACATACATATGTATTATTGCTATTATGAATTATTATTATTATTAACATTGACATATTATTATTACCATTATTTTATTATTAATATTATTGTCTACTCTATTATTATGAATTCATTATATTAAAAGAAAGACTATATTACGTTGTACATGCACGCTTCATATTTTCTTTCTCCGTCTACCTCAATACCGCATTATGAAACATTATTCAGCGTTACTTTCCTCCGGTATCGACGTTATTTGCAACAGCGACGAAGATTTATGAATAAAAGACCACTTTAACGTCGTAGCACGTTCATTGTCGTTAAAAAAAACCCCAAGTTTCATTATCCTTGGCTCGATAATCGTCCTCATTCAAGATTCTGCAGATCGATAAATACGATCATTATGACGATCGATATTATCGCTGCCATGGCCAAATCAGATCGAAGATTACACGCACACCTGTTTGCGAATCCCCTCCCACTTTATTTTCTGCAGATTTTAAAAAAGTCACGGACGAGTTGTAAGTCGCAGCACGCGCGCACCGCAACACAGGAACCACATTGTGCCCATTCTAACGTACCACAATGGACGTCTCCGTTTTGAATATTCGAACAATGGTACTTTCGCGGTGGGTGGAGTTTCAATGAAAATACATGGCTTGCGCAGAGAGAGGAAGAGAAAGAGAGAGAAAGAAGGAATGGGAGAAGGACAATGGAATCGCGCGCCATCCTTCTCCTCCGAGAAAGCGGAGAAAATAAACTCTATTCGGTAGTTTGCAAACACGAGTTTGCAGCTAGTTAAAGTTTTGGAGATACGGCACGGATGAAGATAAATATTGGAATAAGTTGCGATATAGGTACACCCCATTGCGAAACATCTTCGTTGCTCGGCGAATATTTAGTGACGAATCCGCCGTATTGCGGATACATAACTGCACTGGTTCCGATTAACATTAAATTCAGAAATGCCAATCTGAAATAAGAATCGTTCGGAAACTTTCTGCTATTAACAAAAATCTGCTATTAATGAGAATCTCTGAACTTTCGAATGAGACTACCCTTGGCTCGCCAAGGGGGATTGACGCTCACCTGACCCGCGTCCTTTTGGTCTGTTGGCAATAAACACGCACTCGCAGCTCGCACGATTATCGAAGATTAAAACTCGAACAATGAGAGCGAAATAAATTTCTAGCAGTGTGAGGCGATTTCATTTCCCTTCTATATATTCTTATGAATGTAAAAAATATTTCACACTAAAAGTATCAATGTTTCTTATTAAGGAGAAGGATTAAGCGAATATATTACTAAAAATAAATTGATAAAAAATTAAATATTTTGTTTGTAGAACAAAGAACATGAAGATATTGACAGTTATTGAAAAATCAAAGAATTTCAGAATCCTTTCTTTATCTTTTATACGAGAAATATAATATTAATTAAAAATTATAACGGTGTCTGCTCAGTATTTCTACTCTAAGAATAAAATTCTAAATTTTAATAAATATTTATTTGAATAGCCAACTAAATATTTACTTACAGGAAATAAATATTTATTCTACTAAAAGAAATGATAGTTAAATTAAATTAATGATTTTATACTGAATAAATATATCTTTGTATTTAGTAAAAATTTAGCATTATTTAAACAATAATTAAAATTTAATATATTTTTTTTCAATATACGTTAACATATTTAGGGAAATGCCGAAGTTCTTTAATCATAATTAGAGAAAGTATTTGAAGCGAAGGAAAGAAATTATATAATCAAAAAATTATAAAATCGTTGCTAGAGTAATTACAATAAGTTAATTTCCGTGCATAGATAATTACACCTATTATTCATCGCGTTGCGTGCCATCTTTCGTGGATCATGTGGTACAACACACCGATCGCACCTCGGCCGACGCGCGTGACTACATTGCCGTATGTTAAAATCCTAACAACCATAAATTGGGCAACAAAAACTCGCAGGCGGCCGCAGCAGTCAGCTAAGACAAAGGATTAGGACCTGCAATTCCGCAGCAGGATATAACGCTATAAAGTCATAACGTGTCGTGACTTTTTTATTTGCTTTCAGTTTCTTTCTCTCTTTTTGCCTCTCCATCACTTCTTCTTCGTCCCTTCCTCCTCCTCTTTCCATCACTTTCCTCTCTCGCACGAGTACCATCGGGGTATTCCACTTGAAGTCGTATCGCCACGCCGCGCCACGGCAAGGCAGATGCAAGCAAGTGAAGTTTACATGAATCGGCCATATAACAACCGTCCTATATCATTTAACAAGAAATATGAGATCTCGCGGCCAGCTATGTACGTATACATTTTATGCAACAGATCTTCGCGAGCAAATCTTCCGCGTTAATCCGTTCGAATCACTTCGATCCGGAACGATACTACGCAACACGATATATATATATATATATATATGTATATCGATACAAATATTTTGAGAGGATGTATCATTTAACGATAATTCGGACATCGCACTCCTGGTGACTATAAATGGTGAATATAAATCTCCCCAGCGTGCAAATATATAATTGTATCGCAACTTGTTTTCGTCGTCGCGATACACGTGTCTCAAATAAATGCCACCCATAAGTACGGATCGTGACACATATAATTTGTATAATCACCCGCCGAGAATACTTTACTGATAGATTAATGATTGTAGCGCTACGCGAATACTCTCGTGAATTAATATTCATGAACTCCTTTCCGTCCCGCTCCCCTGTGAACGTTGGTCTCTGCGAAATCTCGCTCGATCCGCAACTCCTACGACTATATACAAAAATAACAATAACAGAAGTGATATTAATAACGGCGGTAACAACAAGCGAGAGAGACGAGATCGATAACCCCGCCAAGTGGTCGAGCATTACCATAAATTTGAATGTCCTCGCGCTCTCTGCCACTTCCCCCTTTTCCCTTTGTAGTCCCCTCACGATTCTTCTCATGCTCTCTTCTCTGCCTCCCGCGCACGAGCGAGCGTTTCCCCATGACCGCCACCCTTTTTATGGCTTACTTTATAGCAAAGACTCAATTTGGCCACGGCGGTTGGTGCGCATTCTCCGGTGACTAATATACCGGGATGCGCCGCGTGGGGTGCAACGGTGATGCATCGTCCGCGATGCCCCACGTATGCCTCCTCCCTCGGGAAGAGATAGGGGCCTCTACGGGACACCTTCGTTCCAAACGCGCGCGTACGCGTTTTTACGAATGGCCTCTTACGAGCTCGTCCCTCTCTTAACGCTGCTCTACAAGATCCCCGACTTTCTTAACGGCCATAAGAGCGTACGCTTCAACGCCGCGCATTATTTTCCAATATCAGTCGCAGCAAATTAAAAAACATAATTATTAAAACATAATTATGTATAAAAACATAATTATATAATATATTGAAAAAATTGCTTTGTTGTTATTTAAAAGTTTGCTAGATACAAATTTGATAACTGTTTTGTTGAATCATTAATAAAATAATTATATAGGACGCTTAAGCGTTGAGGGGACAGTATTGCAAAAAGTTTTAGTTTTCAAACAATCAGTACTTAAGCGCCTACGTTATTATTTTCATGATCGAAACTTATTTTTAAATCTGTATTTAACTAAAAATATATTCTTTAAATCTGACTCAGTGGATAATCAAATATGCCACTGTTAATTAATTAAATGAAATGTGTTTTTGGTATCCTTAACAAATCTATAATAAATCTTGCTTCAGTATATAAGTGTAGCGTATATTGTATACTAAGATTGGAATTACAATGTGCTAGAACGTGTGCGAATATCGGTATTTTAATTTTATAGTGCTTAAACTTCTTTTTCTTTATCGAGTTGAATTTCATTGATTATCCAGTGCCAAATGTGCTAATATGATATGCTGATAATTTAATGCCAAGTATGTCACTTCAGTAGATTATCCGCTGATTCAGATTTAGAGAGTATATATATTTTTTAAATCAATTCATTTCATAAATGAAAATATTTTCTAGTTAAAAAATTAATTATTTCAGCGAAAAAGGATATATTTGCCATACGACAACCACCTATTCTGTATTTAACACCTTTTCAATAATTATATTATTACTTTCATTCTTTTATTATTTTTCTTATATATCATAGAATTTGTAACGCGCCGAAGACGGCATAGTAACGCTTGACGCTTTGCAAGCGTCGTAAGGCACACTTACGAATGGGCCCTTCACGAGTACACGCGGAGGCATTCATGGATACTACGTTGAGCCTCGTCTTCTTCACCGTGGGACATCGGGCCGCGCTAACTTACGCCGGATTACGAACACTATTTCATTGGAACGCGGAGACCTCTCGGTGGGGCTGGTCATAATATGACCTCACCTTCCTCGGAGCAGATATCACCGTTTTCAAAAACCGCGTCGTTGCTTATGCTATACAATGAGAAAAGCAATTTATCGATAAAATTTATTTACATATGTGCCTAACAGGATCGATATTATAAATTGTTTTACCTCAGGCAACAAATCACGTGAATTAAAAAAAATTTTAAGGGCAAATAGAAAACGTAGATATAACTCTTTCTGATTGATCAATAAATTACATCTAATGTGTTGTGTAATAATTTTTCTTTCATAATTATAGTTATAATATGTGTATTGTATTTAAGTGATATATGTATATTTGTTTTATATCTTCATGCATAATCTTTGACACAAGAATCTTACTCTATTTTAATAGCCGCATGTAAATCATAAACATAGAGTTCCTGCGAAAGATAGTATCGACGAATTAAATACAAACACACAGGCTGCATCCATGTAACCTTAACTTGCTGCATTAGCGTAATTATGATAGCTTCCGGTTGTTGCCGCTGGCTCGCCGCAAAATCACGAAGAAGTCTAGCTAAGCGTGGAGTTAATGACAAACTGCCGCGCGTTGAAACCGGTTGGACGCGAACTCCTCTCAGCGAAAATGTCCATCAGGGTGAAGCCGGATGGGATCGTTGAGGAAAACGAGAATCGACGTGACCGTGCGCCATTGTCTAGGCGTTCTTCTGCTCTCACGGGAGAAGAGGAGCGATAAAGCTACCTGCGGATACGCGAGCAAGTACGAGATGAGCGTAAGCTTCCAGCTGCGCTGGAATGTCGAATTCCCTTTAGGTGCCGTACCTCCGCTGTGACACTGTCGCCAATGCTCGCACAACGGGAAGCAATGATCGTGTAGCTCTTAATGTTTCGAGGACGGCACGGATGTTTCTTTTACTGACTTAATTACAACGCAACAAAGTTGCTCAATACATCTTAAACAAGTTCGAAAGAAAAACAAATCTATTTGTCGTCACAGTTTCTCCGACAAAGAAAGAGAAAGTAAGTATTGCGTAAATATCTACTCTCTATTTTTGAAAATTTAATTTGAAGTTCGATATTCAAGATTTCGTCTCTTTCTCTTTTCCCGAAATATTTTTACATTTTATTTTTCCGACATTTTTTTTTACATTTCAATTATTAAAATAATTGAAATATGAAAAAATTATTCAGAATTGGAATTTATTAAATCGCACAAAATTAATATACAAGAAATATGACAGCTTGAGCATATTGAAATCATACCAATACACTTATTATTGTCATTAATTACACAATGATTAAATATATGTGCAGAATTTGATATTCGTATCCCATGACATTACATAGTGACTGACTTGTGTCATCTTGATCGAACCGCAATCGAGTCAATTACCGATGTTGTCGGACAAAAGTAATAACCCAATGAGCGAAATATAATCGAGAGTACAAAATAGTGGATAAAGAGAGAAAAAGGAAGGCCACGAATGGCTGCGGCCACCAATGTCCCGGAACGCGCTCGCGCACTTATCTGGCACTAAAGATGTTTACAGCGCGCTCTGCACCGCCGCTATCACTATCACCCCGAAAGAACGGGGCGCTCTAATTGATTTGTGGCTCCGGCGCTATCGGCGCTCGTAACTTAAATTAAATTACACGAGCAATCTCCCGACGACTCGTCGAAAAGTTATGCCCGAGACCTGACGCGACTCGGCACTTGTGCCATCTGTGAAGTTATTTTACCTTCAACGACGGTGATTACTTTTACCAGAGACAATGCTCACCTTGTTACAGCCCGAATACCCGGATATTCGTACATCATTTGACTACCGAGGCATAAACAATAATATTTATCGTTTATGCCTCGGTGCCGAAGCTTCCTGTGCTCTCAAAGAATATAAGATATATTGAATTGTGCACTTTTAGATAAAAATTATTTGATATACTAAAGAAGAACATGCAGTTACATAAAACTCAATGTAGAAGCAGTCGTAACAACGGGTGACAATGTCAAAGATAACAATATCTAAACGTTTTCATATAGCATGATAAGACAAAATTCGAAAAGCTAACAGAAAGTTTAAATTCGTTTTAATTTAAAGAATATATATATATATATATATATATATATATATATATATATATATATACGTACGTATATATTAGTTAGTAAGTAACTAACTAATAAGTATACGTAACTAACTAGTACGGTAAATTAACGTAAGTAAAGTAATAAGGTTAA
>NW_012130075.1:2554114-2570911 GCF_000143395.1 Atta cephalotes
TATAAGTAATAAATAACGTAAAGAACAACAAGAAGTTAATTACGTTTAATTTAATAATTATATATATATATATATATATATATATATATATATATATATAAGTATTACACGGAAGTTATATATTTGGAATAAGCAATAAAGCGTGTAAATACAGCGAAAGTTAACAGGAAATAATCGGAAAATTATCGTAATGCACGTAATGGAATTTCAACAGGAATAGAAATTGCAAATAATTCGATGTCATTTCTTCTTACAAATTAAATGCATCTCCAATATATCGACTATTTAATTCCATTTCGAATTTACTTCTTCCAACAGCCAATCAATGTCATTTTTATGAAAGTTCGAGTAAGTCCAATTATGTTCTTCGATCTTTATATAACGAGTCAACATTGTTAATTGAATCGCAATTTTAATGATGTTTATCATGTTGTTTAAACTTTGCTAATTCTCGATAAACTGCAAATATTTTAATTTGACGGAATCAATTAATCGAAAAAGCTTATCGTTAATATCGTAAACATAAGTAAAACAGAGCGTGTTCTTTGAGAATGTAAGCTTCATTAGCGACCATAAACTTTCATCATTTACGCTTGTTTTATCTGTGGTTTCGTGACTTTGATAAAAGGGTCGAACATTGTCAAGTATCACCGAGCTTCCGCAAACGAGATACGATGAGTTACGACTGCTTGTAATCGATTCCGTTCAGTTTAGTTTAATGCGAGACCACCCTGAACTCTAAGAATTTGACCTTCTCTCTCCATCTGACCTTCTCCTCCCCCCCCCCCCTCCTCTCTCTCTCTCTCTCTTCCTCTGTCTCTGTTTCGTAGAGTATCTGTTGCCATACGAGTAGGTACAAAACTGTCAGATGCGGCCCCAAAGTAGGCACCGGATATTCCTTGTTCCCGCGGATCCTATCTTATCGCATTCGCCAAGCTGGAAAGCAATCGTGAGTTCTTGAGACATACGACATGTTTGTACCGTCTCTCTCGCACCCTCCTTCACGCCGCCTCTTGAAACTTCAATTTTTTTTGAAGTCATTGCATTTGAAGTCAATACTGATTGTGAGGGAATGTTTAGTATTTGTAACTGTATTTACATATTACTATTTGTAATTATATGATTATTACTGCGCTATAATATTAATACTAGTAATCATATGTATAGTTTTAATAATAAATGAATATAATTGGTAACTTAAAGTAATTATAACCATAAAAATGGTTGAAATGATAATCATAAAAATGATTCAAATGATTATAAAATGATATATATGCAAGTACATATATAGTACATATACATATAATTCACATTGAATTATGTAAAGCATTAAAGATTCAGTTTTGGATCTTATAGGCTTTAATAATAGTCTTATCTGTTGTGTATTCACATTACAATCTTAATAAATCATTTATTGATTACAAAATTATAACAATTTAAATTATTTTTATGATAATTTCAATTATTTTTATATTTATTTATTATTTTATTATAATAACCTATAATTATATTTATTTTAGGATGCTAACTATATTCATTTGTTACTATTTGTTATTATTACTAATAATATAACAATAATAATTATAATTATAGTAATATGTAATTGTAGTTACAAATGAAACATTTCTCTCAGTGAACAAGCCACGGAGAGTGGAAGGATAGGAATACTGGCACAAGGTCTCAGTCAGTACGACCAATCATCTACGATCTGTAGAAACATTTATCCTGAAAATTAAATCCTGGCACTAAAATAAAAGATCATTTTTTTCTGTCATTGAGATTTTTTCAATCATTGATTGAGATAATTATGGATTGTTTCGAACGTAAGGGTCATAACAATCCATAATTCTTTCTTTTTCTATATTTTATTCTCGTTTTTTCGACGACTCCTCGTTAACTGAAATTATGTGACATGTCCATCGTCCTTAACGACGAATGTCGACACTCGTTAATATCACAGCTTAACGAAGCAATTATTTGATGTCGCTTCGATAAGCTGCTTCGAAAAATGTCGATAACTTCAACAATATTGCGGAGCAATAAAAAGTTTTTAACTAATGATACCATAAAGATTCGAAACGTTTTTTACTACCTTAAAAGAAATTTTTTTTTCAAAATTTTCCCCATTTGAGATTACAGATGTGTTCCTCTTTTGTTCCTGTATATAAAGAATATCGTAAAAATATTTTTCACGAATGTTTTTCACGTCTCTAATTCTTTTCTGAATCTTTACGATTCGACGGTACCGTGAGAGTGGTATTCCTGGTTCGGTTACGCGTCGAGATGCTACCGCATCGTTCATTCACGCTCCTTTCCATTGATGCTGCTGCTACGCGGGTCCAAACGAAGAAGCGCGGCTCTTCCAAAGGAGAAACTATGCGATCTGGATAGTGTAACGAGAAAGGACCACGCATAAATACTCTGCTTCTGCGGCAACTCCTGTGAGACCGCGCATTCTTAAAAACTCCGAAGCGGCGTAGACAGTCCTAAGAATGTGTGAAACCAGTAGGTAAAAAGAAAAAGATTGACTACCAAGCATCTATGATATTTCCGGAGATTTCGCAGTCACACCTGGCGGTGAGACACAACTCCTTAAGGAGATCGGAAGAAAAATTTTTCAAACGCAAGTGTGCGAACATAAAATCATGCTGTCATTTAACTTATATCTAGATTATGGATTTGTTTTTTATTTCTGTACTAGACTGCGCTAGAATTCTCTTTCTCGCTTTCGCCAAATATCATACATATGCTTATCTCACTTTAAATTCCAAAAATGTATTCAATTACAAAAAACAGACCTTACTTTTGGAGGTTTATAATTAACAGTAGATAGATATTTAATTCCATTCATTAATTGATAAGATACGTTTTTCTGTAAATCCGTAAAGACTGAGAGAGGTGTTTTCGGAAGAGTCACAAGATTAATCTTGCGATATCGCCTTGGATGGAGGATAGAGAACGGGCGGCAGTCATCCGAAATATTTCGAGGACGCATCGCGGTGGCCGCAGGACGTTCCAAGGATGTCGTCGCGACACCTGGGGACCCTCCTTTTGTCTTTGTCGTTGCGTCCGACGATGTTGCTGCGAGATGCGTTACGTCACTAGGCATTGACTACGATACGTGGCATACGATTTATCACCGTCGTCACGTTAGCTGCTCGATTCATCCGTTCGCTAACCATCCGCCGCTGTTAGAAAGCCGTCATTATTTTAGAATAATCTAAAACCGATGGTGATTAGTGGAGGAGATCGCCGCTCCGGCAGCGTCACCTGTGCGATCAGCTTCTCGTTTATATCGAGGCTGCAACGGCTAAACCTCCCCCTTTCCTCCCTGTCTCCCATATGTCAGTAATTCCGGAGCATGGACAGACGGGGTCGATTTTAACTATCCATCATCGCTCGTCTCGTACTAAATGACTCCTCGCCTGATATCGTCGGGTGCTGACTTCTGTTTCGACATCCCGCGGCCGTCTATCTCGCCGTCAAATCAAATATAATAGCACCGCAAAAATGAATTTGTGTTAAATTCACGAAGATGCGTGCAGAAATACACTGCAAAATTTTCATTTTTATTAATTAATGTAAACGCTTAATAATGTGTTTGTAAATTACGAATTTCACATAAGAAGGAACGAGACAAGACCAACAATCAAACAATTTCATAACAAATGCGAATCCATTTACCACTGTGTGGTGTCTTTGTTTTCTCTTTTTGCCATTGAACAAACCTTCCTTATTATGGCACAACAGGATAAAATACAATAGGGCAGAAAATAAAAAATTATTGAAACGACATAACAATATATTCTTGGTGATTTTCGTTAAGAAAAACATTTATCTTATTTGTCTATTTGAAAATTGGTTTATAGAGATATCTGGAAGACATTTACCTAAATCATTATTTCGTACTTTGGTTTTTCTAAAAAATTTCAAAGAAGGTTAAAGCAGGTAAAAGAAGCACAAAAGAAATTACCGTTAACTATTGTGCAACAGGCAAGGACAAAAATTATTTTCAGTTTGTACCTTAGTATGTTACCTTTATTCTTCATAAAGATACATAAGTTTTCTATTAAATGATGACATTTCCTGAGAAGTTATTTTATTATAGTAGGTTTAACTGTGTGTGAAGTAAAATACTGTTACACATATTCTTACATTCAAAATTATTTCAGTGCTTTTATTTTTTTCTTCGTCATTATTTTTTTCTTTTGTAAATAATAATTTATCTTTTACGCTTTATGTTCGAGTTAAGAAGATTGAATTCTTGTCATCTAATTAACGTGTAATTTGTAACAGACATATTTCGTTCTCGTTTAAGTTTTTTTAAACGTCATGTATAGCCTACTTAGAACGCGAGCAATATCTGGTATAGTTAATCGGCAATTCGAAAGGTGACACCATTCTCATTCGTGCGCGAGCAAGTGCCTCCTTTGCGGAGAAAACTTCATATGACAAAAGTGGCGATTCTCGATTCCACCGCGTAAAACAGCGAGCAGCGACGACACGGTGGTCCAGAGAACCGTGCGATTTAGTCGAACAATTTATTAGCTATTATCTGAGACAATGCGGCTACCTGGGCGCCAAAGGATGCGTACACAGTTTAAAATGTGCGACTTCGTTGCCGCGCGAGGAAAAGGGGAAGGAGGTAGACTGCGAGAGAGGATGCGCGGATTCATCGCTGGTGCGAGAAGAAGTTAACCAAGGATGGTATAGGTGGACCACGCATATACATTGTACGTACCTTCGCCGCTCCTCTCTTCGACGTGACCGAAGAGAAGCGAGTAAAGCGGACGCGGAGGAAGAAAGGGAGAGTGAGAAAGAAAGAGACAGAGTGATGAGCAAAGGTAAAGGAGGCGAAGGAGAAGTGGAAGAAAAAGTCACCTAATTGATGCTTCGTCTTTGTTTTGGTTAATTCCAACATGATTCGGCCATTAAAACGTCCCGCTGTATCGGCGGGCCCGATCTCCGGTGCGAGATAAATGATGACACCCGCTCCGGGGGTACCATACTTACCACCACCACTGCCATCATCCACTACTACCATCATCATCGCCATATCCCCGTCACCACTACCATTCCTTAGATCAACGATGGTACACGATGCATTTCTTACAGTACCACCATAAATGCGCGCTGAGGCCCAAGCGCTGGGCCCGCCAGCTCCCGAAGGAACTGCCCAAAAATCAAAACGCTCGACACTCAGGACGAATGTCTTAAAATCGTATTCGACTCCATCCTTTTCGGATAACTTGACGAAAATACGCCTACTCAAGATGAGGGAAACGTAAGTAATAATCACAATGTTAAAAATGAATACTTATATACCTTTAATCAATTATGTTTCGACGTGCGCTTAATATCAGAGAAAGCGATGACTTGTACAGATAATCAGTATATGAAGTATGAGATGACTTCGTCGAAGTTAGTCGTAAGGAAGCTAAAAGGTCGTACTTGACAGATCAGAAATATAAGGAGAAATATAAGGCCCGTCGCGCCATCGAGGTCGTCGCACGACGATCTCGGTAACTGGCGGCCGAAGTAGGAATAAGGTCAAACGACTCGGCACAACTTCGAAGATATCATATCGGAAAGAAGACGCTCGGCGCTGAGAGTGTATAAATTTGTAAAGTCGGGAGCCGGACCACTCAACGCGGAGTGGCATTAACGGCCCGGCAATCGCCACTAAAACACTAAAGTATTAATGTAAAACACATTCTGATAGAGATACCTTTCGCCCTGTTTGCTCACAGTGCCCGAGAGACCCGCACGCACCAGCCGATCGGCACCGATTTCTGCGGCTTTCTATCTCGTATCGCGACACTCGACGCATCCTGCCGTTTCGGATCTCGATTTCGGCAAAGAGCGAAGAAGAACGTTGTCGTGTAAGCACTTTGTTCCGATTGTCACGCATTCAAATCATGCGCTTTCACATGCATTGAGTGAAAAAAGAATCTCCTAGTAATGTACGAGAATCTTAATGGACATTTACGTAATATTACAAGCATGAAGAAAACATTAATATTAAACGATGTTTTCCCATTATCATTTCACCTAAAGTACGATCTTTATTATCCATCCAAGAAGTTTTGTCTTTTTCGTTACATTTCACTTTCATGAAACTTTTTTATAACGGTAAAATGTTTAGGACGAGTAAATCTTTCTTTGTGTCGCAAATTTTCAGTACGCTCATCTCGAATCCTACACTTTAATCCTCGTAATTATTATAGATATAGTCATCAAAGTCATATTTTAGAGTCATTATCTTGTCACTTCGTACGAAAGATCTTTCATAAGTGATAAACTGGATAACTATTTACGAAATATACGGCAAGCCGAATAAACTTACCATTTAAAGTAATAACGGATTAATCTCTTAAAGATCATTGCTTAAGAAAAGTAGTACATCAACTAAAGTAAATAAAAGAACGGAAAAAATTTATTTTCAAACCTTCGTCGATAAAATTTTATATTTTCTGATACAGATTTTTATATTAAAATAAAATATTTATATTACAGCTCCAAAAATAAATCCAATATAAATAAATTACTTATAAGTTTTTCAATTGTTAGTGTATTATTATGTATTCATAAGAAATAAAATACAATTCTAGGATGTACTTACCAAACAAAATTAAAATAAAATTTAATCTCACATTTCAATTCTGGATTGGAATCCTTTTTAGTGCGATAATTACTGACAAACTAAACTGAATTTTCAAGTTCAGTTTGTCACTTATCGCATTAAAGAAGACTCAAATTTAGAGTGGTACAGTCTATATAGGTTTATTTTAACTTCATTTAAATATATGGTACATGTTAATTGCATGCGAATTTTATTATAAATATATAAATTATATTGTTTTGGATTGTATAAAAATCTAAAAATTAAAAAATCTTGCACATACTTATAAAAAAACCTTAACTACTATCCGGACTAGAATCGAATTGTATTTCACTAATTTTTTCAAATTTAAGTTCATATCTACTAGAATTAAAAAATGTCGACTATTCCTTTAAAATCCAATTTGGCCGACAAAGAATTAAGATGTCGGAAACGAATAACGTCAATTATTTCATATTATTCGCGCTATAATAATTCTGCGTATCTTCTTGCGGAGAGCGAACTGTAGATTGAATACATCACGTTCATTAATTATTGTCGCGAGTGTTATCTGCTGTCGACGGTGAAACCTGACAACGGAGGACAAAGGTGGACAGGAAGAGCAGGGCGCAGTAAATAGAAGAAATCGCATGGCCGCGACGATGCAACGGTTTAATTAAATTAACGCTTAGCGCAAGATTAACAAAGGTGCGAGAGGAGATTGGAGATGCATAATGAATAGCTGAAGAATGACCTCTCCTCGAGGGCTATTCGAGATGCTTTGGGTGGTCCGTCGCTTCTGTCGCTTCGAAGCTTGGGCCTCGTTACCGGACCTGGCGACACATTTTATTGCCAGTTTTTGTCCGGATGATTATTTAGCGCTTTACGAGGGCCATAGACGACCACAATCCAACTTCTCCGAGAGCATCGTGGCATCCGGTCGTACAAATTCTCGATTCCTTCGTCGACAATAATAGCATGCCGACGAGCTTGAAAATCGAGATGTTTATCGAGCCGAATTATGGCGAGATTAATTCCGTACGAATTTTCGTATTTGCCAAAACTTGGCACATATACATTGCAATCCTAACTCTTTAACAGAAGTGCTATCATTTTTCTATCATTGTGCTCATCACGTTCGTTGCAAATCCTTCGCAATTGCTTTATTATTTCGCTAGCGTTCGCGGTTACAAATTTAATAAATCCTAGGGTAATTTAATGACGGACTCCGAGAAGGAGGATGCGCAGCGTGTCCCTGATGATAAAAGGACTAGATCCTCGAAAAGATAACGGACGCGTAATTAAATTCAACTTGATTTTATTGCCTCGGACAGGACCTCGTTTATGTGGCTTTTATACCTTACGAGCAAATTCTGAAAATACTCCTTGATAGCGCTCCGAGATGAGCATTATACATCAATCACATAACGTTCTTCGACACTTTATCGCCGTAATTTCAACGACTACAAATCCCTTAGTCAAAAAGATACTAGCCACTATTTGCATTATCAGCGGTGAATTCTCTACAAATAAAAATTACAAGTTTAATCGGCGGAGTACATTCTTAAATAATTAATTTGATGTTAAATGAGCTTCTATAGAAGCTATTTATTTATATCGCTAAAACATTAATTCTGCATCGCTTTGTACCGCGCACGAAATATGATTAAATTTGAAGTAAATTAAGTCACATCAGTCATATAGTTCTTCATTTGTCAAAATAAAGATAATCGGTTGATGCACCAAGAGAAAGCTGAGACTCGATATAATGTTTCTTCTTTTAAATTCACGATAAGGATCATTAGTAAGATTTAGAAGTAAGCATTTGATGAATTAGGCTTTGACTACGCTGCTTGTATTCGGCACGTGACGGAATAACAATGCACGTGACTCCTAGCGTCAAGAGTTTTTCCGATATACATATAGTCGCTCAATATACAATATTCAAGAACATATACGTGCGTGACACACAGGAAATTGCTAAAAGACAATGTGTCCTACATGTATTGTCTCATAGTCTGGGTGGCTAAATCTCAATCAATTTAATATTCATTTTGATCCGATGATTATAAATCATGATATTTAGAGATAAATTTCTATACGAAAAGAATTAACGATTTTGTTAAAGTGTTAAAAAATTTAGATAGATACAGATCTGAAAATAATTTTGTTGAATCATCAAAACAGTTATGTAAGAAATTCAAGCAATGCTGCCAAAAAGTTTGACATTCTAGCAACCAGTTTAAGCGTCCTAAATAATTATTTTGATAGCCTAATAAAATTTCAGATATCTGTATCTATCTAAAAATTTAGATAGATATAAATATCTGATGCTTCAGAGATTATTAAATATATTGAATTGAAATTTCACAGCAGAAATCTCAAAGCATTCCTGTATGGAATAGAATAAATTCAAAAAGAAAAAGAAAAGAAGAAAGAAAAGTTAGTTTTTGCTCATACATATAAAAAATTCTGTATAAGGGCTTAAAAAGCCGTTGGTTTTGACCTGAACGACGTGCGTAGTGGGCACGTGACTGCTCGTCCTGTCAGGTAAAAGGGTACATCATCGGTTTATTTTTTTCTTTCACTTCATTTTTGTGTATCCGAAGACTATTGTCGTTCGAAACTGTATTCTGAATCGCTCTTGGCATTATTATTGTCATGCCATGTCTGACACGTCGATTTTTTTATGTATGATAATCCTATGAAAATGATTCACTCAGATCACAGTGAATAACAGTCAATCGCTTCTCGTGTCACGTAATCTCTTCATCGTGTTAACTTCGATTATTCGACTTGAATAATTGAGCATCTTTTCAGAATAACGTTCGTCGGGTCGGAAAGAAACACCAGAACTAAAAACAACGTCGAGGATGATTCGACTTCCGGTGGAATCGTATTTTTACGTAGATATACAAGTCAAAAGCGACATTCTTCGCATCTGCATCTAATCGTACGAAGATGACATCTTGGCGACATCTAGTCACAAAACATGAGACGGAATGTACATAGATACGCACAGAAAAGATATGCGCACAAAATAAGGGATAGAAAAGAAGTTGCGCGCACGACTGTCCTTGATTCATTCAGACCCTTTTTATCTCGAGAATTCGTCCCGGAAAGGACGCCTGATTTCTTGGAAAGCGAAGAGGGGTAGAAGGGGACTTTCTCCCGCCGGACATTCAGGAAGATATTTAGACCTGACCGTGAATCCTGATAGCGAGGAGAAGATGCTCTCGGAACGGACGCATCAATGGACTCCATTCAGCTTCGTTTTTGATGCTATCATCGGAGTGGTTTTCGGGACCGGGACATCGATCTTGGTCCCCCTAATTATTTCCAGGATGGAGATTCGCCCGGTTCTAGATCTCGGTTCGTATTGTGGGTTATTTTTGACTCTAAAGACCATACCTGCTGCTTCGCGAGAGTGAAGCTCTCATCCAGTAGAAAGATAACTACACAATATCGTCACATTCTAACGATGGAAAGTGATCATATTTTTCACAAACATATGACACCGTAGGTTCAGATTTGCTATATTAATAAAACACCTCGTCATTGTTAAACATTTAAAAAAATGTTTATATTTAATGTACGCAAATCTAAAGTATTACACGCATAAACATACGAGAAGAATAGTAGAAACCGATGCTAGCTAGTAAACGCGTCATCTCATCAGGATTAAGAGATTATTGAGAAAAGTGCTGTGCAAAAAGTCAGCAATGACGAGAGGATGAAAGAGAGATAAGACGCTCAGCAGAGACCGTCGAGGAAAGGGGCAAAAGGAGGTACGGGGGAGACTTCGTGAAACGATGAGGGCCCTCCCGATGGTACCCCACGATGATGGAACGTGGCGGAGAACGCGGTGCCGTAGGCACCGTACGCATGCCGGCCGTAGTTTCGAGGGGGGCCCTTGGCGGGGGGTGGTGACAGCGGAGCCCAAGGACCGCAGGGGGCCTCCTCGGAAGAACCAGGAATTTAACCACGAATGGCCACGCAACCAGCGGAGAGCCGTCACTTCCAGCGAGCCTGGGCATCCATTACCTCCTGGTGCCCTGCCAACCACCGCACCGCCACTCGTATCTTATATTAATATATTATTTACCTCGCTCCGTGCCGCTATAACTCGTTGCGCTTCGTTGTACTATCTTGCCGGCAGAAAGAGGAAAAGAGAAGGAGAAAGAGAAAAGGAGCGAGAGAACAAGGTAGAGAGAAGTCCGAATAAGAATGGCTGCGGTGTCACGTGCCTTGCATTGTTCTCATTACTCGACGACGAATGCGAAGCGGGAGATCGACGATGATCTAGAACCTAGAGTATTCTGTAGAGCTCTCCGATGAAGGTGAGGTTGAATCGGATTCTAGAACGTGAATCGTGCAAGCGTGCATCGAGCGAAACGAATCTTTCGCGTGTTATGATGTTTCCATGGTCTTATCTTTCTCATTTGTGCTCGTACAAAAAATATTTTCAATGTTATCCAGAACTCTCTAATTCTAAATTTTTGCTAATATATATAAAACTCTTTGAACATAGTTCATCTATATACACTGTTAAGGACTAATGGTAACCTAATCCTTTAATTAAATAACATTTTGCTACTTTTAACTTCCACGTATGTCAAAATGTAAATCAATCTATTTCTGTGGTTGCGAAAGCAAGTTTAAGTTATTTGCTTCAGCTATGGAATTAAATATATCATCTCAAAAATGAAAAATACATAATATCAAATATCATACATTAAACATAATGAGCGATAATATAATGCTTTGGAGATGTTTTTCTCGCAAAGGCATAGAAATTTTAAAGCAAACAACCTTCATATGTAATAAGAGCATCGAAGTAAACAACGTCCATATTATACGCACTTAGTAAATAATTTGACTCAGTCATTCTTTGAATTTAATACTTCAAATATTTTTCTTGAGTTATCTGTTTATCTCCATTGTTTTAATTTTAGCAACATACTGAGTAGCAGCAATGACCTATAAAAATTAATTAAAAAAACACCTCGAACTAGATATGATTTATGAATTTAATAGTGTTTATATTCCTACAACCAATCCATTAGATGTATTAAAAATGGTAATAAAATTTCAGTCATTGCTTTGTTGTTTTTTCATGCTCGTCGCAATTCCGCGCCTTCTCGAGAGGACACGAAGCCAACCACCGAGGTTCGACCATGGTGATCGAAGTGTCACGAAAGTCATGACTCCGCATTAAATTCAGATTAATGTCCCACACTGCACTTCGGCGCGACGGCAATGGCAGCGCGCGTGCAATTCGCGTGACCGAATCTACGCGCGTATCGCGGGATACAACGCGCGTATATGTGTCCTATAGTCATACGCGCGCCGTTACGGTGATATGGCAGGCTTTATGGTATCGCGTACAGAGAGGTAGGTATGGGAGAGACGACGCGAGTATGGCGTGGCGTATTCATTTCCATGCCGGCCTCGTAAAGCCGACTTAATTTAATGTACGTTCCACCTTCCTCGCTCTTTGCCCTTCCACGTTTTCCCCATCCACCCACATCCCTGACTCTCTCTCTCTCCCTTTCTTTCTCTCTTTCTCTCCCATTTAGTAATAAAATCATAACGCTCCGTGGATTGTCCACAAATGCAGCACCAACTTCTTTTCGTTCCATGCCGACTTATCGTGATTGGACGAATTTTTAAGGAAACTGATCAAAACGAGAGATAGCGTTTTTTATGAATTATGAAACAAACGATTAATATCACGCGCACGAATGAACACGTGAGTTATTTCAGCTGGGGGCAACTCGTGTTTCTCGAGCATTCGCGAATTAATAGCATAGTATCTCCTTATTATCGCTATCTCTCGTGCTATATGCTGACAGCGGATTCGCAATAATTCATTAAAACGTGTTCGTAATCGCGACGCAATAAATCACATATCCTATACGGATACTATATACCGTTTCCCTCTTCTTTTAGGCAAAGTTACCAAGCTAGCGTAATACGTTAGTGCATCGAATTGTCACTGTGGATGGAAACGCAGCAGGTAGAAGCGCCGTCGGGGCTATCGGTATCAATAACCCCTCTCTCCGACCACGCGTCCAAATCGCGGCATTTTGTTTCGTGCCACAAGGAGTTCTCATACTTACTTATGTATATATGTACGTTATATATGCAGATACGCGTGCCAACTCGCGAACGTCGTATAGCAACGAGGACCGCCGGAGTCCCGCAGGGAGAGTATCCTTTTTCCCGACTCCTACGCGCCCGCGGGACTGTCCCTAATGTCTAATGAATGGCCCCCAATAAATTCATAAGAGCCGGCTGAAACATGCCCGCGAGATGCACTACACGCCACCGATCCGCTCGCACCGTTTGCTCGCTCTTCCGAACGCATTAAAGTCGGTTCCGAAAGTGCGTTTTATATGCAGCCCGCGATCCGCGATGCCGAATGCAACAATATATAGCGGAGGGACTGAGGTATGTTCTGTAAGTATGAGCACGAGAAACAGCGGCTTATGTAAGTCCCCAACCTGGTTTCTTTTTTGTGGTTATCATGAAACAATCTCAAAACACATCCAAGAAACGCTGATTTGTACGCAAAAAAAAGAAAAAGATAATATGGGAAAGTTGGATTAAAAGTAGTAATTAGACTGCAATCAGATGAACTCTTGTGCCCATTTTATAATATATTTATTAATTATTATTACTCGAGATGTTATTTTCTATAAAAACAAAAAAGTGTACTTCCAACTCAATTGTGATTTTCTTTACATGGTAAAAAATGTTATACAGTGTGATGTTAACGTCGAATTTTATTTATGATATTACGCTTCATTATTAAGATCATATTCAAAGATGAGTGCGGAGTTTCAGCTGCGTAGGGGAGCATTGCGAGCTCGTTACTCCGGCTTCTTCGCTCTTTTATGGTGAAACTTTTGCACTCTCTACGCATTAAGACAACGCATCGCAGGGGAAGACTCGGTTATATAAATAATACACATCCCTTGACGCCCTCGTTGTTGAAATTTTTGACTGAACAGCATAAGCAAGATTATTTGGGACGGTTTCTCTACAGATGAAAGCATTATTACTTTTCATCATGAACTAATTCCCAGCTGCAATATTTACCGGTGAGTAAAATTAAATAAGAGTGAAAGAATTGACTTGGTTTTTTATCGGAGGAAAATTCTAATTACAAAAATTATAATTACATTTCGATAATTTAATCTGAAGATACATGCAGTACAAATTCTCTGGATATTTTAATTATCGTTTGCCACCGCATTGGAATGTTTTCGCATGGGAAAAGTATTTCGAGGAGACTGCAGTACGTAAAGAGATGTATACTTTTTTAATAATGAGATTATTAAAGCCGGTTGCTTGTCAATTATATTAATTAATATTACTTTCCAACTGAAATAAGCTGCCACACAACATTAGAAATCTTATTATTGTTAAAAATATAATTAGTGTGTTGCAAGTTACAATATGTCCCTAAATACCACAACCCTACATTATTTTTCAAATGTCACAAATCGTGTTTCATTAATGAAAAACGTGATGCTCATTTGACAATGTTATCCTAAGCGCGTTTATCAATGCATCTCGCGTATACGCGACGCGCAAGATGTATCACTGCAAAACTTCAAGTACTCATACAAACTGTACAATACGTTTCGACAGCGAGACAGCCAGCACGTACATATATATATATACGTTGTACATTCAGATATGTCGTAACGTAGCAAAACTTGCTTGAACTTTGCTCGAGGGAAAAGAGACGAGGCTGCTAGTGCCGGCTGCGCGGATATACGAGCCGGAAACTCCACTTCGACGGAAACATAACGTCACTCGCGAGCACGGAAACGAGGCGCAAGGCAGTTGGTAAGAAGAAATCGGAGTGTTGCATTCGCAAGCTGGGTGGATCGGGGGTGAGTTGTCGAGTTGGCGCTCGAGTTAGTCGAATTTCCATATGAAAAAAAGCTGGTCTACAGTTCCACTGTTTTTCAACTTTTTCTCGGGTGATGCTCTCGAGTACCGCTTTTCAGTGGTAGAAAAATTCGCGGAACATCTATAAACCAAAGCTTTTAGTTTGTTTATTATTGTTACCGCGATTGCAAATCATGCACAATATAAATTCTATTTTCATTTATTCTATATTAATTTTAGAATATAAATAAATACTAGATAAATAAAAATCGACCGAGAAACATTCAACACAAAACAAAGGTCATATTCAGTCAAAGCGGAATATTTTTATGTTAATTTTACCATTTCCAGTTCAAGCATAATTAAATAAGTAATATCCACTCTTCGTAAATCAATTGAAATTATTGAATATGTAGTTATATTTTGTAAGAAGTTATTAAATATTTGAATGATAATTTATTAAAATTATTAAAACTATAATAATTCATAAAACTTTGTAATGCCAGACATAATAATTAGACTTTTACATACATTAGAAGGTCCAATCAAATCTCGCGATCTATCTCTATGGTTTCGACTAATACTTGCGTTGCGCTGCTTGAGCATTAACGCTCGAGTTACTATGCCTATCTACATCGGAATAATTATTGCGGTACAGAGAGTCCGAGTGATCCTTGCCGATAGTGATCTACGAGACATCTTTGGCGGACATGGAGGAAGGGAAGGTATAGGAAGAGAAGGTATAGGAAGGGAAGGTATACCTGAAGTCCGTTGGGATCAATATCTGATTTGCAATCGTCGTGGATAGCAAACGCGACCAACGCGAATTCCGGTATAATAACGCACGGTCAACGTACACAAGCCGTATCGCCAATTCCTTTCGTTCTTATTTGCTATACGTATGAAGCGAGATAAGTACTGAGTTACGATGCTTACGCTCCGCGGTTGCGCGCTAAGCTCAACTTGCGATGTTCCGCCAAGTTGCGCGCACGAGATTTATTTTAATGCGAGCGTATAATGTATTACGATCTGCTCGTAGCATTTTTTTTCTTTTTTTGTTCAATTCGATGCGAAAGAAAAACATGTACTATAATTTCCCGGAGAACGCAGGTGGTAATATTGAAACGTGTTGATTTCTCATGAAAAAAATATTTAGCACGATAGACATATATGATAAAAAAAAATTTGAAGATTTCGTGTCTCAAGCACTTTTGACACGAACACTCATAATCGCAATCGTAAATGACCGCTTTAAGTTCTTTACAATGTTGAGATCGTATCATAACACTATGTGGTAATGACCTAATGACACTTTGCACCTTTCGGCAGCTCCTCTGTTCGCTATAATTATTTGCGGCATAGTAGTTTTCTGCACGTAATGTTACGATTTGTCGGCCAGCATTACTGTGCTCGTGTACGCAATCTAAGGCGGAATATCGCAATACACATCCATACCAATAAATCCTTAAATTAATTTTCGAGCGCTGATCTCTCTTTTTTTCTCATAAGGCACGATGATAAGAGTGATGTCCCGCCTGCATCATAATCGCGAATTAAAAAGTTTAATTAATATCTTCGTCGCTGATAACAAATGAGTAACAAGCTGGAAGTATTGCGTTTTGTCGCATCTTGTAAACATCGCGCGTGTTTACTCTCACTATCAACGATAGGACTGTGGAATTCTGACATTAATTTAGCGCAATTATTTACATAAATCTCATTTAATGCGCGTGATCACGCTCTTTCTCCTTTTCCCCGGCGTTATCCGCGCAACACAATGTATACGTGGGAAACAAGCGTGTGTCGACGCAACGAGAGTCATTGCTCATTAACGTAGCGATATCATTGGATCTCAGTTGCGGTAATCTCAACTGTGTACTCATAGTAATTTATTGCTGATAAGGCGTCGAGAAAGGTGGCATTTATCGCTAAAAGCATAATGGCCGCTTTGGCATTTATTATCAGTGAAATGGCAACCTACTGCGAACTTGATTTATGATTGAATTCATATATATATATGTACACACACACACATACACACACACACACACACACACACACACACACGCACGCACGCACGCACGCGCGCACGCACGCACGCACGCACGCACGCACGCACGCACGCAGGCACGCACGCAGGCACGCACGCACGCAGGCACGCACGCACGCACACACACACACACACACACACACACACACACACACACACACACACACACACACACACACAGATAGTATAATAAGTAGTAATTACGTAGACTAGTAGTAACAAAGACACACAACGAACGGAC
>NW_012130075.1:2571967-2600274 GCF_000143395.1 Atta cephalotes
AGAGAGAGAGAGAGATTCTCTCCCTTTTCCTACGCGTCATTGATATAAGGACCAGGATACGGAGTCTCGGTAAGGAAGGTAGGAGGCACTAATGAGGTATGCGCAAGAGAGAGGAAGATATGAAGGTTCCTCGTCCAAGAGGAAAGATAAAGAAAGAGAGGGAGGGAGGGGGGGAAAGGAAAACGGGAATAGACGAGATGAAGAGGAAAGGAGAACGAGATACGGAGAAGGTTGTGGCTCTGGACCACTGATCATCAGCAGGGATTGGCCTACGGGCCTGACCATCGTCTCGACCTGGTTGGACGAACGGACCCTTCGTTGCACCAGGTGAGAAAAACTCACCTGAGAGAAACCATGCCTCCGCGACGGCTGGGAGTGGTGAAGCTATCATGGGGTAGCACAATCATGGGGATACCAATGGTTCATCACTAGATAGAAACACTTGTTCTCATTTCTAGATGCTTTTGCCGTACTATGACTTTTATACAAACGTGATTGCTCAAATTCCGACGTTTTTATAATCGCTGACTTATTTGAATGCATTTTGCAAGAAGAAATCCAATAATTTGAAAAAAGAAATTTTTTATAAAAAAGGAGCAAGAAAAAATTTATAGTAGAATCTTTTTCTTGTATTAATATACTCAATGAAAAATACAATCCAGAATTTGCTGTGCGAGATTTAAGACGTCGAAATTGTTAAAATATTTATATGCACCATATATGCACCAGGTGTTGAAATTTACTAGCGAAAAAGAGATAAGCCTAGAATGGCGGCGTCCTGTAATTACAGGGTGAATGTACAATATCGTACCCATTTAATTAACGATGAGTATATTAGGCGATACCAGGAAAACAGTATTGCTATGATGGAGGATTCGAAATCCGCTTCATAAATATGTATATCCATTTAAAGCGCAGAAGATTACCGCGATTCTGAGATATATCCGCCTCGAACTTTGTTATAAAACCTTTCTCAAGACCGCGGCCGATAGAATCGGTCTCTCAACATCGTCGAGTATGAATATAAAATAAGTCTTTCGCCGCTTCTAACTCGCCCGCGACTCCGGTTTACAACAGGAAACGATAGTTATTTTGTTATCAGACGGATGCAAACTCGCGCAATTATCTGTAATTACCGTTTAATAGCGGGAACGATAGGGGCACCCGCCTGTCAGAACCTGTACACCACCTGATGCATCGATAAACCGCACAATGAACGCGTTTTAATTGCTTCGAATATTTGGTAAGATCGCGGAGATACCACCGGCATGTTATGGAAGTAGTTTCACCGCGTATTCATCACCTTCCGTGAAGAATGCTTTGCATACTATGTAAATCGCGCTTCAATAATTCGTTCATTCAAAGGAGTAATTTCTTTTGTTTTTCGAGCAATATAATAGAAAAAGGAAAATTACATGTATTCTGTATGTTATTAAATAAAATATGTAATATGCAAGAGAAAAAGATGGACTAATGTGCATGGGAAAGAAATAAAATGTAGGTAGTGCTTCAAGTTGTTAATTGAAGTTTGTTTAAAACTTGTTAAAGAAGTTGTTAAAAATAACAATTATTCGAGAATAATTGCATACTGCTTCACGGAGGTAAAAAAGCAAAAGAAAGAACTTTAGACACCGCAAGTCCATTAGCGCGCGCGTTAACATATTTAGGACATAAAAGTTAGGACACGTGTATCGTTTTGCTGTAATAGAAATTCATGCGATATTTGTCGAATTAAGAAATACTGTCTTTCTGGCTATATTGCGGAAAAATTGTCATTCTGTCAGTGTCAACTTCACGAATAAAGTTAACAAAATGCACTAATACCCAGGTAATGTTAATTCCCGTACATGACAGCATACATGTTCCTAGATAAGAGTTTATGTCCAATAATTAGTATACATAGCCCATGTTGAAGGAGGCTTATCACTCCCCTTAACCACTGGCTGCGGTAGTTGTCTCACCGATTATACAATCGTCCTACAACAACACATGAAGACGCGCTGCGCATTTTTGTACAAAACAATGATGTAACAAAAAAAAACGATATGAAAAATGTTAAAAGTCTGTAATAAGTATAATGGTAAAGTTAACAAGCGACATCTTTGCGTCAAACAAATCGATTCAATATACAAAGCATTGCAACTTGATAACGAGATGACTAATCATTAATTCATGATTCGTTTTGCTCAATAATACGCATAAAACGATCGCGATTGTGATTGACGTGCCCGCGTAAATTCGCTGATCGATCTTTCAATCACAATCCATCAGCTGCGTGAATCGAACAAATTCGAAAGAAAATTGTACCTGTCTGTTACAAATGATGAATTGTCATTCCTATTCTGTCGCACACATATTCCACGATCTATACTCATTTTGAAGAAATTCAGTATAATATCGTAATAAAGTTTCGTTTATTACAACTGTTCTAAATATTATTTAAAATATCAGAGAATTATGTACAGATATGTTTGTGTAAAAAAAAATAATATCACGTATGTGTGAAGATTAAATATTTTATTAAGTTAAAACACAAGTTTTAATGGAACCATTATCTTTCTCCGTTCGTATCTTTTTGTCTCTCTATTCGTTTCTCGATTGGAAGACGAGAGTCGACACTTTGATGGCTTTACGAATCGGTTGATCGACTTTTTAACGAACGATCATTCGAGCGGCTCTTTCAGATCATCTGCAGGATTGGCCGGCTTGCACAAAGACGAGAAGTTGGGCAACGTGGGGATCGTCGAGAGAGGGTTGGAAATCTCGCGCTTCATTTAATTAATGAATGGCGGCGTTCTTCCCTTCTTTTTGTAGGAGAACCGCCGCTCTCATCTAAACGCAGTTCTCTTTAGGGTCCTTACACAGTTACGAGAGCGCGTCACGTATTCATCACAGGACTCTAACTATGGCGCTTTTTATGGATCTCTCACGAACATACATCGAATACATAGAAAGAACGAACATATATGGCTGAATACGGATACATGGATGGATCTAACTATCCATGTCTACCGGTATATCTTTCATGTTGCCGCGCGACAAGGTGCATCCAGAACCCTTCTCGAAGATCGGCCATGATGGCGCCGGCCATGGATATCTTGGAACATCGACCATTAATGTCGAAAACTTCTCGGCTGCTATCCTTTCACTTTGCAGCCTTTTTGAATCACAGGATGTATTTATAAATATATTAAAGATGCAAATCGCTAGATCAAAATCATCCTGAGAAAATTATAGGTTGATATGTTCAAATATGAATATTCATATATGAAGTAAGCATAATTTTAATTGCTCTTGTAAATTTTTATCAATGTTCTATGTTAATACTAAAAATGAGTCAATCGTCATTTTGATCTCCGTATATAATATATTAAGTATATAATATATTAAGTAATGTAATTAGTGCTTCCCAGCATTTTGGAATATTTCTCCGACATGTTTGCCGTGCCAGATTTCACGGATTATCGCGGATACATCGACAAAGTGTCGGCCAAAATCCTTTGAAGATATCGCGTATCTGTCTACTCGATGTTTGATCTATTTCGAAACATGGACGAGCACTCCGTCCGTTGGTGATAACGACCGATGATACTTTGGGAACGATTATAATGTCTGTCATTCGTTCTGGATTGATCTTATCGAAGGTTACACACGTATGTGTACATACGTGAAATAAATATCGATAATAATACCTTCGTTATTACTCATGTAAGTACAATATTCTTATACATAATTTCGTATAAAAAATTCATAATAATTATGCTAATTAATGCTAATAACAAACTAATATGGTTTATTGTTATTTTGCTATCACTTGCTGTTTGTAATTACATAGATAGTTAAATCTTCAGTAAATATTAAAAATATTAATAAATATTAAATATTTCACATTTTGAATCAATATTCAAAAGTGTTTCCTATTTTAAATTTGACTATTAATTAATTTTTAATATTAGACTCAGCAAAAATTGCAACGATTAGACTCCCATACACACACACACACACACACGCGCGCGCGCGCACACGCATATTAGATACTCTAAATTATATAATATTGTTTATATATATATATATATTTTTTTTATGCAAAATAGCATATTAGAATAGTGAATTAATCAAGTTTTTAAACACATTTTAAAATTATAATCGAATAAGCAACTGATTATGATACATGTAATTTTAACGAGGATTGGGCATTGTTCGTAATACACGCTTGTATATGTATCGTACAATAGTTTGGAAGTATCGGCGGTTCACCCTGTCGCGATGGCTTACGCGTGAGTGGCGTATTAATTATACCGCGGGGCTCCTTATAATGTAATTTATGGGGGGTGCGAGAGAGTACGGGGACGAGAGCAAGGGGAGCGTTATCAATTCCGCGAGATTAATCACTTAAGTTTATACTGGCCTCTCCTATCCACTTTACTCTGTAAGTAGTACTCCTCGCCTTGCTTCCACGGCTTCTCCCGTGTCTCAACACCATCAGAACCGCTCTTGATTTATGAGGTGGAGCGCGTGCTGGGTCTGCTCTCAGTGTGCTATTACACTAGACGAGCGGTCTTAATAAAAGTTTATCCGGAGAGTCATTGTCGGTCGGGAAAACCTTGTGTTAACCACCGTTTCATTACAACGAAACAGTCCCGTGTCATGAAAAGTAACATTAATCTTTCCTCGCATTGAGCAGAGCTTCATATGCACTTTCTTAATATATTGTTTAAACGAAAATATTTCTACAAAAAAGTAAGCACGCATAGAAAATAAACTCACGCAAACTCACTCTTCTCATGAGATTAGCATAACACTGTTCACCTGTTTCCTGCTTTTCGAAAAACAGGTAATTAAATTATATAGAGCTATGGAAACAACGTGTTTATTAATTCTACGTAACACTCGCAGCATGTTAAACAGGAGCGATATGACGAAGATTCTAAGTTTCTCGATCGCGTAATTAAATTCGCTTCAATGACACGTGTATTAGAGTATAGTTTCTAACTAGCGTGAGATTTTTATGTTTTTCTCCCTTTTTTGTCAGAAAGAATTAACGCAAAAATGTAACGCTCGCGCACTCTGCCGAGAACGGAACGAACCCGTCTGTAATTCTTTCCTCGTTGCACCGGGGACTTGGGCATTAAAATCGTCTCGCTCGTAGAATCTATCGAAGTACGGGTAATTCAACACGGTGACAATCGTTGCTGCACACACCTTTGAAGATGTGTCACCATCCCCCTTTTGGCCCCTCACGCTCGCCCCTCCGTACGGGACGGAGGGGTGGCTATCGAATAGCCACGGCGGAAGGGGCACCCCTTCTACTGGATCCTCTAGTAATACTAGCTCCCCACTTTTCTTACACCGCGGTGCCAACGAGGAGGGTCTACAATCGTCCTTTGTCGAGTTGTGCTGCCACCTGCCCAACAGCTTCGACGACCTTGCCCATGACTGGTCGCCGAGCACTCCAAATCGTCATTCTGTCTGGTCTCGAACCGTAGAACAACATCTATGTGAAAATATTGAACAGATCTTATCAAAATTACGATCAGTTGAATCGAATCTCGTGATCTGCCTTCAGATGAACATCATCCGTTTTAGAAATTCGGTACAAAGCAATAAATTATGTATGATAATGCGAAAGGCAATTTATTAGTAGACATTTATTCGGTCTAAGTAGTATTTACTGCAAAAGATAGCTACACATGTAAGGATTTGTGATAAAAAAAGATTTCAAAAGACACGCGTCTAAGCAGAAGAAGAATATTTGTATCTCTTTTTAATGATTTCAATGTTTTGATCGATTGTAGATTTATAAGTCGGTATAGTAACTGGATTAAAATGTAGTATAATTAGATTTTCTTTATTTAAAATTTCGTAGTTCTTAGTTACTATCGTCGCAGGATTAAAGGGACAGGCTTGGGATAAAGGAAATCGATGCACATGAATTTCATTGCATGTACTAAAATTGTACGAGAGACCTGTTCCATTCGCTTTCTCCGTAGAATCGCTTTCACGATGTCGATTAATATACACATAATGCATTCCGTGCGAATAATTGGCGAGTTGTCAGTGAACATGCGACATAATGAGCCGTAGCTTGCTTGATGTCGAACGACGAGTCCCTTTTGCTTTGCGGTATTACGTGCACTTTATTTATCGCGCGCGATCTATAATTGCGGGTTATCGTCAAGACAGCTTCTATATAGATCTTGGTAGATCAATTCACGTGCAAGAGGACATGTCTACTTTACATACGTGTATCGTGTCATCATGTACGACGTGTTCACGCAGTATGTTTTACACATTCGTGTGCATCGCTGATACGCATCGCTGATCTACATCGCATCTAACATTCTGTATGTCTATCCTGTCAAATTGTCAAACGCATCATTTAACGTCTACATCGCTTTCGTGTGATGCACGCATTCACAAATGTTTGACACTGTTGTTTAAGGATCTTCTACATGTGTAATTGACAACTGTGAAAATTATATAAAATTATTCCGTGAATTGAATTTTATAACTTAAGAAGTTTTAAAAAATTCACATCTTGTAATATATGAAAGAAATAAATCTTAATCATTACTATATTTCCTTTGCGAAGCTTATAACGTTGAAATCTTTGTTAGAGGTTTAAAATACGAATCACAAACGATAAAAAATATTCATCCACATAAAACTTTACGATACTGATAATGTGTTTGTCGTAATAGACAACTTTCGAATTAAGCTTACTATCGATAACATTACATCACGACATTACATTACGGCGACACACTACAAGAACACATAATACACTTAAAGAATGTAAGCCTAAATACGATCAGACGATGGAAGCCCAACAAGATCACAAGATAACTAACGCTCGATACATTTCCATTAGAAGGTAGAACGAATTGTACTTATCGAAACGATAACGATTATCGACAATGGAACTTCACATCGATGAGATACGAACGTAAGAAAAAATCACACAATGCAGTTTGAAATGTTTGCGAATCACTTAGTCAATAATTTGATAAGTTTGTCACAAAAAAGTACGATGTAGTACAATACACATGCTGCAATTGTTATTAACTCGATCTTCATTGTGGTCAAGAACAGCCAATTCCCACGATGTTTGTAATGTTACCTCGATTTATTGTCGATATCTTGGTGATATTACGATAAAAGATGGTCATCCTTTGCAGTTCTCTACCGTCGCCACAAATCATTCCAAGAGCCAAATCAAAGTGGACTTTCAAACACATGCGCGCACAGAAAATTTAATATCGATGCGCGAATCGGCTTAGTTTTCGGAGTTGCAGTACAAAACGGAGTACGTCGACCCGTTCTCTATGCACGACAAATTCGGCATTCGCGAAAAGTCAGTACCGTAAGGACGGACGGAAGGTAAGTAAGATGGTGATAAGATGGAGTTAAAACGCGTAAGAAGAAATGAGGAGAGGAAAACGACATCGCGAAAAAGAGGAAAGAGCTGCGACTTGGAGAAAAAAAAGAGAAAGAGAGAGATACTTCCTACGTGCCAGCATTCCGCGATGAACTCACGAAGAAGGAAGGCGCTCACATGCGCTTGTCCTTGCTAGCACGTACCAGCAGCAACGCCCTCTTAAAGAAAGCGGAGAGCAACGGGGGGGAGCGATGGGGCCGGACACGGGCGAGAAGAGGGAGAGTTTGCGCGCGATTGTGTGTAGACCGCGGTGTTAACAAACGGTACACTAATGTTTCACATCTCGGTGTGTACCCCTCCTCCTTCCGCTGGCTAGTTCTCTTCTTCGTCCCACTTCCGAGCGACGGGCGATCTCGCTCCCTCGATGAGGCTCCTCCGTCGCTCCGACGGCAAGCAAGAGCGCGAAGCGGTAGCTTGGCGTGCCGTGCACGTCGGTCGCGGGGTGTCGGCGAGAGAGAGGCGACGGCGTCGCACGAGTTTCAGCGGTAGTCACTCTCGTCGCCGCGCTACAACACCATCCGTGAAAGGGTAGAGGGGGATCGAGAACGAAGGAGACGAAGGCGGGGCGAGGTTAGTCCGCGCCCACGGAGGGGAAAAAAGCCGAGCTCCGCACCCACCGGGGCACGTTAGAGGGGAGGCGAAAGAAGTGTGGAAGGGGCACGATTTATCCCGCTCCTCTCACTCTTTCTCTTTCTCTTTCTCTCTCTCTCTCTTTCCAGTACTTCTCTCCCCTGCGTCCACCACCGTGGCACAAATACACGTGGGACGCGCTCTCTGGGTGCGTCCTTGTGTGCATGCATATGTGTGCGTACGCGCTCTCTGTAAAAATATTGCCGCCGGCAGGTACGCGAGAGCGTGTGCGCGCGTCGTCGATCAGTGGGCGAAAAATATCGGCGAGTCCTTTTTTTCCCTCTCCGCACGCGAAATATCCCCACCAACGTAGACGATAGGATATTTTCGCAATCCACTACCTTCAACTGCTCCTATCCGCCTCTTTCGTTGGCGGTCGTGGCGGAAAGGCACGAACAAGTACGCACGAGGAGGCAAGTTCTCTTGAAAGAATTGCGCAAAGCATTCTCACGACACTCTCGCCAAAGTCTTTGGACAGCATCATCGGGATTATTTCATTGGTGTCCACTCGGATATCGTAGGTGCACGTTTTCGCGTTGCTTTGATCGGATGATTCGAACTGAATTGATCAACTGGACCATTATTAAAAAAAAAGACGTTTCATTCGTTCGCTAGTTCGATTATTCCGAATTCTGCGGAGGAACAGTGTGAAACGAAATTACGAAAAAATCTCGGTGTAATAATCTGACGAGATGATTGACGGCTGGGTCGTACGGCGGGACGTTCACGCGACATCGTCGCGTTAAACTGTCGGAACGAACATAGTACTCTGCGTAAACGCCGTCCGTGTAATACGCTCAGGAGTGACGATCGTGCATTCCGCGATGTAAAGGCGCGAGAGAGATGGACGACGCTGCAGGTGGGAGCGGGATCAACGAGCGAGATTGTAGGTAGAAATGAGAGAGATCGAGGCACGAAGAGCAAGAAGAGACAGAGAGGAGGCGAGAGAAAGGGATAGAATGTAGGAGCGTAAAGACAGAAAGAGAGAAACGGAAGTTTGTGTAGTCAAGTGTCGCGTAGTGCGTAGAATAAGGAGGAGTGGCAGGTAGCGCGGCATCAGAGCTAACTTCGGGCTAACAGGAAGGGGTACGGAGTAGTCGGAGGCGATCTTGTCCTCGCACGGAGGAAGGAGAAGGAAAGAAAGAGAAAGAGAAAGAAGACGGGTTTGGATGGTGGGAGACATGAGTCGGAGTGTGCGGTCGTGTCCGAGGAGGAGGAGAGGAAGAAGCAGTCGACAGCAACGGGAGAGAGGGCAACGAACAAACTACCGAGAAGAAGTCAGCGGCAAGTAAAGCAGCGCCGCCGAGGCTAAACTTCGGGATCTATCGAACTAAAATTGTCGTGTAGTTTCTGCCTCTGTGCCCCCCCCCTCCCCAACCCAACCCCTGTCGTCCGCCAACCTTCCGTTCACCCCCTCCGAACGCTACCGACCGCTCACACTCTTCTCGCCCCACCATACGGGAGCGTGGCAGCATCTCGGCCGGTCGCGTCCCCCTCTGTCTCATTCAACCCATCCCCTCCACACGGGAACGAAAGCCGAGAACGAAGAGGGAAGAAAGCGCCTACGGTGGGGCATCAGGAGGTACGAGGGAGCGAGAGCGGACTATCGGACCATCGCGCGAAAGAGCGAGAGACAAAAAACGGAAAGAGGAAAGGAGGGAAAAGGACAGATGAACGAGGCGACCACCGGCACTGACTCGACAAGGGACGGCTGAAGGGAGGGAAACGCAGAGAGCTGCGTTAGCCGAGCCCCACGGGCGACTCACCATATTTTATTGTCGCGTTTGCCGATGCTAACCGCCGGCTCCGTGCCCGATCGACGAGGTAGGATGCCGACGACCCGTGCGAGAAGAGAAGAGAGCCACGCACGACACCCGGCGTGCTAATACGAGAGCTACCCGCGGAACGAATTCGCGCGCGGGTACGAGGTGGAGGCGAGAGCGTGGCATCGGCGGCAGAGGTGGTGCCCGTACCCCCACCACACCGCGCGCCGTACCGACCTGGACCCTCCCACCCGTCTCGCCGAGGGCAAACCATCTCGCAAAAATCGTCCCCCTTTCCGTGGAAGGAAAAGAACCACGGCGACGACTCTGCCACTGCCACCACCATCACTATCACCACCACTAGACTCACCGGCGAGTTTCGAGCGTTTCCTCGTCATCGGGCCACCACCACTAGCGTGATACTATCGTTACCGCCAGCGCCACCGGCACTGTACCCGTCGCCTCCTCCTACGACACCGCGATCAACCGTCATCTCGCGGAACGTGGGGTACAGCGGCAACTTACAGACCGCGGACCACGCTTGTTCTACCGCGAGCAAGGAGCAAACATACGCGAAATCGGGTAATCCTATAGGATCCACTGACGGATCGATCAGTGCTTATCGCGCTCGGTGAACGTGAAGCGAATTCATCTTTTGTTGACAATTTCGTGGAAGTGAATAGCGAGACAACGAGCAAACGCAGTTGAATTCTTACGTTGGTCATTACACGGAAAAAGGAGAAGCCTTATAGAAGCAAAGTGAGAGAAAGAGAGAGAGAGGAGAGAGAGAGAGAGAGAGAGAGAGAGAGAGAACTAGAGGGAGATAGTAAAACGGAACAAGAACAACAGTATAGTGTCTGGTCCTAGTCACTATTGTGTGTTGTCAGCAGCAAGCGGACGTGCACGCGGTGGAAACACGCGCCGCCGTCAGTTTGTACTTGGCGCTTTTGCGGTGCGCGCGATCTGGTAGCGCCACGATCGAAGGAGCCGTGATCGGCACTATAAGCGAGAAGAAGAAGAGGAATAAGAAGACGAACCACAAGCCACTCTTTCGCGAGTTCGAAGCGCGTGATTGCGCAGGCCGTGAAGCGACCGGCTGCGTAGAAGGACCACAGAGGATAAAAAGAGACGGCCGGTGTGCGCGATTCACATCATCCTCCGCTGTTCTCCCTCTCACTCATTTCCATCTCTCTCTTTCTCTTTCGCTTTCCCTCTGTCCTCCTCCGTCATTCCTCTCCTTTTTCAGCGGTGTCCCTCCGACACCCTCGCTCAACCTACCACTCTACCTCTCTCTTCTTTCTCTCTCTCTTTCCCTCTCCGCCCCCCCCCCTCTCCCCCTCGCTCAGCTTGCCATCCCGTCCCTCTGACGCTCGCTCGTTCTCGTTCCCTCCTCTCTCTATCCCATCTACCCTTCTCGCTCTCCCTCACCGTAGCCGTCTCGCTCGCGCCCGCGATCCATGTACCTCCGCCTTCCTATCCACCAAGCGGAGGACTGGATTCCGTCGAAAAGAAACGACGATTCGGAGGATAGTCGCGACCGATCATAGCTGGCGCGTCGATCGGATCAACGGAGTGAACTAGCCGTCCGCGACTAACCGCATCGCGCGTTACCACGACAAGTGCTATGCATCGCTGTCGCGCGCTGTGTGCCCTTTAATCCTTTTTTTTTTATACCGCAACTCGTTCGTCGTGTGCCAGACAGATCTCACGCTCCTTCTTCAAGAGGACTCTTGTTCGTTTCCTTCTTCGACTAACGCAAGAGTGATCGGAGTGCGTGCAGTCCGCGATACAGTCCATATATCGCCGGCTGTCGGTCGGTGACACTTTCTTTCGCAATCTGCTTCGCGAGTGCTCCCGCAACGACGATACGACACGTAGAAGTTCCAACAGAACCGCTACCGAGGACTATTTCTCGGTCGCCCTCGCGCCTTCAACTTGTTTTCGTGTGTGACAGTGCGAGTGCATATGCCGGCAGCGGACCGCCACCGATTTCAACCGGTTCGAGTGCAGCTGGACGGCCAGTCGCGACCGGGCATACGGGAGTGCCGTCGACGCGAGTAGCACCCCGCTACGGGGTGGCTGGACACGCGACACAGAGGGTTCTCACGCCTCCGCGTAAGCATTCACCTCGAGCGCGCTAGTGAGAAAAAGGAAAGAAAGGAAAAAAAGAGCGAAAGTGTGACCGATTCGCGAAGTGACTACGTCCGGGAGCGAGGCACACTTGGCGAATGCCGCGGACTTCTGGAACGATGATCGCGTAGCGGTGCCCGACCATCACGGCCCTGAGCGGCCGACACATCATGTCACAGTTCTCTTTCCGAGGATCGCCAAATCTACAGGTGAGCGCTCTCGATCCTGCGTACTCTCCGGGAGAGATCTCGCAACTATGCATGCATGTCCATTTCCTTGCGAGGAAAAATCCGCAGATTAATTTGAGCAAATATTAATATCTTCGATCATTTTACACCGTGGATCACATCCATGTGACATAGAAATTAGAGAGTGCAATTAAAAATAAGTCTTTAATGTTTAATGTAAATTCCATCATTGTAAATTAACTTTAAATCTCGGTTCAATTTACTCTTTTTTTAAATTTGTAGAACTAGAAAAAAAAAATGAAAAGTAAGTTGAAGTTAACTGCACTGACTAACATAAATGATAAAAATATAATAAATTTTTTTATCCAATTATATTTGATTCATTCACGCTGAACTCTTTTTTATATTGTAAACATTTAAGAATTATTGATATGTATTTGCCTAATTGTTATTCGTTTATAATGTGTTATTTATTTTCGCAGCAACTCCATGTTCAAAATTATGCATAACTTTTCTGTTAAAGCGAGCATATCCACTTTGACGTTAAATGTGTACGAGTATGTTGAAAATAAAATATCAGAAAATTCAGAAAGATATTCGCAAGTGAATGTGCATTAGGATCTAAAAATTGTCAGCAGTATGAATACGTGAAAAATTAGTCGATTGACGCGAGTGATTCGATAAGATTGATGCAGCGAAGTCAATGATCACAAACATAAGCAGACAGATAAGTTGCAGCTGTTATCCGAGATCACCTCACTAATATCAATGATTCCCGCTTGCACTTCGAGCTCATTTTGCTATATCAGGAACCGTTGTAAAAAAAAATCATTTAACAGTTGTACTGAGCAAAAAAATCTGTAATTATCCAAGAGATAAGCGAAAAGAAGTAACCTTGTTGATAAATAAGTGAGCCATGAAACAGACGAATCTCGAATGTCGTGTGCCATTCCTCTTACATTTAACATTTCAGTAAAATACGGGAAACTGATCTTCCAATCACAGTTAGAATTATTTATTGTACATTTGTATCGTTTACAAACGTATCGTACCGATTGTAAAACAAAACTAATCGAATCAGCAAAGAGCGCATAATTAAACGATCCAGTCGCTGCGCTTGTAACACACCGTATTTCATTCCTTCCTAACTTGTGTTAAACTAATACATAGCACATAATCAATAATAAGGAATGGCGCATGGAGCGAATTTTCGTGAATCGTTTTTACCGGAATTTCTATTCTGTTTGATATTTTTGCTCCATTTTACACTAAAGCGATTATAACGAACAGAAAACCAGAAATATCAGGCCGAAAAACACATGATACTTTTTTTGCACAAGTTACGGTTGATATGACCGAGATATTATTTATATTTAGCTTGTAATAGATTCCGTCTGTATTTTCTTCTAAATATAATTTCTGACGCCACGTATATATATTAAATTGATAATAAATGTAAAGGCTTTTTTTATAGATTTTATAGTTTAACATAATAGTAAACGAAAAAAACATATTTTTTTTCTTTAAATCTAACATGTATGTATATAAGCTCATAGTGTTCTCGATATAATTCAGTATTTTCTCATCTTTGTATGTTAACAATAGGCTGATTTGCGTTTTTTCTTGATGTTATTTTCGAAGTGTAATTCGTTAGTGTTTGTAAAGTAAAATGTAGTTAATGATCGAACACATTCAAGTAACACATATGTATTAGTTTTCACGTGTAATCTCTTGTACATATACACGTATACACGTACGTACATAATACATAGCTCGACAAATGTATTCCTTATTACTGTAATGTAACGATCGCGCGAGGCGAGACATTGTCGGCGCGATTACGAAGCAACTTCTCGCCGGCTAACCGCGACAGAGTGTCATCGTTTGCAGAAATTACGATCGGGGCTAATTTCGCACTGCAAAGTTGTATTAAAGGCAGTTCTCCCTTGGTAAATAATTTTCGCCATTAAAATCACGATGCGTGCGACGCGTCGTCGTTAGGCGTCGTTAACTCGTTTTGGCCTCACGAGGCGTATCGAATAATTTGTGTAGGGAGGAATCCCTCCCTCACGGCGGCGGAGGTGAGGGTTGCGAAAATGAATAGCCGTTGGCAAGCCGGAGAGGTTCCGTACCCACGTGTCCTGACACGCTGTATATAGGTATACCTTGCATATACGCCGTGCATAGCGCTGAACTGAGAACATGTGTTGCCACGCCTAAATGATCGAAGAGCCGAGCTCGGCGGAATAATTATCTTGTCTTACTAACAACGAAGGTTTTTGTCATAATAGCAGCATCGCATGCTGCTGCATTTCAACCGTATCTTGAAGGTGGTAATTGGTGCGTGCTCCACGCGCGCCTTTCCCATACCCGTTCTGTCGCTCTTCCCATTCATTTCATGTTTATATTCGTAATTATTAGATTATGAATACATTTCTTTTTTTTTACATCGATTTTATATTTCATACGAATTTACATGTGAATTGAGACATTAATATTCGAGAAAAATTCTAGCACGGCACAAATGTTACATTGACACAAGTAAGTGCAAGTAAAATGGATATATTGAAGATATGAAGGAATGTCGATGCAAACGCGAGAGTTATATTACAATCACTTTACATATAGTACGTTGTTAAAGTGCTGATAAAATTGATGGCCTCTTATCAGTGTTATATTCCACTTATAGTGCAGTTTGGAAAAAAGAAGAAATAATTATATTAGTCAGTGTGTTTATCGTTGACATATTATTGAGATATGACGTATATGTATAGACAACTCGTTACTGATAAAATGATTTTTTTTTCATCTTTTTTTTAATATCTTTCATATTCGGCGCGTATTATTTTGTAACATGAAACATATCAACAAAGGAACACGTGGATTATTTTTGCGAGCTTGTCTATTTATGAAAAATACATTTTTAATTGCATGTCGCTCGCATGTCGGGAAAAAGTTTCTCTGTTAAATAATGATGCGTATAAAATTACTATTTATCAAAATTATTACTATTATCTTCATCTGCATATCGTTCATATTACTTTAAAACCATTAGTAATTAAAAGCCATTAATTTATTGCGCTGCATGCAATGTCGGTAATCATCACATATCGCAACATGTCACTACGCTTGAGGAAATAACGAGCCATAAATGAATAGCACTAGGCGAACATAATAAATTCATCATCAACAACTCCTAAACGTTTGCACATGTGTAAGCGAGTTCAGCGTCGACGAACCGGATGACGATGAAAAAAAAATTTATCATTCTATTTTTATCATTTAAAGTCCCATCTTTTTGTCGCACTCTTCCATTTTCATATTACATAGATTTAGTATATCCACGATGTAAAATGATCGAAGCAATGTTGACACTGACCATTACCCAAATTAATCTGCTGTACGTTGATCCGACACGTCTCTGCGAACGCGAATGCAATGCTTGGCGACGTTGCACGATAGTCTCGCTTGCCGTTTAATTCCAGTTTGAAAAATTGTCGCGCCCATAAATACACAACTGTCCTTTTTTTTCCTTTTTTTAACAAAGTCGTATTCTCTGCATCGCAGCGCGGCTAGGCGGTGACATTAAATTTAGAACGCGGTAGAATTCATATCGCTAATCTGCGTCGGTCAATTTAATTGAGATAACGACCTCTTCGTCCTCGTGCTCTCTCTCGTATTCTCGTATATTTTCGTCCTTGCGGTATTTTTGCCTGTGTCACGTCGTAAGGCCAGAGCGCCGACATCGCTGATGTATCGAGGAACTAGACGAACGCCGCGGTTAAGCCTACAATTTGTTATGCCACCAGCGGCATTTCCTCCCGACAAAATGTCACAACATACTTGAAATTACCGTATAACTGCAGGGAGACGTCACGAGATGGGCGGATAGCGTATATTTGAATTATGTTTTGTATTAAAGTGTGTATATGTACATGTATATATATATATATATACTATTATTTGCTAAAAAGTTACATTTAAAATAAAAATAGCGATACGGGAAACCTGGATCGGTGTACACTCTGCAGTTTCTCGTGTCGTGTTGCCTTGACATACGATCGGTTTACATTAGTTATGACGACTACGAGATTAGACGCGGCACTAGTTGGTTGATAACGGTGCAACGAATTAACTTGATTATGAACGAAGATGAATCGAAGATTTGCGCTTCAAGCTCTAATTCGCTTCTATCTTTTGCTGAAGACATGTATCAGGATCCACTATAAAATTCAATCTAGATTTGTGCGTGATCATATTTTATTGAGTGCATCCTAGAAGTAGCAAGTATCGTATTCCCGTATCAATTTATTATATTTCATTTAGTTACAGCCACGTTTCATAAGATGCATCAATTTTTCTGAAATATCTAAAAACTTAGCTCTATACAGATTGAAAATAATTTTATTGGGCAATCAAAATAATTATATAAGAAACTTGAGCATAATGAGCTACACTGAAAAAATTTTTATATTTTAGAAATCAGTTTAATTGTCCTACACGATTATTTTGATAGTTTAATAAAATTATTTTCAAAATTATTTTCTGTATTTAACTAAATTTTTAAATACTTCAACAAAATAATCTTTCTATGTACGAGTTTCTTTATGACAATGCGTTATACATAAATCTTTATGTGGGACATATAGTGGACTTTGCTGGACCTTAAGTAATTACCTGTTTCTTGTTATCACCGTGTACGCACATCGCATTGCGATACGAATCGACGGGAAATTCGTGTGATACGGCTGACGTAACGGTTTAATCAGGATATCGATATAATAGATAGCCAGCACGACGAGGACGATACGTCAATGACTTACGTAATTAGATTAGTATATCCAAATACATTCTGAGTACATTATGATATGATCGGTGTATCACATGTATTTATCTGTTTGGAAGGTAGTCCTACTTGAGTCAAAACTTTTGGAGAAGTGCTCACGCAAACAGGAATGGAATATTTGCATCCATGATATTGCTTATTTTCGTATCTTTTACTTTTTCCGAACGATGATATCATAAATAAATATGTGATTGTGATATAATATATTGTAATAATGAATAAATATCGCGATAATTATAATATTGTACACTGACAGAAAAATTTTGTATTTATATAACCATAATTGCAAAATAATTATGATATAAAATAATTATGATGAGAAGTTTTATTTTTATAGTTATTATGCTAAGATGTTGGTATTGTTAATGATAATAATTGCATTAATTTATAATTCTATACACTGAAAAATATATAATTGACATTGAAAATAATTATGGGATACATAATAACTATAAAGTTCCTAATTATAATATTTTATCGTAAAGTTATAGTCATAAATATAAAAACACATTTTTAGTATATATTTAATTGTATTTAATTAAATAATTAATTAATAAACTACCGAAGGAAACTATCAGAGAGAAATACTGATTTAAAAGGGAAGAGATTTGTCAAAGATTGTGCATCACACATTGTGTGACTAAAACGTTCAATGATGGCGATTCGGAAAGAAAGAAAGGAAGGAAGAAGGGTTCTCCATTGACGGCGACTATATAAAAATTATGAATGACCATATTATTGCAAGTTGGCAGAGCGACGACGTGTCGCGACACGTTATATATAGATATATATATGTAGATACGATCGCCGGTAGTAAGTTCGCGCCCAGCGGTTAGCGCTGTTTCACTCGCTGACTTAGCGCTACTCGAGCCAGTCTCTAGAGCTGACTCAGATCCGCCCTCGGCTTCTTGCAAGTTCGCACCAATTGTCCTTTTCGCTCTTTCGGCCGTGACACGTTTGTTTCATTCGTGTTCACATTAGTAGGTAGCGACAGCCATCACAAGCGACATTCGGAAAATTCATATCGGATCACATGGAGTGATCTCTACTTAATAAGACGAATAATTGATTAAAAATTTCTAACTCGAATTTATAATTAAGTAGTTATTGCCACTGATAACACGATATTAATTCTCTAAATAATTCAACAATATTGACGAATTATTTATAACAGACTGAATGTTAATTTTTGACTACAGCAATAAGTCATTTTAACCCCAACAAAAGTTACAGTATACAACCCCCGAATGGTTACTATAAGATTCTAAATTGTAGATAAAAAGCTTTGAACTTTTTTCTATCAATCGTTTTAAAGATTATGGATTAATGATTACAATGGACTCGCTGTAATGTGATTGAGTGAAATATATTGTTAGATATCAAAAAAGCAGTGACATAATCGGTTGAGTTAATGAGTTTACATTTTTTATTTTTAACTTACATATGTCAAAATAAAAATTAATCCCTTTTGATTAATTTCAAAGTAAACAATATCTATAATAGCATATGCATTTATTATTAATAACTAAATTTGGATGTGTGTCAAAATAAATTAATATATTTCTTTTAGTTAAACTCTATTAAAATAGTTTAACTCTATTGTTTCAATTAAATTAACGACATATTGAAAAGTAGTGGCGACCTACAAAAATTAAAAATAATTCAAATTGGATATAATTCGAAATTATAAATTTAACAGTGTAAAACCGTCAATCATAAATTCATGTCTGGCGGAGATTCATTTTCCTCCATTCTGGCTTGTCTTCTATACTTTAATTATTTCAGATTTATGCAATCATGTTTTAAAAAAATTATTTTAAATTCAATTCAAGATACTTTAATAAGTAATTCGTACTAAAAAATTAATTTTTAGTTAAATTTTGATCATTTTTTAAATATTATTATGTACATCTAGTCTCAATCAAATAATGTCGATAGAATTAAATCATTTCAATGGATAATTTCAAATTTGATGTAAGTACATTGCCATGTATATAAAGTTTGAAGAGGTTAAACAGGACGCTTTAGAACTAAGTATAATTTTCATAACAGTATTTGAGGGTTTAATTAAAAAAAAAACACTCCGTTATGTTCTTTATCCTTTACCACCAGGATATGTTTCAGCTTCGATGGCAGCTACACGTAGTAATTCTCCCACACGATAAGTCACCGGTAACACAGTAACCACATAGCCGTAACATAGTAACGCTCTTCCGTAAGCATCGTCAACGAGAATGCGATTACGCCGACGCGGACGAAAGTAGTATCGCCCTGTCTCGGTGCGTAGTGGTGGTATCGTTCGTCACAATGTTAAACCGAGTAACGTACGTATGTACGCTATTGTATCACCACAGGTCCTCTTCTGATAACGCGCCGCCGCCGCCGACCGTCGTCGACGTGGTCGTTGGTAATCGCTTTACGGCGAAACTTCGGTGTTGGATGACGACTTCGCAGTTTCGCCGTTCTGCTTTTGTCGAAATACGCGAGCAAGAGCTCACCGCGAGCCCCCGGGAACCGTGAACGATACGCTTGTATGTACGTTCCGGGCGTTCCCCTCCACGACGATCAACGCCAACGATAATGCCGCATTTTACTCCCCTCGGAGGCACGGGAGTATGACCATAAGCGATTAGCAGGGAGGAGTTAATTAATTTAGCTGCATATCGCGCGCATATTATCGATGATACTTGGCAAATTATCGATGATACTTTACGAGAAACGCGATTTCACAAATCGCCCCAATTGTTTTCCGCAATCGCAGTTGTGGTCAGCACAGAAGCATAAATCTCACTCTTTGCTTTTTCACAAATTTTTTTTTCTGAAAAGAAAATATAGACGAACGAATGGACGAATTAAATATAGAAAAATAACCATTTACGCGGAATATTTAGAACACTATGACTGGAGAATATTGATTCCTTGTCATAGCAGAAATTGAATTTGCAAGAATAACTGATCCCCGGAAATAGAGGATCATTACATTTTTAAGTATTGCTACTTAAAATTTGACTCGCGCAGATATTTTTGAACATACAAATGGTTTACGCGACTCGTTTAAATCACGAATATAAAAACTATTTTTCCACAATCGTATTTCCAATTAATTTTATTTTACACGCCGAATTATTCGGATATTTTAATTTTTAATTCTTTTGTATTTTTAATGTGTTTGAACATTTTTATTATGTATTAGACATTTTTATTCGTTCATTAATTTCCGTACGACTAGTCTTCGAAGTCATACTAAATTTCAAATTTTCAACAGATTTAAAAGATTTATTTCATTGATCAGAGTTGATCTTGAGTTTGAAAAATAATTGTAATCGTATTGTCTGACTATAGGGAATTAGCAGAGATTTTCACGTTTTTCCGAATGTAACATTTAGCAAATAGAGACGGCAGGAAGATAGAAAAAGAGAGAGAAAGGAGAGCGTAGAGAAATATGGATAGACGAGTCGTGCGGGGTGGGAACATAAGTGAGTACTGCGAGTCCTAAACACACACGCGAGGAAGGTCCATCAATCTGGCTTGGAGTCAATATTGACTTGGTTGGGCCTCGTTGCAAAGAGGGCATCATCGGCACGCATAAAGAGGATCCGGATCGGCCGCCACGCCGGTCCCTTTTCGCTCACAGGACACGCGTGACAAATGCTCCGCGCGCAAACACCGGCGCATCTGTGTCCACAGGATAACCGATTCTCTTCCGAATGGCCTATAAATCCTGGAAGTGCAGTCGCGCTGCGGAGGTCCGCCGTTCGTTTCCTATTCGACGTACCTCCTATTCGCGTTCTTTACAAGCTTCTCTATCTGACACTCCGTATCGCCCGGAGCATCACCGTCGTCAACCTGAGTTTTTACATTTATCGAGCTCTTCGCTGAAGAAAGACACCCGTGGCTCCTCTCGGATTTTACTTGAATAAATTTCTCGTGGATTGTCCAACTTCCAAGATCCGACAATTGAAACTTACTCGCGCATCATGATATATTGCGTGTATTATGACTTAATCTGCCAATTAAAGCAAAATAAGCACATGTCTCCAGATATTACGACTCTTAATTTTTACATATATGTAAATTATTTATCATTTAACTCATGTTGAACCATGGACAAATATAAATTATTCTCATATTTTCATTACATTAACATTAGCTATGCATACTTATTCATATATGTATATGATTACTAGAAGAAAAAGAAGAAAAAAAAGAAGTGACCTAAAAATATGTCTTTCTTCGTTCAAAAATAGTCTAAAACCATAATAAATATTGGAAAATGTGACTTTTAGTTTATTAATTCTACTAATAATAATATATACGAAAATAATATATACGAATAATAATATATACGAAAAGAACGATTTTGATGATAAATCTAAAAATTTAGATAGACTTGAAAATAATTTTTTTGGATCATCAAAATAATTATGTAGGAGACTCAAGCATGATAAGTAATACTGTAAAAAAATTTTGACGTTCTAGCAATTAATTTAAGCATTTTACATAATTATTTTAATAGTCTAATAAAATTATATTCAGATCCATCTAATTAAATTTTTAAATACTTTAGCAAAACCATTCTTTTCGTATAAAGTTTCGAAATTTCACTGAGATTTCAGAAACCTTAGAGTGTCTGTATAGCTAGAATTAACATTTCGGTTATATGTTTTCAAATAGGCCTTTAAATATCTCAACACTTTTTTGAAAATATTAGCTTGTTATTCCAATCTTAGTATCCTCCAGCCAATGTTTTCGCGAAGCTTTTTACTGCCGAGAGAAACATTGCTGATCGCGCTATTATTTGTTTCTACATTTATTCGTTGCATCGCGCATACAAATCGGATCATAAGTAAGATGCGTGTGCCAGATGCTGTCGATGTGTACTGATTCTTAGTTGCTCGTCAGGTACTCGATGTTCACGGTCGTTTTAATCCGAGGACATGCGTTTTTTTTCCCAGACTCGGATGATGATCCATCGATCATCGACTCGCGGCGCGATGCGTGCGATATCGGTTTTTCGCGACGCGTGAGCGATGGGTCGTCGTGATTCAGGTATCTGGGTACCTGAATGACAACCAGCGTGCGAGTCGAGAGATTCCGATGTAACTTTCCACAAACTCCTCGAAGATGTCAGATCGACACTAAGCGGTGCGATGCTCCTTCTGCAGTGTTCAAATATTCATGTATATTCTCCGACGACGAATTCTCGTTCGACTCATTCACTCGCAATGCAGGTACATCCCGACGATCGCTTGTCCACTTTATCGCCAACCGGTTTTTATAATACGTATCAAGTAACGGATGTTCGCGCGAAACTTTACACGGAATCAAGTGTAAGTAACGTATAATTACACGAATGTCGCAAAAAGGGAAATATACGAAGAAGATGTCACCTTTCGCGTGTCGGAGATTAACATATTTGAGAAAAATCGAGTCAATTATTTTTCTAGTTGACGTCTGACATATATATTTATTAATCTTTCTCCTTTTAAAATATCCATAAATATAAATCCAAATGATGTAGAATGATTCTAGTTTTAATAAATAGCTGGCGTGCAACGGATGATAAAAATCGCTCTAATACGAGAAATTTTATATCAAACGTAAAAAAAGAATTTCATATACACCTAGCATGAACAAAGTTGAAATCAGGCGAAATCTCAAATTTCTACTTAATCTGCAATATTTTTCGAACTTGATGGTCGCGTTTCAATCTTAAGAACGATTAATCAATGTGAGACACACAATTATAACGAATGTAATTTACTTCAAAATTTCAGCAAACGTAAGGGAAAAATCGACATTGCTGCATTGTAACGTGATTGTTAAATCGCAATTCACTCTTCAACACGTGTCCCTTGAATGGAAAGCATCTACGAGAGAAATCACAGTGATGGCAATTAGCGCGCTCGTGGCACAAACAAGGGAACGAACAGCTAATGCGTCGATATATCGACATATATACGCCATACGAATAATTATTGCTTTCGTCGATCACTACTAGCACGATGTATGCCACGTAATACTGCTTCGAAGCCACCTTGCTACTTTAAAGGAGATAGCGATGATGAAGCCAGTGGTGCTTAAACCTAACATAATACTTTTTCAATTGTCAAGTTTTTCTGCAAGGCGTGTGCGCTCATAAATATTCTTTCTTGGATTATTAATGTATATTAATAAATTATTGAAAATTTATGATCTTTATAAGATCTTTGACAAATTAAAGAATTTTATAAATATGCTTTATCTATACAGGGTAATAAAAAAGTTTGAGCACAAAGTTTTGTGCTCATAAAATTCTAAAGTTTTAATCATATCTAAAACTAATAATTAACATTCAAAAAATAGCTACCTTTAGCTTTGGTACAAATTTTAAAATGTTTTTGGAATGCATCAACGATGGCCGCGCACCTTTTTGTAAATAAATTCTCCTGGGCAATCAATAGAGTATTTTCAGTTTTTCCAATGAACCAATAAAGATTTTTTGATGCAGAGTCTTTTTGATATTTGATAAGATGTAATTAACATACTCCAGAATTTTTCATAAATATACATTATTACTTAGGATAGCAAGCTAACCCTTTTTTGCAGTCATATTAATATCAAAATAACAATAAATAACGTGTTACCTGAATAATAATTTGATAAAAACAGAAAGCTGTATGACTTTCTTGTCATCCTGTATATACACAAATACACGTATACGTAACATATTATGGAAATTTTAATGTTACAGTTTCCGTTTAATAATTATTATAAATGATTAAAAAAAATAAATAAAATTAAATGAAGGAAAAATAATAGAAAATAAGAATAGAGAAATATTCGATTCTTGTTATGATAGAATTTTTTTAAATATTGCATCAATTTTTCGTTATATTGTAAAAAATATGATAGAATAAGATTTCATTTGTAAAAAAACTACGTTAGGCACCACTGTGCGACACCTCAAAGGTGATATAGTTGCCGCTGTGGTTTGCACGGTTGCGACTGGCAAGCAGCTTCGATGCGATCGCATCGAATAACTCAGCTGGCTTCCTCTCTCGAGGACTAGGACTGAGTTATGGCCCGTGCAAGCGGACACTCACCAACACGCTTCGTCGTTTAACCCTTTGCCCGATTCGGAGTCCTGAAGCGCATTCTTGCCATCGTCGGCTTTTCCCTCGAACTCCCTGGAATCTTACGATTTCTCGGAGAGAATGGTCGAATGTATGATTATGTATCCGGCGAAGGACAAGTTCCTTTACGCGCGATGTGAATATCGAACGTATTTTTAATTCGAGAAAATTTCCTTTCTTTTTCTTTTTGTAAAATTGGTCTATCAGATATTTTCATATTTAAATCGATTCGTCGATAGAGAAATTGTACTCTAAAACGCATTTTTTTAATCCGAAACCGAAGAATTACTTTATATGGATAATGCATAATTGTTTTATATTAGTTTTATCGTCGTCAATCGCAATGCGCATCGAAACATAATGGAAATACAGTATTTGTCGTACATACGCACACACGTTTGGCTAACGTGCGACAGTTGGCCCTCGAAACATCGGCGACACATCGAGGACACGCATTAACGCGACTCTCTCTCGACGCCATAATGCGTATCGCGCATGGGTTTTTCGCCCCAGCACAATGCGTACGGGGGTTTCGACAATATGTTTGGGGCTACCGAAACGAGGCAATGGATGGATGGATGGATGGATGGATGGATGGATGGATGGATGGATGGATGGATGGCTGGCTGGGACAATCGCGGGGAGCGTCTCTCTACGGGGTAGGGGTGTTGCACGGGGGTTTGTTTAGGTTCCCGGGCGCGAAAGGCACTCAACCCGCTAATCTATTTAGCCGTAGTGTTTGATATGGAATTAATGAGACTCGCCGGCATTATGCCCAGAGCTCGTAGATTTTCGGTTTAGTCGTGGAAATAAAAGGGGGAAGCCTGATGCGTTCACCTTTTCATAACGGAGATCGCCTCGTACTATTCGCCAGCTGCAACACGTCGTAACATGTTGTCGATACTTTGAGATTTCGTAGCGATATATCTAATCTTTAATGAGATATGTGCTCCTAACGCTTGTTTCTCAATGTACTTTAATTTTAATCTTAATTAACTCTTCATATTTTTCTAGTTCTAAGAATAAAAAAAATATGCAGAGTAAATTGAACTGAGATTAAAATTAATGTACATTGATAGAAAGGTATAGGTCTCACAAAGAATTTAACTTGAATTTAACTTGGAAAAAAATCTCACGTGTAATCAATTAATTAAATCAATTTTCAATTGGATACTGATTGGAGCTCTATGATCTTGTTGATTACAGTGTCCTGTGACAGTGAACTCGTCGTTGGCGCCGTCCTCGGCCTCGCCTGTCACCGGTGTAATCCTCAGCGCGGGCGGCTCGTCCCTGGTCAGCAGCGTAGCCGCCAGTACGACGACGAATCATCCTCTGGACGTAGCCGGTCTGTCGCAAGCGAGGATGGCCGTGACGAGCGCGATTGTGAGACCGCCTGGCAGTCCCACTACCTCGGTTAGCCCGTCCCAGGGTCATCCGCCACCATCGGCCGGGGGTCCTACTGCAGCCAGGTGTTGCGATACCGGTCGGCCAATCTTCACGGATCCACTGACAGGCCAGACCGTCTGCTCCTGCCAGTACGAACTGCTGGGTGGCTATCAGCGTCTAGGTGGCCTACCCACGGCCGCGCTCTCTATGTACAGCGCGCCATACGCGGCCGCCGCCGCGGCGGCGGCGTCTGAGGGTATGGCTGCGTACTTTCCTAGCTTGGGCGCCGAGCAAGCACCCTTCTACACGCCCACGGTGAGTCGATGCTATTGAGTGTACAATGAAATGAAAAGGACCGAGGTGAAAGTTCGCGAAATCAAAATTCGACAGTTCTATGCTCGCGTTTTTTTCTTTCCATGACTACGAACGAAGGGTTTTTTTTTCATTCTCTGCAAACTTCGCATGCATTATTTCCACTAAAATACATAATTGTTTACACAGTTAAACTACGCGCTCGACACTAGCCTTTGAATCGATTGTAATAGTATTTTGTCGCAACGGAATATGGTGTAAACTTTTTAGAATTTCCTCGCAGTGAGAAAAGTAGCGTATCGACAAGCCTGGGGGAGAGATAATATCGATGCATGACTGGAGCAATTCGTGAAACAAAGGATATCATGGATTTTACGATTCTATCGATGATAATATAATCCGGAAATATTGGATTTCGTATAGCTGTATTCCATATGGCTAACTATGTTTATTTCTTTTGTTAGAGAAACAAGCAAATATATTTCATGATATAGTGCATTTTATGTAACTCATCTTGTTTGTTCTGCATAATACTATAAAAAGACTCAAGCGGAAATTCTAGATGTGAAGATGCTAGGTGATACGAATAGCCTAAGATATTTATACAATCAGTAATTTCCATTATTTCCTGTAAGCAACTACATTTCCTTAAGTAACAAATTAATTTCACGTGTGTAACTGTAGAATTAATTATCATTGTCGGACAAAGTGTTGAGTTAACGCATTTAAAAATTTTAAAATGAAGCTAAATAAATATGTATATCATCAATATGCAGAATATAGCGTATAAAAGAAAAATAATTGTTTTAAGTATAATGTTATTATATAAGTACTTAAAAACAAAATATGATATCGTGTGAAATATAATTTAAAGATATTATAAACCATTAAATGACAATTCTTTATAATGCATTTATAATTCTGTGCAAATATTTTCGTAAATGTCGTGTATAAGAAGATTTCTTTATACTCCGAGTAGAAATTACAACAATTCTGTCAATATTTTCGGATTCTACTTGCCATTCTTTCAAATGCTTCTCAAACTTGGCGTGAAGTACTAAAAGGTTAATATCTGAACGTAGAGTTCATTGGAAACTCGGGATGCGAGGTTTCTCCTCGCAGTACTTCCGCGTTCCTGCGCACTACCGTTGATCTCAGATCGTCGAAACGTTCAACATAGCTCTCCAATATCGATAAATGCTTCGTGCGAGCCGGCAATAGTAGCAACGTTATATTCTGCCGTAAAATTTTTATCACGTGGATTAAATCCCAGTATGAACGAACTTCTATATTTCTGTATCACTGAGTGCAGATTAAATTCTGATACGAATTTTTATATTCATGGCTTCGTTGAATGTTTCGAAATGACGTGTTTATTTAGCGGATTAACAAAGTTTAGCGATCCAATTTTTCCGATGTGATGCAATTCGCGCCTTTCGTTTACGCGTGCAGAAAAAAAGCACTTCTTTTCGTTTCACACCGTTATTCCCTTCTCGTACAGCGATTCGCGATGTCATCATGATTAGGTGACTGGGAAAGAATTATTAATGTGTAATCTAAAAGAAGTGCTTTTGTATGTTCGTCCATGCGTTGGACAAACGTTATCGGACCACACGCGAAGCATGTAAGAAGAAATAGCGACGAAGCGGAAATTTATGAATCTATTCTACCGTAACAGTAGGACACTGTCGCATATTGTCGAGTCGTTGTCACTAAGACCGAGTTGTTATCGTCGCTCTTTATGATCGAGCTTAAGGGGTGCGAGTATATAGCCATAGCCTGTTCTTAACGAGGGAGCAGATTGTACAGGTCGTGCACAGACTATGCGACGTTCGCGATATTACTTGTATAAAGTCATTAAGTATTGCTTTTTAAAGAAAACGTTTATCTTCTAACCTCCGCTCTGCGGCATTCGCATTTACACTGTTCATGGTGATTATCTGGCTGCGGTTTCGTAGATTTATATAGCGTAATTCCTGTCACAAACATTGCTTTTTGCAAAGCCCCGAACGTTATCGTGTAAAAACATTTCGTCTGTCATTTTGTGTGTATTTCGGATATCTGATATTAATCCTCCGACTGCATTCATATTTTTTACTTCATCCGTCTGCAGTCTAGATTTTTTTCCGGTTAGCCTAAATTTTTTTTATTGTTCTAGGATTTTAAAAAAATTCAGGATTACATTTCAACATCTCTGTTACATTACTAAATAGTTCTTTAAGAGGAGAAATGAGACTTCGCCTTTCCTTATGTCAGAAATTTGAATTAGATTTCGCTTAAAAAACTCAGATTGGAAACAGAGGATTAATAACATATCAAGTTAAGATGTTATTATATATGTATGTGTGTCGTGAGAGAGAGAGAGAGAGAGAGAGAGAGAGAGAGAGAGAGAGAGAGAGAGTATTAGTATTATTAGTTAGTCGGTGTAGGTATATTATTACTTACCTTAAACCTATATTAGTATACTAGTAGTTGTATGTAGTGGTCGTCCGTTCGTTC
>NW_012130075.1:2600294-2611267 GCF_000143395.1 Atta cephalotes
GAGAGAGAGAGAGATTGTCATTTATTTAGCGGCTTGGGAATATATTCTCTTTAAAACCCATATTAGATTACAGATTTCGATTGATGGTTGCCTCGTTCTGTTTCAACCAATCATGATGGACTCGTTATATCGTGATTGGCTGAAACAAAAGCGGGGAATCGTTAATCGTAATTGTCAACTTATATAATCTGATATGGGCTTAAAAGCACTCTTATAAATAAAAATATAAAAAGAAAAAATGTATTCAAATAAAACTTTTTGGTTAATTATGAAGTGCTATAAAAGGTAATGTACAAATACGAGGTTGGAAAAAGAAAAAGAAATTCTTTAAAAAAAGAAGAAAAAGAATTAAGAAAAAATAATATTCCAAAACAATTTTATTCAATATTATATTGAGTAAAATTTTTGTCGGAGAAGACTTTTTATAGCCCTAGCAAAGAATATGAAAGAAAGAGAGAAAAAGAAAGAAAAAATCTTTCATGAGCCTATTATATCCGCTAGATAAAATACAGAAATTTAATAGTGACTATCCTGTCATATAAGCGAGGTCATGGGTTAGAGAAGCAAACAAGAGAGCCACACACATCGAACCTAATTATTATTATCAGCGCTTTGCCAACTATTCTTTTATCATCATTGATGCATCAGAGATCGGACCGAGCCGTGCGACCGATACGAACTAATTGCGACGTTCGTTCCGAAAAATGGATCTCTTTCGAGCAATTAACCGCATTCTGCGCGATTTCATTTAAACGTTGTGATAACGAGTGACCGGGTTCGGAGAATGCACATACATATGCGCGGTAATAATCGAAATAAATCCATGTATGTGCAAATCAGCATGGACACTTGAAAACTTATGAAAATTATTGCTGCAACCGCTAATATGATACGTATATATAGATATATATTTATACACGTACATATTTATTAACAGCCTCGAAAAAAAATTATGTGACATAAAACTGTTCAAACTTTTTCGACGTAAAACAATCTCGTACAATAATTACTCTTATCACTCGTTAATTTACTGATCATTATCTTTCACCTCGTCTTTTGTTACTCATTATTTTATATATATCATAATAATTGCATGATCAGCAATTGCAGAATTGAAATATTATGATATTTATTTGTACGTTGTTACAGGCCGCCGGTCTAGATCTTAAAGAAAATCTGGGCGCTGGAGCCGCAGCAGCGTGGCCTTATCCCTCGATGTATCACCCTTACGATGCTGCTTTTGCGAATTACCCCTTCAATGGGTAAGTCTTGTAAATATTTTCCAAATTATTCACTACATTTAACATATGTTGATTTCGCGTATATCCAATATCTATTATGTATAGATTCAACGGTCCAAAACAACAACTGCTTAATTAGATAACAAACTGCATTTGGAAATAAGTTAGATAATTACTGATTATCGTTTTAAACGAAAGTTTATAATTGCCAAAAAATTAACGTTGATTTAAATAATGTCTTACCAAATAATATCTTAACCAGCTGGTATCAGAAAAATGTATTCGCATAAAGAGCGAAGACAATCCGAGCGAAATAAATGTCGTACCATATCAGCTTTCATAGAAAGGTAAAAATTTTCCGAAAGATCCTCGCGAGTGATAGGAAATGCCACGCTATAATTTTATTTATCTTCTTGGTGTTGATAGCTTACAGCGGACGTAATAATTATTTTAATGTCACCGAAACATATTATATAGAAAAGATGCTCCTACTCTATAGCAAGAGCATAGTGTTCTTTTGCAAATCTATAAGACGCAGACGAATCTTAATTACTCCGTAATCTCTACGATGCATTATGTATTTTCAACGTCGACGCACTTTAATGCTTTTTCCGTCGCAAGAAAGGGAGAAAAAGAGAGAAAGATCAGGTTGTATGTGCTCCTTTTCCTCTCTACGGTCGATACGCTGGTGTACGAACGGAGATAAGACGGCGAGAGAAACACATAAACATTCCAATAAATTAGCGCTCAAGTGACCCGGGGCTGTCGCCATGACGCTTTTTTTCTTGCGCACTCGGAATCGGTCGCAGCGTGTCTGACGCGGTCGGCGAAAGGTCTTGTTTGATAATTTCAAGTCGGATCACCGGGATAATGGAGGTTAAAAATTTGGAGAAAGTATTCGGAGCGGCGCAAGCGATGTGACGCAACATGACGCGACGATTCAGGCGAGGTCATCCGAAATATCGATAATTAGCCCGCTTAGTCGTGTTTCCGGGATCTCGCCAGTTTACGAGATTGTGGCAAACTCGAAAAACGACTGTTATAACGGCGCGCATTTCATGCACAAACGAAGAATTATTGCGTGTACACATGATGATTGGTTCGTATCTATGTAAATATGACCGATAATATAAATTACTGTTGGACAGCCAGTCCACGCTTGAAATATTTCTGTATGAATAGTATCACAGTTGGGTCACTTTCGATCATAGCGAATGGGCCTCGATTGCTAATGAGACTTGGCTGTTTCCCTTTTACAGTTGACATTTTTAATATAAATCGACACACATTGCTTTTCATTTATAATTTTGCTTAAATTCAACCGTTACTTTTCGACACTGCCCAGGAGGAAAGTCGGAGTGTATTTATATTTAAATATGATTTTGGTTTATATTTAAATATGATTCAACGATATTAGAACGTATCCACAATCCAGCTCCTATCATTTGTAATGTACATACATTGAAAAACACAGACACTTCTTCATTTGAGAAATTTTAATTGTAAATTTCATAAGGCTAGTATTAAAAATTCGCACTATGCATATGGCGTGCCATTTAACTGTGGCAAACTATCGAGTGTTAATTTGATCGATTATGTCTCTTAAAAGAAAAAACAGCCTCTATTTTTAAGGAGAAACGATTTTTTCAGCCGTGTATAACTCTAGTGCAGTCTGTGAAATTCTAAGTGTTACGGTCACAGCATTAATCTTTTTCTACATAATATCTATATCGCTGACGCGTGTCAACAAATTGATAAAGATTCAATTCCCAGCGTTTTACGTCAATGACATTGATCGAGGCGTTCGATATCCTGCTGTTTCTCAAGAGAAAAAAAAATATATATATATATATGTATATATAATCGACGATCACGTATTTCGCCATGACGCGAGGAGCGAAAGAGACGCTCCTCTAAAGGCGAAGCAGCGAACCTGGTTGACAACAGCGGTCAACGCGTGGAACCTATACTATCATGCGTGACGCACTTCCGGCGATGGCTACTTCGTATGCAAGGAAGTGATCGGGTAATACAGCTTGCTTAGCATCCATTCGCTCTAGTCGTGGCCGAGCGACCGAAGTCCTCCTTTACGAGGACCCACCGCGCCGAGTCCGTGGGCCCCGCGCCGCACCGGAACTACACGCGTGAGTTCTATGAATTGTCAACAGGCGATACAGGCGGCAGCCGCGAAGCAATCTACACCTGCGTCAATTCTGGACAAAGATTTTAAATGGCAATCGGAAATGTCTTCCTTTCGAAGTTAAACTTTTATATATATTTCTTTGGTGCTTTCCAACAAGAGAGACACAATGTAACATAGCGATATCAGTGATTATTTCATCTTTGTATAATATTGGCAAACAACAAGGACGTAATAATTCACTACGTTATACTGTATTTTTTGCTGGAAAACATCTTTATCAGATTTGCAAAAGATTGTCGAAAGAATAATCGATTCTTTTTCTTTTTCGTGAAATTATGCTTATTTAGCTAATGCGCGCCTACTCAGAAAGTTTCGTGCGCGTCGACGACACACCCCGTTCTCGCGTTTCCTTCGCATTTCGAGACGAACGGATTTGCACGACAAACGTGAAAGCTTTTCTTGACTCGCATATAAAACACATTATATTCAGCTCTTTATCGAATTGTATGCACGCGATATATCTCTTAACATCGTGCCATAAAGGTGAAGCTAATAAGAAATGCTTTGATGTTTAAGAAGCAGTGTGTGATGCCTGAAGCGCCCGTTATTGTGAACGCCTATTATATCTTATCATTAAAAGGAATGTGTTACTTCCATTCCCTCTAGCTCTTGTTTTTGCAACAACCGGAAGCGAAAAAGAACTGACTTTAAAGTGCTCACTTTTGTTTATTCATCATTCTTCTGCGTGCACTATCACTTTGTATCACATGTTATATATCCATAATTTTCTTGTAGACAGTTTCTTAGCATATATAAACTTTCTCTTCATATCTTACATCGTCTAAAGCGCAAGGAATATTATTTAAGTTATAATAAATAAAAAGTATATCTTTCATATATAATTACTCTCTGCATTGTTAATTATGTATATTATAAATTATTATTATTTATATTATAAATTATTATTACTTATATTGTAAATTATTTCTTGTAACGCGGAAAACTACACTAACCACAAAGTTATTTTTATTAACTACGTGATAGTTATATTATCAATTATGCATTGTTAATTATTTATATTCTAAATTATTTTCGTATTATTTCTTGTAACGCGAAAAATTACACTAACCACAAAGTCATTTTTATTAACTACGTGATAATAGTTATATTATCAACTCATCAACTAATTTTATGAAATGATTATTATTATCATCTTCGCAAAGTAATAGCAAAGGTATGGTGCGAAACGTTTCGGTAACGCCTGGCCCGGAACTATCCCTTAAATCGAAACCGGGAGGTGCGAAGGATCTGGCGCATTATGCGTGAGCGTGCGCGACGACCACTTAACATGAGCATACAAAAAGCCAATAATGCAGCGTTGGCATGCACGGCCGCAAGGTCTCGAGATCGTGCGGGTTAACGGTCTCGTCTTTCCGGCGGATTGGCCCTGCTTCCGGAGACATATAGGGTAGACAATAAGAAAGCGACGAACAGGCCCCTCTGTCGTACGGGCAGGCCCGCTTACGTCGTCTCGCGCACTTTATGTCCGGCATATCAGTTAAGACCGATCACCGATACGTAGTATTATTAAGCGTGTCTGTACAACGACACCGATGTGTCGGCACGCGCTTCGAGTCTCGAACGAATATCCCGAAGCACGACACGAGAATTCCAATGTAACCTACGCGAAGTCATCAGATATGAACAAGCGCGGTTATTAACAGAGAAAAGAAGATTCTTCGTAGAACTGTTGTGTATTTGTTCGTTGTGAAATCGAATACAATGTGTACTTCTTGAAAAAGTAGCTTTTTAGTATATTTAAATTCGTCAGCGACGAAATTGCATATGTATAAAAAGATAAATTCACAATTTCATATGGAAAGAACGACTTGGCTGAATTAAAAAATTTAAATACAGATATAAAATAATTTTGATAAATCATTAAAATAATTATATAAAACGCTCAAACGTTAATGATAATATTGCAAAAATTTTAATATTCGAGCACTCATTTAAACGTGCACTGTTAGTTAAATTCATAATGTTAATCCATATCCAATTTGAATTCTTTTTAATCATTTTTAGGTCGTCGTGCTCCTATTCAGTATCATTAATTTAATTAAAATAATAGAGTTAAATTTAACTCGAGAAAATATGACTCAAATTTATTATTTACTAAATACACACATATGTTAATATGGATATTGCTTACTTTGGAACTATCTAATATAGAAAAGATTGATTTTAACATACATAAAAGTTAAAATAGCAGAATATTATTTAACTCAAAAAATTGGGTTGTTCTTCTGATATCTAATAATGACACATAATTATTTTGATGTCCAAACAAAATTATTTTCAGATTTGTATCAGTTGTTGTTGATTGTATCAGTTAAATTTTTAGATATTACTTTAACAAAACCGTACATCTTCCTCCGATGATCTTCTTCCGATGATCTTATAAGGAGAATTAAGACTTTATAGCCGAAGGACGCTCGTAAATAGGATGTAAAGATCGATTTAATGTTATCATTTAGAAATGAGAACCTTAAGAGCAGCATCCACAGCTCGTCGCCGATAGGACTCGAAATATTTCGCAGCTAATGAGACGAGGCGGGGCTGGTATTCTGTACCCTTCGGTGCCCCGCCCGTGAGATACGTCTCGCGTGGATGATGTACGGCCGTTTAATGACCCGGTTTCGGTCTCGGGGGACGGTTTTTGCTTGAGTGGTAAGGGTTGAGGGAGATGTGCACGGCGGAAAAGTCAGCGACACTCGTTTTTCGTTAGATGAAGGGATCGCGGGGCCCACGCGCACAGCTTCATTCCTTCGGTAACATGCGGATGACAGCGATTCGTCGAACCGCGTGACAGGCAGCCCGCGGAATGCACGCCGCTCTTTCCCCATTAGGCTTAATGGACGTAGATTAGTCCTGCTCTGGCTATGTATGCGCGTCAGGATTTAATGACTTAGCCGCACCCCTCCGCCCGATATCGCTGCCTTCTCTCAGCAGTCGAACAGACGTTGCCGAGAAGTAGTGCTCTGATTGCAAGCGAAGCAAAGGAGATCACATTCTTGACTGACACGTTCTTGATTACTAATTTTAGACAGAAGAATTTTTTACAGAAGAATATCAAAGATGAAATTTGATGTAAGATCAATACGATAAAACCGTAGCTATTTCGATTAAACGAAGTGAATAATACATAAGAGTTATATGTCTCGATTAAGAGGTATACAGGAATATCAAATGAAAGAGTCGTCAACGTGGCAAATAAGTTTAGCGTGTATGATTTATATATATGTTATTTCATCTTACATTTCAATCTACGGAATGTTTCTTAAATTCACAGTCTGCTAAGATAATAATCTTTTCTCTATTCATTTTTACAAAAGCACTTGTTAAACAGCGCACTTCAATCTAGGAAACAGGAAAACGAATATACGAGCTAATTAGTAATTAAGCGATCGCCGATCCGTTACTCACGACCATATCTTTCTGCAAAACACAGGAAGCGTGCTTCCATAAATTTCGTAAGTTCAACGATAACGGTCGAGCGCTGGGGCAATAATCTCGACTCACGATAATTCAGCGTGACTTTAATCACGGACGACGGAGTTAGAGTGCGTTTTGCGGACGGATTTAAGCGATCGTGTGACAAAGTAGCGCATCGTGTATCATTTTGTATGAACTCGGTGATATTCACTGGGACAGTTGGAAGATGAGAGAGAGAGAGAGAGAGAGAGAGAGAGAGAGAGAGAGAGAGAGAGAGAGAGAGAGAGAGAGAGAGAGAGAGAGAGAGAGAGAGAGAGAGAGAGAGAGAGAGAGAGAGAGAGAGAGAGAGAGAGAGAGAGAGAGAGAGAGAGAGAGAGAGAGAGAGAGAGAGAGAGAGAGAGAGAGAGAGAGAGAGAGAGAGAGAGAGAGAGAGAGAGAGAGAGCAAGATTGTATAATCTCCGCATGTGGCGGGATGCAATGCGACACGTGTATACATACACGTCGACACGCGGCTGGAGAGAGAGAGAAAGAGAGAGAGAGAGATCTTTCACCGTGATGTTCTCTGGCGAGACGCACACACATCCGACGAAGTTTACGATCGATCTGTCACACTGCGACCAACTGATAATAAAGTTGGATGCGGAACAACCGACTGTCACACCGCGGTGACAAAACTTCCTCCTCCCGAGCGAAGCAAAGTGAAGCAAGGCGTGGCGATGCGAAAACGCGCTTCTAAGCGCTTCTAAGAGCTTAATGGGGACGACATCGGGTTCCACACTAGACACTCGTGTCGTAAACTGTGGGAGTGAAAACCATAGCCAATACACACCGTCTCTTCCCGCTGACCGACTGTAACTCGACACTAATAATCGGCCAATTCTCTCTCTCGTTCCACATCACACTTCTCTCTTACCATCACACATTTTCGCATCTCGTATATCATAGTCTCTAGTAAATGCAAATATTTATATGTTTTAAGTATCAAGAGCACAGTCATCGAATTAGAATTTCTTCATTCTCATATCTCTCATCCACAAAAGCCTGTTCTTTTCCGTTTCTTTCTATTCAATTTCGACTTTTAATTACGCTACGATTGCCAATTGCGGTTCTCAGTTGACGGTTCTATTTTAGCCAATCATACAACTATCGTGATCAACTAAAATAGAACCGTCAACTGACAATTGGCGTAACTGGCAACTTGTAGTATGATTATGGCTTTACAAGGCCAAAATATATGTTGTTGAAATCGTCAAATCACTAGTGCGATAAAATTCGCGTATATTAGTCTTCAATTCGATGCAATTTTAATCGATTTAGGCTATGCAAGTATTTGATTTCATAATAATATTAAGGACATTGATAGACGGTCTAATAATATTATATTGGAATAATACGTGAATCGTAAATTTCTTGCAAATAAAAACTGTTTAGAAGAGAAGTATTTCGTATTTAATGAGCTTTCTTATATGCATTTTTATATAAGCATTCTTATATAACTTATATGCAACTTATTCATCATCATAAATCGCAATTTTTAAAATAAAATTTGAAGGCTTTTAATAATACACAATATCTACAATATAACGCTCGATTTTTCTTTCTCTGTAAACTTCCTAGTTCATTTTCGTATTCTCAACTTGTCTCATGTGAAGACTCACAAGGTCACCGTTACGGAAAGTGGGTGGATCAAAGGGGCCGCAAACCAGTCTAGCCGCGGACTCGCAGCTGATTAAACTCAAGCGTGACCTCAAACGACAGGGATAGTGGTGCGCAGGCGAGCGGAACTTTGGGACAAACTGGATAGTTTGGATGGAAAGATGCGCGCGAAAACGCAACCCTCGTGCGTGCTCACAGTCGTGTCGCAGAAAGATGGCGTCTACCACTGAAATGGCCGCAGTAACGCGTTGATAAAACATAAGGCATGACGACCGTATCTGAAAAGGAGCGTCGGGAGCGGAGGGCCCAGAAGAGAGGGAGCAGGATGGAGGACGAAGTTAGATATCATCCCTAGTTACGGCCGGTGACGAGGGGCGGAGTCATGCCAACCGCACACCTGCCCCGAGGTGAACTGCCCTTGGTCACCCCCGGGGTTCCCCCCACCTCATTTCCACCCTCTCTGGAGGCTACATCTTGATGGACGCGTTTACGCTAACCGGTTGACGGGAAAAGGGCGAAAGAAATGGTCGTTCAGTTGGCTTTTAATGGTCGCCTCGATTCCTGTAGTCGCTGTCTTGAAAACTAACTGGATCTTGCAGAATCCGAAGCTTGGAAGCGCACGGAGAACCGGTTGTTATCTATGAGAAATATATTCACGATAGCGGTCCATCCCTTGGAGAATGTTAATCGCAATGCGCGGTTATTCAGTTTGACGAATAAGTCGTCCGGATCGAAAAAAAATATCAGCCTTTGCGCCGTACATTGACGAAATATGCGAGATATGCAAATCACGATTCTTCACAAATTTCCGTAATCAGATTGAATGCAATAGCGATGTTTCATACAACTGGGAACTGTCGTGATAGTTGATACGTGTGTTAATTCGAGACGAAGGTTATAATTATCTCGCAGAAGTCGAAGTGTAATGCAGTTTACATCAATGGAAATGTGTTGCGCATATCGACGATAATACTTTTACGACTTGCATTAATCAAAGTGCTTTACGGTATTAAATCAACACTTTGTATATACATTAGATTAGTATGGCTTGAGACATTGTATGGTTGACGCTTAATGATAATATATACGCATCGTTATGCGTGTTTATTTAAATTTACTTTACGTTTACTCGATCAGTATACTCATATTTCTTTAAACCGGTTAACAGTAATTTTATGGGACAACTCTTCATTAATGTTTCTGTTAACTTTCTGTTAAAATTTTATTCATTTATTAATAAGTATTATTAATCATTTATATTTCTCTTTTGCTCGTTTTTAAAAGTTAATTAAAAACTATAGTAAACAATATTAAAATGATATTTAATTAATTTTTTTAGTTGGTCATAGTTATCTTCTTATAGTTCGTTCTTTATTTTTCTTTTTATATAAACGATTATCCAAAGTGTTTTCACATATCATCTCAATTAAAATCACTATTATTAACAACATATTGTATTATTGATTGTTTTCCGATTTATTAATATTCACATTAACATTATGGATATGGATTTAATATTTTAATTACAATTTTCTGGAAAAAAAAATACAAATCAAATGTTATGTCTAATTAAACGAAATAAGTACGTTAAGTACGTTAAGTAGTTTATTATAATAATATTTGAAAAATAAAAATTTTAATTAGTAATATAACGCGTTTTTATTATAGGTTTTTGATAGAATTGCATATTTAAAGATTCGTAAAGAATAATTATTTAAAAAAAAGAAAAATGTTAATATGACTAATTAAAACAATATTTTATAATTCACATTTTCTGATTGCTTCGGTAAAAACAAGTGATTATTTCCAGATTAATAGACTTACATAGTTCGCATTTTTTTTACAACAATCAGAATCTAAATTTTTATAGTCATAATGTAGATACCGTTGAATTGATAAAGAAAGTTGCATCAGCTACATTGAGAATGCCTTTGGGATGCGGCCCACAAAGAGATCGGAAGTGACAATGTCGAAAGTATTTCTTCAGATAAAGATTTGTTTTCAAAGTAACGAGAAATAATTTTTTCTGAAATGCAACGATTGTCGAGAATAGATTGATACCTTCTGTAAAAATCGGAAATGCTAAACTTTTTAATCACTTTTATAGTCAATGTATTATACAATCAGTAATGAGTTTCTTGTTTTTCACGAAACGGTGAAAGGTATTACAAGATGGAAATGGCGTAGGATAGAACACGAGGCGCGGCCCGATTAGCAATCACCATGGAAACAAGCACTTGATGCGATCAGTTGTGGAGAGGAGAGGAGGATGCGCGCGATGCCGCGCATACGTATGCGTATCAACGCACATCTATGCACATTTGCATATATATTTATATATTTCCGGCAAATGCACAGAGCTCGTCCATATTCTGCCGGTCCACCGCATATACATACATATATATATATATATATATATATATATATATATATATAT
>NW_012130075.1:2611287-2635444 GCF_000143395.1 Atta cephalotes
ATTGTATATATATTTACATATGTAGCTGTCGTATATTTAAAGCGGTTGACGATGGCGATAGCGATGGTTGGCGGCGGTGATGATACCGGAGGTAGCGGCTGTACGAGAGATAGATTGGGAGAATCGCTTGGCATGAAGCGAGGAGGGATCGGCAAAGGGAGGAGGAGGGACGTAGGAGAAAGAGTAACGGGGAGAGTGGAACCGTTGATGCTGCGAGCCAAGAAAAGAGACGGAAAACAGGCTCAGTACATGGATGGAGGAAACAGAGAGATAGAGATGGAACGGAGGAGTGGCAGAGAGGCGGAATCGGGAGAAACCAGCGGCACCAGCAGTTGCCGCTCTCGGGGCGGCTGGCTGTTATCATGAGAAACAAGCTTCCACTCTGATTTTTTAATCCGATCCGCGCCCCCTGCCACCGGCTGAATTTTAAAATAACTGCAGAACGCCATTTGCTCCTCGCAAACAGACTGGGGTTAAGCCATCCCCCCGCCGTCACCACTGCCGCCGTCGTCCTGCCGTCTCCTCTCGGTGCTCTTGGCTCTTTTCTGTCTTCCTCGCACTTTTCCTGTCCCCGTTCTATCGATGTTGGTCCATTTCGTGCATCCTCCGCCTCCCTTCGACTTACCCAAACCATCCTTTGCTTCTGTTCTCTCGACGGAGGCAGTACGCGCGTCTCCGACCCTCCGCGTTTGCGACCTGGCGTCGAGCGGATAGGACGAGGAGTACACTGTGGAAAGGTTAGGATAGGTCGAAAGACGAAGAGACAGAGAGATGTATATCAAGGCGCGCGCGCGTGGCATGAAAGCGCCTGATGCCAAATTGAAATGTTTAGCTTCGTTTCAGCTGCTTCAAATCCCGCATGCGGGGCGCCTCGGAATCGGAGCGAGACAAATAGAAGCAGGAAAAGTGCGATAGATAGATAACGTGAGGAAGGGTGAAAAGAGATGGGGAGGTAGCGAACGGGGGCGGAGGGTGACAACGAAGATAGAGGAGCGAGAAATGCCGTGTGTAGGCCTGCCTCCGAGAGAAGGGTAGATAAGTGACAGTTTTATTAATTTCCCATCTCCCGCCGCCACTTCCACGCTTACCACCCCCCCTATATCTAACTTACCCAACGCCACGCAACACCAGGGACGTCAGTCGCGCGTCCATACACGCCCTACCCATCCTCGCCCCCGTTGTTGGATACGTCTCGGGGTGTGCGAAGGCGAAAATAAAGCTCAATAATGGCGACGCGCCGTGACGGGGCCATCGTCGGAAAAGGTGGCGGAGATGCCGGTTGGGGATTTGAATCAACGATATCTCGTCGTTCAGCAGTATTTTTATGACGGAAATTTTTCACGCCCGGAATCTGTATAGGCCTTCATTTGCTTCGTAACGTTTGTATGATGAAAATATATCGGACGTAAGACTAATTAACTCGTAGTTTTATAATGAAATTTTTTTGTTATGTATTAATAATTCTCAATAAGGCTATGATTCATTTACATTTACGACAGAGTAGGTTCAGTAATGGTCGCAGTTATTAATAACGTATACGATTAAAAAAACCGTTCCCGATTAGATCGGCGATTTTGTATAAATCTCTTGAGACACACGAAGCTTTGAATCGTGCCATCTCGGCCAGATCGTACACGCGAAGAAAAAAACTGCGAAAGACGAGAGAGACGAATAGAATAAAATAAAATAAGATTCAAAGAGAAGCAGAGAAGAAAAGAGGGAATGAAAGAAAAAAGCGGAGAGAAAGTATCCTGTGAATCCTAGCCGGTCGCTCTGGTGGTGGAAAATTTAATTTCGATCCCGTCGATTCAGCAGTTATACCGAAGTTTAATCTTTGATAAGGGTTAGTCTTTTAGTAATGGGATCCCAGAGGGTCGGTCGCTCCAGTCCGACAGTGAGGCGGAAAGCAAGAAGAAGGTTGCTTGCTCTCCTCTTCTTTCTCTCCCTTTCTCTCCCTCCGCCCCGCTGCTCTCTTTTCTCTGGCCAGAATGGAAGGAAAGAGCTTAAACCGTTAGATAGAGATCTGCTTGGGATGAAAGTAGTACCTACCCGCTTATATCGCTCTTCAAACCGAGCAAGACTCGGACTTTTATACTGACGTTGGGAAAGGCATAACGAGCCCTGCGATGGGAGTATAAGTTTTTTGACGTGGACTTCCGCGGAAGATCTGCTAGCCCCCCTTGGCATTGGCTCTTTCTTCAGTATCTCATTTATTTTCGCTCACTCGCGTATAAAGTATCGTGTCCCATGTATGTGTCTATCCAGGTCACGTGTCTCCCTTGAAAACGCATTCATGACGAAGAACTTAATCCTCGACTGGTCTGGTGAGGCGCAGAGACTGTTTCGAAGCCTACCAGACCAGTTACAGGATAATAAACGCGTGACTTAGCTCGCAAGTTCTGCATCTGCGTTCCGATTGCGAGACGCAAGTTGTTATTGAGAATATAAACAAGCAATGGTCTTTCATACTGTCATCATTGAATTTCCATCATTGCTTTGTCATTATTGCTTTGTTAATTCACATTTTTTGCATACATCGCCTATAAAAATATTTTCTACAGAATATAAAAGAGTAATTCAATGATAGTTGTATGTGGGAATGACTTTATATATAATTTTTCTCATTTTAATTTGTTATAGTTATGGCATGGATCTAAATGGCGCGAGGCGAAAAAACGCAACACGGGAAACAACGAGCACGCTGAAAGCGTGGTTAAATGAACACAAGAAGAATCCGTATCCCACGAAAGGCGAAAAGATCATGCTGGCTATTATTACCAAGATGACACTAACACAAGTGTCGACGTGGTTTGCGAACGCGCGGAGACGCTTGAAAAAAGAAAATAAAATGACATGGGAACCAAGAAATCGTGTTGAAGACGAAGATAACAATAACGAAGATGATGATAGCGGGAGGAAAAGCGTCGATGAGAAAGATCGGCTAGGTGAGTCACTTGAATAATATATTTCTTAAATATAATCACATTATTTATCAAATGTCGACCAACAATATTAGTACTACGATTATCGTATTTCTATTTCTTCTGATTAAATTCTTAAATAAATTCAGTTTTTTAAAAAACTGAAAATTTAAATCGGCTGTATTATTTCGAATTACGACGCTCGATTTTTTCTTCTTGATTCAGATTCGAAAGACTCAGGTACAGGTTCCAGCGAAGACGGGGAACGACCGGCGCACCGTTTGGACCTATTGCATGGCGGCAGTGGTGGATCGGCGGGCGTCCAAGGTAGAACCGAGAGCGAGTGGAGCGAATCGCGAGCGGACAGTGGCCCGGATAGTCCGGAATGTCTGTATGATCAGAGGGAACCTAGGCATCCGCTGCAACTGCAGCATCCGGCGTATCTCACTCAAAATCACGGTCGATTGTTGCGTCATCCCTCGCCGGAGAGCACGTCGCCAGGTAGTCAACATCATCTTCCGCCGAGTACCAGCGCGCCGTCTACGGGTAGCGTAGTGACGACGAAGCCGCGGATCTGGTCACTGGCGGACATGGCAAGCAAGGACGGCGATCAGCAGAATACGAATCCAGCCACGATGACAGGTCTCACGTCACCTTACAGCGGAACGGGCGGAGGCGGAGGAAGCATTGGCGGTGGCGGCGGCGGTGGAGGTGGTGGTGGCACTACAGGGGGCAAACTCGTAAGCCCTTTGGCTAGTCGACTGCCGCCTCATCATCCCCTCCACCCGATACATCCGGGCACGCAATTTGTAAGACCGCATCCGGACTTCTACAGGAATTTGTACGGTGCGTCCCATCTCGGCTCAGGTGACATATCTCTGCTGGAGACGTATTCGAGGACTCTTGGTGGACTTGGCGGCGTAATACCACCATCCACGGCTCCGAGCATACTTACGTCCTCGTCCTCGTCGATCTCCGCTGCCAGTAACGTGAAATCTTTTACGATCAACGGTGGTAGCGGAGCGGCAGGAGGTACCACTGCCGGATCGGCAGTTTTATTGACTACCGCGTCTTCCGGTTTGTCACCGTCGTCGTCGTCGACGGCGTCATCGGGCGGGTCCGATCAATCGCCCCATCCGACGGGCGGCGGTCTGCCTGCGACTCAGGAACTCAAATCTCCCGGACGGGTGTGACTCGACGAAGCGACCGATCGCTAAAGAGACGTTTATCGCGGGCGCGCGCTGTGCATCGGCGGGCGTTTTGTGTGGTGTGGCTGACAATAATCAGAAACTACAATCTTGTAATTAGTGTACAGTATAAAACGGAAGATGATGAGATATACTGCCCCAACCCGCTTCCTCGTTTCCTAGTCTTTTCATTTTTTTTTCTCTTTTTCAATGTCATCGTCGATGTTTCTTTTATCTCTCATTGCCTTCCCTTCTCTCCTTCAACTTTTTATTCAAGTTTTATTTTCCATACTCAATTATTCTCGATAAAAAGGGAAAAACTCGTAGTACCGACTACCCATAGCTCTATCGCGGTATAACCGTACAACATCTAGCGCGTCAACTCGACAGTACTATTACACACACATATAAATATTATAAATATCTAAAGATATATGATAATATAATTAATATTATTTATGCGTTTGTAAATAGTAGAAAAAGGCCCAGTAGAGGAATCGTCCGGCCAGTGTATGTATTGTATGTAGAGTAGACACTATATTACTAGCCTACCTGAGATCATAATTCATATTAATGACGATTATTATTATTATGATTATTATGATTATTATTATGATTGTTATTGCAATGTTTATAATATTATCGATTCACGTCGACTCGGTCAAGCATGACGAGGTATGGGTCGTTAATCGCGGCGACAGATTGCGAGGGATCGCCGGTATAAAGATTCTTGGAAGTCAGTCTTTGGTTCCTATTCTTGTAAGTATCTCCTCTCTTATTTATTTTGCTAAAAATTATTGGCTCGTGATAATTTTTCGCAAGAACGGATAAAGGCTGTCAAATCGCGAATCGATGCGCAAGTATGACGTCGCTCGCAATCTGCTGCGAACACAATTTCCGTCGCGTCCCGTCGTCGTTGCGTAGAAAAGGAACGTTCTAAGTTACACGAAGGTGAAGCTACGGGCACAACGGCTGTCAACATATCATGTCATGTCGAGAGTGAACGATCGCCATCACCTTTTAGTCATTCGTGTCCAAAATTTCACGCGAACTCGCTGATGCCACACTGACATGTGACATCAACGCTGACTGTGTCCTTTCGCAATAAACGAATCATTACGGAAAGCAAATGAGTTATCATTTCTGACCTATAACTTTCCGCCAATCCGCATCATCAAATATTTATATATGCATAGCAAGTGTTTATATATTCCTCTTTACAGAAGTCTCTAAAAAATTTATTTTTTCATATAGAATTATCGTTTTTTTTTTAATTGCTAATTGGACACTCCATATATGTATCGAACGACTTGATAATTGAATGCAATTCAATATTCTTGGGCATACGCCGCTTTTCCGAGTCGGGTAACATGTTGATTATTATGCCATTCGAGTCGAGGGCCTAATCGTGCATCGTGTGCAATTCAGTAGAGACAATACATGAGGAGGCTTCTAGTCGACGCAGGGGACCATTCTTTTAAAACGGTGAATGAATATGAAACGTTCTCATTCTCGGAACCGGGACGACCGGGATGTACTTATAAAAATGCAAAGCGACCGACTTCTGGGTGGTTGCTGGACAAGCTTGGTTATTAGTAAACATTTAAATCGACAATTCCTATAGCGGGGAACGTCGCTTTCGTCCTATCCTCTACCTTCTTCCTCTCTTTCTTCACCTTTCTCCGATGCTCTTCTTGCCTTTCGCTCTTTCCACAAAGTTAGAGAAGAGAAGGACGATGAGGGCTACCGCGTTCGCGGTTTACGGTAGAGGAAACAAGAAATCAACTCACGGGACCACCCGCTACGGTCTGGGGTGCACCAAGCTGTAGATCCCAAGGAGGTCCATGCCATCTTCATGAATCAACTCGTTTCTGAATCGGCATAAACTTTCAAAGAGTTACGGAGCGCTCTTCCCCCCCATCCGCCAGATTCAAAGTTATGTGAGTATCGGTGTCCTTTCGTATTCTCGGCTTCTTCAGCTGGTGGTCCGTACAAACGCACGGTGTTTTCAAAAATGCACTGAAGATCGAGACCGAAGAAAAATTGTTATAAACAATATAAATGCACGACTGTCGGGAGAATATTCAATATTAAATTACGATCGAAATAAATGCCGATTCTTTTATTTGACATAATTTTTCACAAAATAATAAATTAACAAAATCTTAAAAAAAATAAGTATTATTTTTAAGATAAAATAAATGAAGAGATGTAAATGCATAATTAGCTAACTATTCCGATAACGAAAAATTTTAGAATTGGTAAGCTATATCGTAGCGCATTATAAATGCCCTACATGATGTTTAAATCGTGTAATAAAACCGTTTTATGCTACTATAAAGATATCTGGGTAAAAATGTCGATGCGTGAGAGAAGGTAACATTATATAGGTAGCTAATACCCGTCGCAGATAAACCGAGCCATTATTACTCAGTACAATTCTAAGATGATCATGCTACTAAGGGAGACATGGCTATCTACTGTCTGGATGATGTATCTTATAATGGCGCGCAGACGAACGATAATCGGCTACTTTATTCCACAAATGCATACGGATGTTATATGGTCATTTTTAGTGTTATAGCATTTCCACAGTGCAATAACGAGAAAATGACGATCTTTTCATTCGTCCGTTCTCCCCTTAGCAATAACGCGAGAGCTTTCAATGCCAAGAAACACTGGGATATCGCCCTGGGATTTACATAAACTATGATATACTGCAGTTAAACTTTATTTCGATATTTTATCAATTTCCGTGAAAATTTATTGCAGTAAAAATAAGTGAGAAAATGAAAATGATGATATGATCATAAAAGAAACATTTCAATTTTTACGCAATTGTGTATTGTAAAATAAATAATTTGCAATCGCAACATACATTCACGATTATGTTTTAATTCGCGGTATCGCGGTATGTGTAATTCGTAATCCATCTGCATTCTTTCAGGTACCACTTTTTCATTTGCCATTCACGTGTGTAATTTCGTGAACGAAGTTTTTTAGTACTTACAACTTTCGCGTATAATTTCATCGTTGTTTCGTTACGGTTAATAAAAATTAACAGTAGTTTGCCATGTACAGTCGTTTTACAATGCTTAAGTAATCGCGCGATTTTTCATGTCTGAGAATCATTATATATGACATTGCCGGTCATGACATGAATTCTTGCGAAGGACGCGGTAAATATCGTAAATGGATACAGGTAACCTGCTGTGATTACTTGCGAGGACTACCCAGAGGGGGCAGGCGATAAACTCAACTAAACTGCGTTCTGCGGCGATGCTTTATTGGCTTTCATCGAGTTTTAAGTAGCGAATTTCTTCATGAAAACGCCATTAATTTTACGATGCGGGCATATTTAGCTCACGGCTTCTCGTAAAATCATACTTTGGTCGCGATAAAGAAACATTGGTGGGGACTCTGCTAAAATAGAGTTGGCGTTGTAAAAATGCGATAAAGGGGAAAGGAATTAAGTAGTTAATGATGTTTATTATATATATATATATATATATATATATATTTATATATATAAAACATATATTTATATATATATATGTGTGATTACATGTTATATGTAACATATTATATATTGTTATATTGTTATATTGTTATATATATTTATATATATATCTAATATATTATTTTTAATAAATGTAAACATGATAAATTATTTCCAGATAGAGCAGTATGACATATAAATATATATACATGTGTATGTGTATATAAATACACATATAAAGATATGTATTTAATTAGTTGCAAAAATCTCAATAATTAAATGCAAAAGATAATACGTATATGTGTAAATATTCAAATAACTGTACTCACGCTGGTAACGCATCTCTATTACATTTTATAAATAAAACTTCACTATGCAATATACCTACAAATATTGTATATATTCATATCACAATCGTAATATCATTACATAAATTCATTACATAAATTCATCATTATTTATAAAATCTTTTTTAATGACGCATATACGAATAATAATATATCGTAAATTTTAATAAGAAATAATATTTTCCACAAAGACTTTTATATCAAATAATATGATAATAAATAAAAGGAGTTGCATTTAACCAGACATTCTGTAAAACAGATATGTGACACATTCTTTTTTTGGCGCACTGTCACGCAAGTGCGTCCCGCGTTGTCGAAAGGTAGCGTATCAGTGTAGGTGGTGAATAATGAATGGCAAAGTCGAGACAACTTGCTGGACCAGCGTCGACGACGTGGATCAGGTCGGCGGTGTATATACGACCGGGGTTAGGAGGCGCAGTTACAGCATGAGTTCCGGGTGAAACGACATGAAAAATTAACGGGTCCGCGTTTTGACATTGCGTCAAACTTTCGTTGTACAGCGTGATAGATTGTTCTACGGATGGTAGATTATTCCGTACGACCGCCTGCAGTAGGAGAGAAAAAGCGAGAGAGAAAGCGAGTAGTTTGGAGTAGGCGGGCGAAAGATGGTTTTGGATTTCTCGGCTAACGACCGACGGACAAATTCGAATTTTACGAGGGACACTTCACGGACAGTATTGTCAGCTGTCCGTCGAGTTTCAGTGAATGGAATCGTGGTCCAGGCTACGTTGGAATAAATATTTTTGTGAGATTTATCACTGCGATAAAAGAATACATATAAAAGTATCTCAGTCAACCAGATTGAAATATACAATACTTTATCTTCCCATATCTACGTTTTTATAAATATACATACAATACGTTATTAAATAACAGTAATCTAATATCACCACCAATTGAATATTAATATCACACATTTAATGTTCGTTTTCATCAACATTATAGTTTAATTTTAATCTCGGTTCAATTCTAATTCTTTATTCTTTTTCTAGTAAGAATTTAAAAAAAGATGAAAAAAGTTAAACCGAAATTAAACTTAATTTATATTGGTAGAAACAGGCAAAAATCTTTTAAAATTTTGTATTTCCTGTAAAGACATAATAACCAAATACGTATACTATGATTAGGTCGAAGTGGTAAATAATCTTCGTAAAAGCATGAAGTTCTTCTGCCGAGGGAAAAAGAAATATAACTGTAAACGGTTCTCGCAAGAAGACTATAATTTCTCGCTTGCGGTAGAATCCCCCGCAGTTCGTAATCGTTTTCCACTTTAACGTGTATCCGGGCGTGCGACGCATCGTCGCAATGCGATGTCAACGAGGACAGAGGAAACAGAGAGACGGCACGTGGTTGCACACAACGCGATATTTCATTCGGCATACGATCCCGCGAATTTGCGTTCTCAAAGACTTCAAAGGGGCCTCTGCGAGTTACCGGATGTCCGGCTGCTTGCGACACCGTGCCCGCTTTGTGCACCGGCCCACCGGGAAGAGAAGAGGAGGGGGGGGGGGGGAAAGGGATCAGACGCTAGAAGAACGAGAGAATCGAGAGAGGCGAGAAGAGAAGAGAGGATACAGAGAAATAGCAGATAGAAGAGAACGAGCGCTCAATGTGGTACTCGAATTCGTCCGTGGCTTGTCGGCTGGCAAGTACGACGTAAGTCACCTACTAAACTAGCGGTTAAGTAAAGGAGGAGGTGCATAATTCACCGCTGGTTAATTGGCGAGCGTTTTCACGCCAGCCGCTGGTCTGTCAAAGCAGCTACAATCTGCAGCGTGGCGAGACGGCGGGTGTATCATCGTGAAAGAACGGAGAGACGACATATGCTACTTTTCTCTTGAGAATGAACGGAGAAAAGAGAAAGAAGAAGGATGGAACGCGCGTATCATCACTAACACCATCGAAAACGCGTGCTGCGAAATCCTCGGTTCTCTTTATTTCTTTGTCTTTCTCTTCTTCTCTCGGTCGCGTTGGTTGTCTCTGCTTATAAATACTGCATCTCTCACAAGGATAAGAATAAAAGAACGAATCGGAGAACGGTACAGAAAGAGTAGAGGATTTTGAAGAAGGTAAAAAGAAACTACTTCTGGCTGTCGACGAATGCGACAGACAACGACGCCGATGTTGCACGGCACGAACACGAGGATACTTGGCGGCGCTTCGTTAAGAGAGACGTGGCGATATGACTTATTTAATCGCCCGAGATGAATGTTAATGTTCTTTCACGAGGCGCTCGCGAATGTTTGGGGGATTACAAGCATCGCGTTGGCGGGGCGTTGGCCGCGCGATTTACGAAGGTCGTAAGTAACGCATGATACGTTCGTAATGATGAAGAAGTTTGGCGTGATCAGAGCATAACTCAAAAATGTAAAAATTAAATTTGTCTTTATCATACTTATAAGAAGATAAAGATCCGAAACGTATTTGTCATGTTATGCAAATAATGTTGAAGTTATATATCTTACAGATTTTAAGATTGTCAATAATTATTTATGTAATGTCAAGAATTATTTACATAATGTTAATAGTTAGGTATTCGTAAATTGATGCAACTAGGAGATTTTTTTAATTTACATAAAAAAATAAGTCGAAAACGTAGAATAAAATTTTTTCTTATGCTTCGTTTTTGAGAAGATCAATTTTAAATATTCACCAGGTTTCGATTCGTTGTAAATTATTATCTCTGCTTAAATTTGTGTTTATTATTTTACTGAATTGAGAATACCAAATAAAAATAAGATAAATTTTATTATTTTAGATAAATTTTATTATTTTAGAACCTGTTGAAAATGTCCATTCTGTTAAATATACAATTCTTTTAAAAGTAAATTTTTATGAACGCTTTCTAGCATTTTAATTTTTAATTTATTTATTAAATCCGTACGACGAATATTTAAAATCAATTTTTTTTTAAACAGTCTAATATAAAAAAAATTTTATTTTACATTTTTAACTTCTTTTTTCATATAATGTCACCCCTTTCCTAATTTTGTTCACCATTAGTTCACAAATTCTGTATATCTCTGTATATTCTCTCAAAATTGTAAATTATTACATTAAAAAAATTTTATGATTGTTAATCGGTATTGCTTTAGATGTAATATCGTCTAGAAAATAAAAAACAAAGGGTGCCATTGGAATTTTTAACATTTTTTCAATCCGTTATTCGGACTATCGAATATCGGATACGGATAATTAATACGGTTACTTTTCCTCGAAAGCGCGGCTAATCACCGTTTCTGGCATGAGTGGTCTTTTGGTTCATGTAACAGAAATGTGGCATGTAGCTAGCGAGAGTTTCGGCAGTGTGGACGCGCGCCTAATTATATCAACAACTTGTGTTTGCCTTCCAAGAAAGCGACGTGCTCGCAGGAATAACGTGAATAGATTGTGATCGCTTAATCGGAAACGAATCTATATCGAAATTAATTAAACTTCGAATTTGATTTGCAATTATCAGTACTACACAGAGTAATTTTGTCTATTAACATTCTAAACTTTAGAATCTAAAGCTACGTATCATAGAAGCACGATTTTCTTATTTTCTCTTGTTCGATTATAATCTGTGGAGCGGATTCTCTAAAAATTATTAATTTAAAAGAAAATTCGCTTTATTTGTCAAACTGCAATCAATTCTCGCAACAAAACGTGTATTCGGACCTCGCGAAAAACTGTATTTAGGGGGTTTGTCGACGTTAGTCATGGCGATAACGGCGATGACCAGAGGAGTCGCGACCATGAATACGATAGAACGGCGATCACCGCACTAGTTCAGGAATCGCGGGCAAAAACCGCGTTCTCCGACCGTTCGCGCATGTCGACGGACGCAACATCGATGGATGACGAGTCAATCGAGAACCGGTGTGCAGTCCGTCGGGAGATGGACGCGTCGACGTTCCGTCTGCCATTCCAGTGTCCACCGATGACGGACTTTTTGGAGGGTGAACGCGGAAGCAAAAACGCGAACGCAGTCGCGGGGGTTATGATTGATACCGGTGCGAGAATGCTTATAAAATTGCCGAGCGAGATGCGGCCGACGCTTTTTCCTCCAGGCGCGAATGTACGATTGATGCGAGAGAAATCGCCACTATGGAATCTTGGAGACTTTATTACAATTCGTAGGTGGAGACAAATTAAAGAAAGAGAAGCGTAACGTCGAACTATTGCTTTCAAACTATAAATTTTAATTATGATCATGGAGGAAAAAATAGTTTAACAAATGAAGATAAAGTTATTTTATAAACATTGGCTGCGCTCAGCAGAAAAAAACACATTTTGAATATAATTGATTTTGCCCTTAAATCCTCATTGGAGCTAAATGTATAAATCATATTTTATAACGAAATTTACAATAGTTGCAAAGCTGCTTTTTTTGCTGAACGCAGTAATTATTCTTCCCGAGATAAATTTTAAACAGCACGCTTTTGCTTTCAAGTCTGGGCAACGCTTTGATTTCCATTAACATCAAAGTTGCGTGTGCAAAGGGATATTGGCCCCGCGCAATCATTTCCACCAATGTCGTCGACCCCAGACAGGACATTGCATCCTCGCGAGGATATACATGAGCAGCTAGAACCACGCAGTTTCGATGTTTGTCGGCGTGTCATGCCGCGGTCACGTCTTAATCAGTGTCTGGTCAGGACTTCCAACGGGCCCACTGGGGCAAGAAGCTCGTCGGAGGCCCAGCTAAACGTGCCGAATGTTAATTACACCAGCGGGGATCCCCGCGCAGTGGTATCGACCCCCGAGTGAAAAAGTTCTCGTTCGAATCTCGCCGATCTTCATCTCGTGCTCGTCAGCTGTATATTTTATTACCGAAGAATTATAAAATCATTGTCGTTTTTTTTACACGTTGCACACGCTCGTGCATCGCAAGTACGAGACATACTCATATCCCGGAATTAATTTTATCAACTTCTCGCACAACCGGGATTAAAATTTCAATTAGTTGCAAATATTCCATGCACCTCCCCGTTCCTTCTCGGAAATTCTCGAGAATGACAGAGATTTTATATAGTTGAAGTTTTATACGATCCCTTGCGACTCCCTACGTTGTTGTGACACAGTCCCAGTCCTACATTGTAACGTAATTAGTAGCGCCGTTACGCGGGAGGATGCTCTTTCGCCGCTTCTTGAGGAGGATGACTAACGGCCGTTCTATTAATGTTTGTTTTCCACGTGTACTGTACACGCGCGCGATATATTTCGAAGTCACTGCAATTTACGGTCGTATCACATTTTTCCATGTGTGACCGTCGATCTTTCCGTTTCTTCGTGTACCGTAGAAGCTCGTGTTCTTCCCCACGGGGATTTTCTAATCGCGCGTCGAGCAGTTAGCTGAATTGGTATAAAAATAAGTGATGTTATGAAAGAATATCGAAGGAGTAAGAAAGAGATGGCGAGAAAACTATGGTACGTGTCACAACAGCGTCGAGGCGTGAAGCGTCAAAGTGGATTTATGATATTTTCCCAGCGTCACCTCTCTCGCGCGATATTCCCGCGGCCTAAAAACGACGAGCGCGCAAAGGCGGCATCGTCTTTGATGTCGCATTTCTTACGCGCTCTACGCATGATGCATCGCTGTTCTTGACGCGCGCGCCTTGCTTAGGACCTTTAAACAAATCGTCGAGTTCTTTGCCGTGCGCTCGTGCACAGATTAATTGAGGAAGCCTTAGCACCGCAGACTCCCTAGATCTTCTGATTTATCGCAATCAACGAAGTTATCTGTAGTTTGTGACACTCGTGATAATCCGTGTGATAAGTGTCTCGACGAATTTCTTCAATAATTCTTAACTCTCCGTCTACAGTCATATTTTTACTTGCTCTATCCAGCCCAAGTTTCACTATTTTAGTTTTAAAAAAATAGTTTGAAAAAAATCAGAGATACTTTTCTCTATTACGTTATCAAATAGTTTTTAATAAGATTTTAGGAAAAAAAACTGAACTCCGCCCTTCTTTAGTTCGGAGAAACTTAATGAAATTTTGCTTGTTGCAAAACAGATCAGATTACAGACAAAAGATTATAATTGAATTGTGATCTATTTTTATAATATTCGACAATTTTCAAAACGGACATAAATCAATCTCAGCGGACATCTCAAATATAAATCATAACGCGTGTGAGTTACACGAAGGTTCCTCACATACGTGGAATGACTAAATTACAAATTAGTAAGACAAATATTCTCGCCGGTTCGTGCCAACGACTTCTTCAGAATCTTAAATAATAGTCGACGGGTCTGTCGCATAGCTGCAGCTTTCGTCAAACAACAATTAATATTAAATAATTAGACATGATTCGTTAAAATATCCAGGATAATTGTGCGCGACGAACGAAAGCGCTGGTTCTACTATTATTTCGTTTAGTCGTTATGAGAGAAGGAAGCAACGCGTCACCAAGGTCGTTATGTTGACGGATCTGTGCCTTCTGCGGGCGCCGGAAGTAACGATGGCGCCTTACACAAATCCCGATAGATGATATTACGGTTTCTCCGACGAAGTTCTTTTTCACGCACGCGAACGAGTAGAAGGAGCATCCCATGTAAAAATAAAAATAAAAAAGTCGTAAGACACTTGGGAATGTCAAAAATAAGATATCTCTCCTAAACGGATCTTCCCTCTTCAAATAATTTACAATTCTATTCTATAATTGAACATGTAGTTATCAGATTATGCTGTTTAACTCCGACATCTTGTATAGTCACGTTTGTCTGTATAGAAATTTCATATTGCGTACCTGTTAATACACGATACAGATGTACACGTGACTGCGTCCGCGAGATGTTTAGCCCTAAGCTAATAAACCTCCTCTCTTTCTCATGCTGTTATATAACATTAAATTTCTCACCGTTGAAAGCTCCGTGCCAGCATGCTTGTGCAAATAGCGCGACACAAATCGTCGAGGTGTATCTCTGCCTCTTTCGTTGTTCGCGCACCAAGCTCAAGTTGTTCCTCTCGGCCCGCGTCTCGACCGCCTCGGCTTCCCAGTCAAAGAGACTGGCGAGGAAAAGGGCGAGGAGTTCTCTCATCAATCACCGCAGTCCGCGGGCCCGTTTATTTTAAGTCCGCCGCGTTTTTAATACACGCGTCATTAACGCGTGCTGGCATCTAAGCGACGGTGAGGACAACGAAACGACGAGGACGACGCCGACGTGGCGTACAATTAAGCATGCGATGTTTGTAACGTAGAAAGCATATAATGTACATTTTGGAGATAGGTTTTCCAAAGTGGCGAAACGGGGCCTTCATTGCGCGAATTATGCCCCGAATGGCGATATCATGATAGGCGATGCGTAAGATCGAAATGACGATCCTTAAACGTCATGAAGAATCGTAACAAAAGACATTCTCATCATATCATTAAATATCGTGAGATGAACAGGTGATTTATTACGCGTTCGTTTTCCTTCTCCGTAGGTGAAAGGCATTTATCTTTGAGGAACTTGTGTTACACAATAAACAGGAGTATCTCGGATCACTGTAATAATTAAAAAAAATTCAACCGCTTGTCGCAATTGATATCAAGTTGCAAACGAAATTATTCATCTCTGAAAATGTCACGACATATGGATTGCATTGATTAATAGACTACAAAGTGTGCCAATTGAGTCTTTCTAAAGGTACGACGTTTCGGTCGAACTCGCGCATAATTTCCATTTTAATACCATCGCCGTGTAGCACTAGTCCGAAATACTCGCCGCGAAGTTTCACGCCGGATATTTATCAAACCGCTGTTAAGCCCGGCGCGTCGATACGCATATACGCTCGCCGGTCTCTGTATTTATTCGATGAGTCGCCGAATACGTAACGGCATTAACGCCCGAACTTATGGAGCGAAAGTTTTATCGCCACGGCACTCTGCTCCGTACAGCTGCGCATATACGTTTCGCATAACATACGGGCGAACTATTTGGCCGGAAAGTCGTTAACTATTAGCATCGACTTGACTTACGCGCGCAGAAAGACTTACGATCTACTACAAGTGTGCTCGATGCATTTATTTTCAGTACTTGCTTGCGTAATACGTCAGATTAATATTCCGTTCTCCTCATTTGTTCGTATGCTTATAGCTCATCGCAAAAAATTTCTAGTTAAAAATAAATGAACTATATTCTTGTCATTATAATTAAACATCTTGGTAGTTATCTAAAATTAGAATAGATGCTTATAATAGATTTACGCCACGATTACGCATATGATTGTTTTTATCAGTGTAAATTAACTTTAATCTCAACTTCATTTTATTTTTAATTTTTAGAACTTATAGAAAAAGATGAAGATTAAAATTGAACTGCACTAGATAGAAATGGGTATTAACGAGAAAACTCTGATTTGTCATTTTTCTAGAGTTCTAATTAATGCAACCAAATTATTTTTCCAGTGAGAGTAAACTTAATAGAAACCAAGAGGCACTCCTACAAAGTGATATATTGCATGACGTCGTAGTTTAATAATTATTATTGATAATTTAAAATCCGTCGCAGAGAAAGCACGCAAAGATATCTTCGTCGAGTGACATCTGTTCGGCACTCTGCATTTCCTTTCACTTTATATCTTGTCACAAAGTTGTGTGACATTTACGATGTCGCGTGCACCCATCGCGTACGCCCACATAATTACTCGGCCCGCTAAAAGAGAAAAAGAGAGTGAGAGATACCAATTAACACACCCCAAGTTCCTCTCTCCGGGTGAATCGTGATCGTCCTCTGTCGGGTGCATCCCCGATCTGAATGGGCTGTGCTCGCTTTCGATTAAAATTCATTAAAGCCGCTGAGATTAGTGCGGTTCTGGAAATGGACTTGGAAGGCCGCGCGACGCATATCAATCGGTCGAGGCAACGAGGGGCGGAGAAGGATGCATCAGAAAGAGAAAACGGGAGAAGAAAGAGAAGAAGGCTAAAGAAAGAGAGGCAAGAGGGCGGAACAAAGGGATAGGAGAGAGAAAGAGTGAGAAAGAGACGGACTGAAGAGACCCGAGAAAGAAAGCCTGGGCGAGTCGCTAATGAGAGCGACAATTCAGTGTGTCGGGCGCAGGCAGCGCGCGGAATGCAGTCAGCTTCCAGCATTCAGAAATTTATTCCCGCCGCCTTCTGCCAGTTTCGTTTTATCGCCTGACAATATGCCGCTTCGAGAGAGAGACCAGTTCACCAGAGTCCCCGTGTGTACTCGCAAAGTTACAAAATCGACGCCCGCCGTTCTCCCGATGTGCGTCGAGCGGTAACCTGTGCGAGATCGCCGAGAGATTGATTTTTTCATCGACGGAATCTGCATACGGAATTATTGTCGACTGGTTCGCATTTCTACACTTTATCGCACGATCGAGCCTTTTAATGCCGACCGCTGTTACATGCTTTACAATCTGCTAAAGCAGTATTTATGACGTACGGTGTTAACTAGCTTACTTATCATGCATTTTTATAGTTATATAGTTTGCATTTAGAGTTGCGTTAGAGTTTTAACAGTTGGATAAAATAAATAAAAGCGAAAATGAAAAGAAAGCTATAATTTTGTATTAAAGTAAATGGCAAAGAAAAGATGGTAAAAAAATTCGGGGGCGGCATGTATACAATAAATAATTGTAAAAATTTATATTCACATATGTAGAAGGAAAAAGGCAAAATGTGTGAGCAAGTTTGTTTATTCCCAAGTAATTAGTCTTTTCTACTACGAAGCGTGGAAAGAGCATCCCCCAAGGAGACACTTCACCCTTAGCGGCGCCGAAATCTGGTAACCATTCGCAGACTTAACCAGAATTTTACGAACGGCTTTGAGCGAGACAATGGCGAGGTTCCGGGTTTACATTATTTAATGCCGCGCAGTCGGTGGTCGGGGCGTTAATTAGGCGGCGCTCATATGCTAATACGGGGGACTAAGCTCCGCTTACTCGCATAGTAGCTGCCATGAGCCAAGTACAAGCATACTGCGCTCATTCGGTTACTCGGTTATGGTACGCCAAAGCATACTAGCCCTACGATGTCGCACCTATTCGAGCACCCACACACATGCACGCACGTACACATTCACGTTGAAACCTTGTGCTCACACCAATCTCGTCGAGCTATTTGTCTCACTAATATCTTCTCCTCCCGTTCCCTCCGCAATCATCTTCCTTCCAGGGGCGTCGACTTAGGATTTTAACAAGTATGGAGTAACGAGTTGGGATGGACTGAAGCCTTCAATAACACAGGAGAAACAAAAAATCTCTAATCTCGAATCCAAGGGTGAGATGCGCATACACGACATAATTACGTTTAAATATTACTTTCATTTTTGCAACATTTCGATTATGTGCATATTCAGTCTGGTATATATATTTTATATACAGGATGTCCATTCATAAATATCCAAGCAAATATCTCGCAATTGAAGTTACAAGAAAGTTTAATAAGAGAAAGAACTCCGCACTAATCCTATATGAAATTGGATCCTAGTAAAATCAAACGGTTTTCACATATGTTACAGCTTATGACCTGAAGAAAACGTATAAGTTTTAGTGCAAAAAAATAAACAGTTTTTGTATATGATTTACCTAGTATATATTGCTGAAATCTGATCATAAAATATTCAATAACTTTTAAACGGGTGATTTAAAATGGATAAAAATATAGTGTTTTGAAAAGGATTATAAGAAAATGGAAAAAAAGTGGGGGTCTCACTTAAAAAATCCGAGTTGACTTTGCCCTTGGCGATGCTACCCAAAGTCAAAATGAAACCAGCGACTAGATTTTTAAACTCTACAACTTTTATCTATAACATTTTTTTTATAAAACTTAGTTTTCCAGATATTTTGTCGTCATTTTATGTTCCTTATATAATTGTGCCATATATAATTATCATCCCATATATAATTACAAACTATCATATATGATGTCCAAGATATGTACACATGTATAAAACGATACTATATTACAAAATATGTAATTCCCTATTCTAGCGTAATCCGGGACTAATGACATGGACATGGTAGGGATCTGGTCCCGTATGCGTGCGTGCGTGCGTGCGTGCGTGCGTGCGTGCGTGCGTGCGTGCGTGCGTGCGTGTGTGTGTGTGTGTGTGTGTGTGTGTGTGTGTGTGTGTGTGTGTGTGTGTGTGTGTGTGTGTGTGTGTGTGTGTGTGTGTGTGTGTGCGCGTGTATGTGTATATGTTCATGCGTGCGATTATATTACTTAATAAAAATTGTTTCTCAATTATTCATTAAATTATTTTCATCATTCAGATTACCTAGGAATTACTATTCTGTAATAAAGTATCGTTTTTCAGATATTTTATTACTTCATCAAAAAATAATTTCTATTCTTCGAATTTCCAAGTGGAATTACATACATGAAAAAATTTCAAGGATGTGGACTACTCCACATCCACCACATTGTAGTCGACGCCCTTGGTTCCTTCTACGTTTCTAACAAGGTAACAAAGCTTATCTCTTTCCGTTTCCCCCTTATCCTCACCTTGAATTCACCTATTCTCGACATTCGACGTGTAAGCATCTATATGATCAAGCTACAGCGTTATTCCGGCTCTCCGGAATAGCCATCACAAAAATACCTAAACAGATTAAAATGGGTTTGAGAAACTGGCAACAGAAAATGCAATTTAGTAATGTGGTTTGCTAATTTTTAACTCTTAATTCCTCATGACGGAAATATTACAGTAATGTTAAAAATAACATATTATAAAAATATTTTTATAATTGAAACACTATTAAGAAACATGTATCTTCATTAATAAAAAAAAGTTATAAGCAATAGAAAAACATTAGAAAGAAATCAAATGTGCCGTATCAAAAAGAATTAACAATTTATTAGGTGTAGTAAAAAGAAATCCATTATTTTTCCATTCAATTTCATGCAAAAATAATGGATTTTTTTTTACTATACCTAATCTATTTTGAATATGTAGAAAAAACTAAATGCATCCAACTATTAAAATAAAGCATGTAATATGATTGTTTATGAAATTAAAAGCAATCATAAACAACCATATAAAAATCATGAAAATAATGTCACCATCATGCTCAGTGTCATCTGATCAAAGTTACATCGCATTATAGAAGGTTAGACGGCGCATTACAGAAAGAAGCTGCGATCTCTAATTTTTTACACGTGAATGATACCCGACGCCTCGAAGGCGTCCGAAGACTGTATCGAAGGTCTCGTCTAAGATTTCCCTGATAGGACCGAATCCGTGGCCTCCATCTAGATCGGTATCTAAATAGCCGACAATCCTCCGAAGGGATTCGTCATTCTAACACACTACTCGAAGGCAGAAGACACGAGAGAAGGACCGTTTCCCTTTCGCTTGATTTAATTTATACGTCCTGAAATCGAGGAGTATATAATCGAATCGTTTGGTCACGGTCGAGCGCGAATTTTAATATTTTTTTTATTTTGCGTCATAAATAATTTAGTTAAGATCATTCGAGTAGTTCTTAATGTTTCTTAATGTTCTCTATGTTTATTAGTTGAAATAATTTGAATAACTAAGATTTTTGTCATTTCTTCGTTTGTCATCGCGTCTATAAAAAAATCAAAGCTGGAGCGGTATACATAAAAGTTGGAGCGGTATACATAAAAGTTTCAAGATGGTTGTCACCTCGATAAAAATCTTATCGCTGATTGGGATACTATATCGAACGTCGCCGCACCTGTTCGACTAGATATACGCTAAAAATGGTTCGAGGGTCAGTAGAATCCGCGTGTAGGGAGCCCATGAAGCAAGAAGCTCACACACACACACACACACACACACACACGCGCGCGCGCGCACACACACACACAGGGTTACACAATATAACTATTAAAGACATAACGTAGTCTATAGCGGAATCGGTAACTTTATATCGTGGCGCGGCGGCTTCTTTTGATGCGACGCGTTTCTATCCAGCCTTTAGCGCTCTGTCCATCGTCATGGTACAGTACCGCAACCCATTCAAGTAGAACCGGCTACAAGAGTCTCGAATACCTCCTCAGGTACGCTCGGTGCCCGATCATCGCGAATGCCTGAAAAGATAAGAATACATGCTTGTTCCGTAAAAGTATTTTATCTTTGCACTGCCATATACTCAGAAAGAAGACAAAGTTAATCTTACTACACCTGTTTTTAATTATCTTTCTTTTCACACCAAGTGAAAAGTGACTACTTTCAAGTTTTTTTGGCTCATTCGTGTAATAATTTTAGCAAATTAAAAGAATTGAAATGAATGTACAAATAGTGAGTAAAACAAATATATACGAATGTACACAAAAAGAATAATTTTATTAAAGTATTTGAAAATTTAGCTAGATACAGATCTAAAAAAATAATTTTGTTGGCCCATCCAACTAATTTTGTAGGACTCTCAAAGTAATTGCTAAAACTTTTTATCTTCATACTTAAGTGTCTTACACAATTATCTTGAGGACACAATTATTTTTGTACATATCTATAGCTAAATTTTTAAATACTTCAATAAATCGTTCTATATCGGCTTAAAATTTTTATTTATTATTAGTAAATTCTAGTGTGTGCAAGACCCGACAGTTTAAGATTAGCCTTAACCGTTATATCGGCCATGAACATTATGAGACATATCACGGTACGTAGAATGATCTAACCATACATACCATCGCTACTTATAACAAATGTAAGCAGTATTATAACTTCGGTCACATTCATAGCGTCCGGTTGGGATCCGATTACGTTACGACGAACCATACGCGTGTACAAAGGAGAGTTTATCCTCGGAGGAAAAAGTAGCAGGGTCAGTCGATATAAGAAGGCCGAAATAAAACGAAGCCTGGTTTCACGGGAAGGCGAACTAACAATAAGACGTGTCAGCAACACCACACATTTGTCGTTCGATAAGAGTAATGTATTATAACCAAAGCGTGATATAAATACATTTATAATCACAACCAGACGACGATCGAATTGACAGTGCGTAGTGTCAATGTCTGTTCGACGATGGCAAACGCGTACCGATGCACGCAACGTAGGCAACGCGATAACGAGAACTGTTGTGCATCTCTCCTTCCCATTGGATCTGACGATTATCCGTTGCGATACACTGAACTGATCATTAAGGAGATGTACACTCTGGACGTTCGTGGAAGGCATCGGAGTGTCTTCAAAGTCGAGGCTGCATCTGTGCGCGTGCAACATGCGCACCATGTCTCTTCGGTGTCGCGGCTATGTTATCTTGGTCGCCGATTATAACGAACGAAGATACGAGTTGCACGTAATCGAGTTGTGTGTGATATTATCCGCATTGCAGATTTCGCTGCGCCAAACATTGGCTACCGTACGCGTGTATATCCATTTATAATTGCGTTAAGTAATATTAGTTTTCTCGCTTTCCTGAAAGAGATAAAAGATTCCAAATGTCGTAAATAAAATATAATTATGCTACTTCCTTCCTCCTTTTTTCTCTCCGTATATCAGCTTCCTCGATATCTTTTTAATATTAACCGCCATGATATCCTACAAAAGCAGCCAAAGATGCCAATAAATCATAATTTCTTCTATTCTTGTTTTCGGTTACGGAAGAATTATTATATTTTGATATTATTCGTGTCATTAGAATTTTTATTATATTGTATTTACTTATTTTTAATATTCTGTATATTTAATACATTTTTAATATACTGTATACTTAATACAAAAAAGAAAAGAAAATTGAAACAATAGCGGAGCCAAAATGACATCACCAGCAATTCTAGTATTAATCGTGCTGCAAACAAATCAGAATCTGTTCTCGATGCAAGTCTTTTCTTTTATCTCGTTGTTCCTCTTTCATCTCGTTTGTCATCAAGCAATGAATCATCGAGAGAATTTGAAATAGAATGTGAATTTACAGGTTCGTCATTATTTATAATTTTCTATGTCGGTCGTTCGCTGTCGGTGTCGTTGCACCTTCGTGCTTTCGCGCCTTAAAAGAATGATCGAGATAGGAGAGACCTTTTTCTTCGCCACTGGTGCATCCGTTCGTTCTGAGGTACAACTACGACGACAACGATGGTGACGACGACGACGACGACGACGACGACGACGACGACGACGACGACGATGAGATGAGAAGACGGAAGACACAAGGTACAAGAGAAAGAAGGACTTGACCGCCCCCGCAACTCGAAGAGGCGTCGAGATGCCCGCCTCGATAATACCTGAGACAATGACCGACCGCCATCATTACTCGCCTAGAAACGCATATTCGCGCGCGACACCGCGTGCCGAGAACGCTCTTTTACCTGGAATCAATTTATCAAGAGCCAAAAGAATATGGTATGAATGTGCAGAATATCATCTGCGTGAGAATAGATATTCTTCACGCGGATTAATCTTATTACGATAATGAATCGCTAATAAATGTTTCTTTGATGTATTGTAATACTGTTTGACATATATTAGTTCCTTTAAGGTAATCTGATTTATGAAAATCCTTCCCATTTCTGTTCATCTCTTCTGTTCATTTAAGGTAATCTGATTTATCAAAATCCTACCGCAATCGAAGTGTAATTAACCGCACACAGAAAAATACTGTATGATGATGTATTTACTGAAAGACCCTCAAGCGGGATTACAGAGTTACAGCACCTCGTGTAATCAGCCATGTGTTACGTCACGTTAAAATCCCCCTAATGACACACGTCTTTGCCGCATGATCTTCGAAGTCTGTCCGACAGCGCGAGATGCAATTAGCAGGGTCCTTAAGCGTGGTAATCTCGATGAGAATCAGCGAAACAGTTTGGTTGGACGGGCCGTACGCACACGCACGTACTTTAATAGCAGATTTTTGTCCGATCTCGAGATGCGACGTAGTGATTAAGTCACCCTTTAACAGTCGCGCCAGGCGCATATGTCGTGTGTGTCTACGCCACACACGTACGTATACATACGAAGCACCGGATAACGAGAGAAGACCACGGTGAAGAACGTCGTCCACATCTCGGAGGAGCTCGTTAGACAGCCTACGCCACCGCTCGCCCGACTTATCGTCCGCTCGCTTCCGTTCGTTTCTCCTCTTCCTCGTTTTCACCGTCTCTTCGCGTGTCTTTCGTCCGAGACTGTCCGTCCGTTTGTCCGTCAACGAGGGAGACGAAAAGCGCAACGGCGCGGAGCTCGACTTCGCGGCAATTCACCATTTGCACAAAGCAGAGAAAGAGAGAGAGAGAGAGAGAGAGAGAGAGAGAGAGAGAGAGAGAGAGAG
>NW_012130075.1:2638463-2642097 GCF_000143395.1 Atta cephalotes
ATATATATATATATATATATATATATATATATATATATAAGTATTTTTTTATTGCAGATATAGTAATCAAATTAACGGTGTTATCTACGATCACTTTATGTGAAAATTTCTTACAAAAATCTAATACTGACCAATTTAATAGTGAGAGACAATAATTATTTATTTGGAGTACCTACTAAAAGCATTGAACAACAAGTGTTTTAATATTTAAAATAAGCAATTAATTACTATCTTTCAGTATTAAATTGGCCAGTATTAGATTTTAAGGATCTCTCAATCTTCAAAAGTCTCTCTCTTCCATATTTTGAAAATTTATGGCCCATTGCTTACACATTTATGTATCAATTATTTTAATATCTTGCAATTAAAAAATCCGTTTCCGTCAGTTATCCAATAATAAATAGATCAAAAGAGAATTGTCGAGTTGATTTTCCTGGAAATCAGGGGAGATTGGCGAAATCTAAACGGTATGATATTTCCGGTCGTTTTATTCCCGTCCATATGCTGCTAATCAGCGCTTAGTCATATCGACACCTGCATATCGGAGTCCGTGACGCCACTCGACCGGGGAGCTTTTAATGCCTCGTCGAGAAGATCGTTCCGACAAGTGGAGAGATCACTGCCTTCCGAGAATCTGTATGCGTGGTACGTCCATTAAACGCTAGTATAGCATTAAACGTATTTAATAAAAATTAAGCCTCTCGTCGCGGAGGTTGCCATTCGATTTCCTCTTCGTTCTTCGGATGATCCGACTTCAGTTCCACCTCCGCGAATATTTATGCAGATGCGATGATTCGCGTCGGAGAATGCGTAACGGTAGCGGAGAATGCAAATACGTTACGCTTATAAGCGTCACAGACTCCGCGTTTCACGTCAAAACCTGATGCACGTATACATTTCCAGTTTGACGTTTGTATCGCATGCGTATGCGAAAATTACGCGGCGAACTGGCTGCGTGAGATACGATTGTATTCCGAATACAGCTTTCGGTACTCGCGCGAACCGCGCGTCGGATTTTACGCGGTACATAAGGCGTGACGGGAGTAACGAGCTGTATCTAAGGGTTGCTGATGCGAGTAATAGCCCAACAACGTTTATTTATATTTACTTTGAGTTGAAGACAAGTGATATTTGCATAAATATGTATTAGCGAGTAAAAGAAACGAGAAGATTTTCATGTCTTACGATATTGATAAAGAATTTAAAGTGTAAGAGAAGTAAAAAGGAGTAAATCCTGTATATCGGAGTCTTATAAATCGAATGTACTTAACGTGAAAGTTAATATTAATCTTTCTACGATAAGATGGATTTTCGAGACATCTCATAAAAGTATCACTGAATCTGATCAACACATTGCTGTTTTGATAATTTTTCATTTAATTAATTAACAAAATAGATAAAAATAAATAATATATAAAAGAAATTAATGACATACTTAATTCTTCTTTTTCTATTAAATAGCGTGAAGGCTCTACAAAATAGTTACTAGAATGTCGTATTCAATCTACTTTACCAAAGAAGAGGATTAACAACATTCCATTATTTTCGTACTCGCTAAAACGAAACAATTTTATTTTCACAAACAATAAAAGCTCAACATAAAAATTATGCACTGCAAATTTTATTTCCGACCCCCGATATATTAAAATCGATTTAATAGATTGCGATTTCGCAATCAGAAAATAAATCATAATAATCAAATATGAACGAATCTCGGGTTTCCTTACGTGCCGCTCGCCTTTTCTGTTAACATCGAGAGAATGGCGCGCGGTCGCGCTACAAATCCGGCAAAACTCTCACGGACGACACCTGCTGAATTATTCAGCGAGAGCAGCCACGGTGTCGTACGAGAGCGGCTCTTGATTGCTTCTCTTTCTCTTTCTCTCTTCCTTCTCTTAAGGAAAGACCTGAGGTGCGAGATGATAGAGGAAAATTCTTCTGTCGGCCGGACAGGTAACCGAGAAAGCCACAGTTCTGAGGGTCGCAGCGGAAACTACCACACATCTTTCTCGATACCTGTCCACAATCGCATTTCCATCGACGCCGATCTGTTTATACACGATGCCGAACACGCCCGACAAATATTTTCTCGGCAAAATTCTTCCTCACAGGATCGATCGGCGATAATGCGCTTCTACCGGGATTGACGGGTGCGCGAACAAAGCAGTAGAGCGTTTTAAACAATCAAACCACTAGCTCTCGGTGGTAGTCAATCTCAATCGGTGTATAACACCGATCGATATTACACACTTACCTGCTTCTCTCTTCTATTCTTGACAGAGGTAATGTGCGTCCAAGATAAAACAACTTTTCGCTCCTCCTTTCATCTTTTCTCCCTATAGCTCTTTACATTATATGTTTAAACACATTTTCTAGTCGGGTTTGCGGCGAAATGCTATATTGAAATACACAATCGCGTTTCTAGTATTACTACTTCACGTATCTTTTTAGTTGTAAATTCTGCTGCAAAGAACGATTTTGCTGAAGTATCTAAAAATTTAGGTACAGATCTGAAAATAACTTTATTAAATATCAAAATAATTATGTTCAGAAAATTCAAACATGATGAGAAACGCTGCAAAAAATTTTGATATTTTAGCAATCAGCTCGAGCGTCCTATAATTATTTTGATGATTCAAGCAAATTATTTTCAGATCTTTATCAACTTAAATTTTTAGATATTTTAGCAAAAATGTTCTTTCTGTGTGGGCATTGACTTGTGTCGGTATTGATGTCAATCTAATGTCAGACTACAATATTATAAATTGGATAGTTGGATAGTAGACTATTTTAAATGGCCATTAAAAGATAACATTAACGATTAAACATTTAAAGTCATTATCAATTAATCCGTTAATAGGATTAATAAAGCATAGTATGCGATGTATCATCGGTCCGATTTGTACAAATGGAATGTTGATTGACTTGATCGCGTTTGCAAATCGTGATTAACGTGCGTCTTCCGGCTCAAAGGGCATCTTCCTCATCATCCGTGGCCGGGTATCTTCCGGCGTGATTTCGCGTGTTTCTTCTTCTCGCTGCCGCCGCTCTCGTCGCGTCAGCGGGGTTGGTCAGACGCTCGTTAATCTTTTTTACGACGCGCTTCGCGCGGAAGAGCTCCGTTTCCCTCGGGGGTGACGAAGGAGGTGTCCCGCGCTAATAAATAATTTCTCGCGTAGTCCCTGTAGATCTGGCGATGATAACTTGGCTGAAATACGCCGGACACAGGTCTTCGGGGAGGCACGCGAGGACGCGCACACGCGTGCACGATGGTTACGCACAACGAACACGAATAGGCAGACGGCAGAAGAGGAAGAAAGAGATATATACACGTACTACGCTTGGTCGAGATGAAAGATGGTTGCCTCATAAGAGATACGAGAATGTATAGCAGGATAAACGTATCAGGGGAGCAATTATATAAAAATTGTGTCTTGCGGTGGCGTGCTAGTTTAACCTACTCAATACATACGCAGTTTGTCATCGTTAGTTTCCTCTAGCTCTTTATGTATCCCTTTTTTTTTATTATTGAAATGTGTTTCTTACTCTGGACTCATAGATTTTAATTTAAAAAAAATCATATATAATTTGATATAATTTGTATCATTTACAGATAATTTCTCTCTCTCTCTCT
>NW_012130075.1:2646157-2649745 GCF_000143395.1 Atta cephalotes
TCTCTCTCTCTCTCTCTCTCTCTCTCTCTCTCTCTCTCTCTCTCTCTCTTGCTTTTCTTTCGTCCCTGCGGTTTCATTGTGTACCTGCATTCTCATTGTACAAGCTTGCGCGTATATTCTCCTATGATTAATAGGACAATGAAAAAGAATAGAAAAACGAGTATTTCTATAGATGCAGTCAGTCGCAGTTAAATTCGATATCTCGTCAGAGCTTGAATAAAAATAACGATTGCACCGAGAATAATATCTGTTTTAAATTAAATTCTTATCTTGGTATGTTATTTCTATTACTGTCATTTCCTATTTGAATAAATATATTTTCTATGATCGATAATATTTCATATAAACTATTTATGGATATTTTTCGTTGTGATATAATCCCATTAGATTATATACAGTATACTTCGTACCGTGTGTAATGTACCGTGTAACTTTGTTGTGCTTGGCAAATTCTTAGTTATTTTGTTACCATGCTTATAATGCGTAACGATGCCGTTTAAGATATACGAGCTTATGTATCAGGTAGCATTAATACTAAACGAAACCTTGCTAAATTCTCCGAAGACGGAGCATGATAGTGTATCAAGAAATATCGATGTAGAAGATTAATATGAGCCTGCCTCAAGCTCGTGTTCTCTCTGAAAATATTAGCAAATAGAAGTATATCGCTAAAATTACGCGTTTAATTAAAGATAATTTCATAATTATTTGCTCCGCAAATATCTGACAACTGTAGTTCTTTACACGATATTTTCGTGTATCTTTTACAACATAAGAGAAACTTTTCACTAAGATGTAAAAACAGTTTAATCGACAAGGCATCTCCCGAACATGCTCGAAAGTTCAACAAGAACCATGGATTATCGCGGTATTGATGGACGTCGTCGAGCAGAGAAACGAAAGACTACATCTACATCGTTGTTTCCAGATGAACCCACGCTGCGAGATGTATGTTCTTACGACAACGACGAAATTTATCTCGTGCTGTCGGTAACAGAGATCGAAGACTTTCACGGTTGTAGCTTCGAAGACCTGCGGCGAAGTTCAACGGCGCGCCACGTCGTTAGGAAACTTTTGGTTGATTGCCAAACGAGGACGAAGATGAAGAGACAGAGAGAGAAAGAACGAGGAAAAGAGGAAGACAAAGAGAGAGCATGGTGCTCTTGGGTGATATTTTGTACTTGTCGACAAATAATAAATGTAACACTCGCAACTACATGGATGATGCTCTTATGATTTTGTATCCCGTCAAATATTTAAAAGACGCGAGAGAGAAAGTACCAACACGCTAGATAATTATAGATGATCGATTTGTCATGATATTTCGCGAGGTGATCCATAGGTGAAATAATTAATGATACAAGAGTAATGCTGTGCATATATCGGATGTTGTTTATCTGTCCAGTATATTTAACACTTGTAAAAGATTCATCACGATTTGCTAACAGACATTTGTCACTTATTTTTTAATAGTAACATATATATAAATTTTTAATAATGTAATATCTTGTGTTAGACTAGAATAAATCATAAATACATTTTGGAAATAAAGCTTCTCTTTCTAATTTGCAAAAAGAATTAGCAATAAATCTTTCTTATACCATATTTAATAATAGATGGTATATTTATAGACCCAATAAATGGAATTCGTAGAAAAATCTCACAATAAAGTATCCCTAGTGAGAAGAACCATAAGAATTTATCATGAAACAAGAGGATCGCTTTACGTGGGGAAAACTACGTGGTATGTCACGAAGTTCCATGAGGTATGGCGGCAATAGACGTTAACCGACTTATGTGGATAATCGGACTCCCAGAGATATCTCATATCGATGGCCGAATACTATAGATATGCGACGAATGAGTTCAGGTATGCCGGACTCGCGGGTTTGATATGATCGGCCTTCCGTATTTATTGCTTGTACCTGCTATATAATACCAATATTCCTGCTGATGCTACCAAATTGGAAGCATGAGCTTTTAGACACTCAAGAGTCGGATATATAGCTGACGTATTTATATAATATCAGAATTGATTCCTGATGCCAAAAACTAATTAATAAAACAAAATTTGTTATCATATATCAATTATTCTAAGCATTCTGAAAAATTTTGAATCTTAAATAATCACAATATAATAGAGAGAGAGAGAGAGAGAGAGAGATTATGTTTTAATTATTTTAGCAAAATGTTCGAAGTTTGCATTTCTGAGCTGTGTATATATATCAAACAGAAAAAGATATGCTTTATATTGTTTACGTATGATAAAACATTAATAAAATTCAAGTTACACGTACTGTCTAATGCCAACATCGCGCTTAATGCGAAACGGGCCGCGATGTGTCACGTAAGGCGGTCATCACGCGTGACGCGTGCAACGCGTCCGAAACCAGTGTCGGTAATAAAACACAGTAACCCCGTGAATAATCATAACGTAATGTCAAACCCATAAAGTGCACAAAGGGCGGGCGAGTCACCCTAGGATATCGATGGTCGTCAACACGGACGCGTCCCCCGAACCCTCACGATCTGTTCACGAATTGCGATACGCGCGTGTCTCCCTCATTACATCGCATTCGCGACGCTGCGGTCCGTGACATTGTTTAATGATCATTCTTCACACGTCGTCGTCAGAACGTGCCAGGATTTTATCTTGATTAAAGTAATTATACTACTGGAATGTGATTCAGAATAAATTTCATTCCTTTATCATAATAATTTCTGTCAGCTTGTATTTAAATTGTTTAATATTTATAATAATCTAAAAGTTTATTCAATATTAACGCATCTGATTATCAATGAGAGACATACGAGGATTTCTGACTACTGCTTACTACATCGAAATGCAAATACTGACAACGTTTCGCAACGCCGTTTCCTGTTTCCTGAGTCTGGCCCCGTGTACTAATGCAGAAACTTGTACTTCCTGTGTAACGCAACTTGATCGTTTTCAAGAACGTCAGCGGATTTCTTGGAACGTGCCACTTCGTCGACACTCCATCAATGAACCGTGTTTCACAATTCGTCAAAATTTACGCGTTATTGTTATCATTCATCAAGAATTTAATTTATAGTAACTTCTAAGAAACAAATTTGATGGAATGTGAGGAAAGTTGCTTATTTTGCACACCTAATTTATGAAGAATATACATATCAGACATGATACTTTAATATATACATATACCGCTACATTTATCAATATCTTTTCATGAGTTCGGTATGGCAGTTTCTAACAATAATTCAACTTTATATTGCGGAAAATCGTGACATCGCGAACAATAACTGTATGACGTGAAACGATGCGATTTCATGGCTTCACGATACTCGGCGCGTCGTACGCGAAGTACTTAATGCAGAATAGCGCGGCTGACCTCGCCAGAGAGCGCCGTACCTTTTAATGCTCGGCCAAGGGTCGAATTTATGTGCCGTCCCGTGCAGTTTAATTCGGATTAAACTTATACTGCAAGGAACGAATTAAAGGGATTTGCGATTGGACACGTTGTATATGGACGGTCGCCGTTCTGTCGGGGCAAATGTAGAGGCTAGGGGGGGGGAGAGAGAGAGAGAGAGAGAGAGAGAGAGGAGGAC
>NW_012130075.1:2651328-2657377 GCF_000143395.1 Atta cephalotes
AGGAGGGAGGGAGGAGGAGAGAGAGAGAGAGAGAGAGAGAGAGGAAGGGCTCGGACTCTGGCTGCGCTCGACGTCGCACCAGTCAATTTGATTTATCGGCACGACGCCTCCGCTTCGCCTCGCCTCGCCTCGCCTCGTCCGCGTCGCGACGCTTCTTCTCGCTCTGTCTCTCGTTGCTGTTTGCTCATCTCGTGCAATCCCTTCCTCGCCTATAGTCAGATACAAATATCAAGAGGAAAATACACATCCATGCAAAATCATCTGCCATTTGACATCGTCTATCGTGGGATCGGTTTATCTTTTACTAACAGATTCGAGAATTTTTAATTTCCACCCTCTGTGCGTGATACTGTCTCTCTCTTCATTTCTCACGGATAATTTTCTACTTTTTATCAGCGATCGACATTACACATCAATCTCTCGCGGAACATAATTTGCGTTCACAATCTAATTCATTCTACGTAGAATTTTCTCCGCGTTCAGATATCTTCTTTATGAATATGGTGAAATTCGTCGAAGTCTTCGAAGTTACCAAAATCGACATAGCTCGTTCGCTATTTCAGAAGACTTGCTGCAAAACGCGTACAACGCATTTTAGAGATGACCCAAAACCGTGAAAGCGGGCGTCTCACAGTTGAGCGCGGATGAGCCGGATTAGTCTCTTACCTCCGCGCCCGTGGATGCCTATAACTGCTGATGAATACGGATTAAGGGAGCACTAGCTCTTTGCACGAAGCGCGAAGCTGGTCTTGCGCGATCGAAGGAGCTCGGTGATTTGTCGTACCGAGGGAGAAAGATAGAGGGAGAAAAGATAGAAACTATCCATCCGTTACGACGAGAATACGTTAATCTCGTTTGTAGGACCAAACACTCCTTACCTTGGGATTAACATTGCCCGAACGAGTTTGAGTGTTTCACGAGCGCTCGGTTTCTCAGATCTCTTTAGAGGGACACTGATATATCTAGTTAGAAAAAATATCTTCAATGAGATTCAAATACAAAACATGACTAAATTAAAAATTGAACATTGAAAATCATTATCGAAAAAATTTCTTTAAATATTAAACATAAATATAATACCTATACAATAACTTTATATTAATTTTAATGAATATTTAGAATATATTTATAATTTCGTTTATGCCTTGAAGTTAACAAATTTCTCGTCAAGAAAGTTCTTCTTCATTTCTGTTTTCCTTTCAGACAAAATCCGCAACACAGTCGAGACAAGAAATAAAGTTACGGAAATGATGCCGCGCATCCGGTAGCACGTACTTCTCTGGTCCAGCTCGAAACCTCCCATCTGAAAGTCATACCTCCTTCCGCTCTTCACCTTCCAGCTTTCTTCAAGCTACTACCTCCGCCTGCCCACCACTTCTGGGCTCTTACCGTCGTAGGGACGAAATGAAACCCTCAATATCGGTGATTGCTGCCGCAAGACGCTTCCTCGCCATCCCTCCTCGAAGCTCCCACATTTCGAGTGGAAAAAGGAGTGATCCTACTTCTATTCCCGACGGCTCCTCGTTTCTCCTCGGTCACCCCCTCCCCCCCCCTCCTCTCTCTCTTCCTTCCTTATGCGAGATGTTGACTCGCTGCTCGGCTTCAACTTTTATAGAGATGCATCCTCTAATATATCCGGGCTCCGCTTGCTCGCGCTTGTGTTTGACGAGCGTACTTCGTGAAGTATATTATCTGACGGGTGAGAGATCTCCTTGCCCTCTTCTTTTCCTTACCGTTCGATTCCTTCTCACTCCAGTGACTTCGCCACCACTTGCTTTTATATCTTTTCGACCGTTTCCTCTGACTTTTGCCCCTCTATCGATACTGTATGGCTCCACCTTCAACGCGTCTCATTCGAAAATCATTCGAATACGATTTCCGGATCCGATTAGAGTAGAGCTATGTCGAGGAGGTCAGATTATGATCCAACGAGAGATTAGGAAAAAAGATATATTTCAGAAATACACAGCACGAGTTTTATCGTAAAGTAAATAAACGAAAAATCTTTAGTCTTGTGTTCGAATTTTGATAAATTAATGTGGATTAATATACTATATGCGAATATCTAAAACAAATTATTCCATTTTGTTATCGCTTGCTTTTTTTAAAAAAGGAACGCAGTTATTTGTAAGATAAATATCAAGTATTATGAATCCTGATTATAATTGGTACGAAATACAATCTTCATAAATTTTATGAGGAAGTCGAATATCGATATCACCAGTGTAAATCTCTACCGATTCCATTCAACGTAAGCCACAGAAAACTGAAGATATTTTTCGCAGATATCCGACCAAATAAGAAATAAGTCTCTTTTTATTCTTTTTTTTTCATAAAGGTTATAGTAAGTACGGAGCTCCCATGCTCCTTTTCTATCCCTGTTAGCATGAACGAAAGCTTCGCAAGCTCAAGTTTCCATAGTAACACGCAGTAGTACCTCGCGGCCTGTGAATTTTTATAAGATAATCGCGAACGAAGCGTAGACTTTCATCCACCGTGTGCTGCCTCTCCCCTGCTCGCTCTGCCGCGCGTGAAAACCGGGAGATAATCTCTTGCTTTTTTTGTCGGACCCTCTTCCGCTCGCCCGCCTGCCCGCCCGCACCAATATGGCAACTTTCCAGTTTCCGCCCTTAGGCAGTTGCGCGGCGGTGAGGAATAGAGCGGTTGTGGCGGTATACGCGGATGGAGGAAGAGGAGGAAGGTCGGACTATTCGTTTCCCCCATTTTACCGATATAAATAGCCTTAATTAGCGGACATTCATCGGTTACGGTTAATGGATCGTCAAGCTGCTATACATTTAACCGCAGTGCTATAGTGCCTGTCTTTAAATTGAGTATCCGTTTATTACGATACGTTGCTACATTATATCAATTATGTACTCAAAGGATCAATCCTCTCAAAATGAGAGATGTATAATCTAATAGCAAATTCGGTTGGATGCACTAATGCGCACTAGTGCATATTAGCTGTACACTGATTTGAGCTGAATGCATATAAAATGGAAATGCAAATTTTTCGAATTATAAAATATATATTTACCTAACAGTATAATAAAGTGTATTGAAGATTTCGCGAATCTATTTCTATATTTATATTATACATACATTTTTTACGTTGATCTGTGTACGACAGATGCACATTATACATATGCATCCAGTCAAATTCGTTAATTTTTCTTTGTATAAAGAACCTAATGATGTATCAGGAAGACGTAAGCATTTTTCTTTTAAAAAATTAGGAATGCGATAACGTTATAAAAATATTTATGCTAAATATTTTTCAAAAATTATATTTTAGAAAATGCTTTTCTAAAAACAGATTTTGTTTTTTTTTAAATTCTTTCATTTTTGGAAAAATTAATAATCAAATGTCCACTATTGCAAGACATATGAGAACGCGGGAAGAACAAAACTCCAGTGGGGCCCGGTCTTGTACAATCGCAACTTTCGACACGATTTATACGGCTTGGGGACCAAGCCGACCGCCGGCGCCAGCAATGGGCGGCCGCTGCTCGTTCAAACCCGCGGATGTTGTACAATAACTCGCATTGTGTACGTGAGGCACCGCACAGGAATCTAACCCGGCGGGCCCGCGGGTCAAACGGGAGGAGACAACGAATGCCGCAGGAGAAGATCTGCCTCAGAGAAAATCGAAATATTATGCCGGTCTTGGTTTTCTGCAGAATTGCAGAGTTCCTCTTATGTCCTATAATTGAATTATGTGCGTATAATCTAACTTTCTCTTTGTTTAATCTAATTATGTATGAAAATATATTTGATGTAAATATATTTTTCAAAATAAAATTTTTCTTCAAGATGAAGAGACGTAGTAGTATAAAATTTGACTTTTACTTCCTCACTTGAAAATATAAATTATCTTAAGAAGTAAAAAAAATGATCATTAGTTAAAAAATTTTTAAATATAATTTAAAATATATTAACACATAATAATATAATTAGAGTTTAATATAATTATAATTTAAATATTAAAAAAATATGTTTTAAAGAATATTCGAACAAAGTGCATATTTAACAAATTCACAATAAATGATTGCATATATCCCAACGCCGTTTGCTCCTACAAAAGAATCTTGTACAATAGCGTCCTGCTGTGTGTAGGCAAATTTTAAAAAGTGATATCATTCTAAAAGAATCCCTCGATCCTTTCTAATCGCATCAGGGCGTACAAAATCCTTCTCGTTCGCGAATGGGCCGGCACGATGGAATACTGGGAACACACCTGCGAGAAATGATATCGTATTCGCGCGTGGCCGCCGTGGGTCACAACTGTGAATGGAGCACGATACGGCGATCTAATTCAGTTGGCATCAGCATCGGGCTCTCCCATTTTGCCGTGCGCGCAATGGCACGGTAGCACTTTATTGTCCGTCCGACGAAAAAGGATTTATCCATCCGGCATCTCATCCATTCCTCCTTTCCTACCGCATTCCTTCCTCCGCGCTCCTTGAATTTTCTCTCTCGTTTCGCTCTCCACGAAAGACATTGCTGCTGCTTCTGCTGCTGCTGCTGTTCTGCTGCTGCATAATGTAACAACGGTTCTTCGCCCGGGCTAAACGTCAAAGCCAGTGTGTTTCGCAAAGATTTAGGGGGGGGTGGGGTTTCTCAGCTTATGAGTTATGACCCGACACATCCCACCCTCGTTTCACTCGTCTTACACTCATTCTATCCTTTTGCACTATCCGCCTTTCTGTCTGTTTCTTTTTCTATTCTCTCTCTCTCTCTCTCTCTCTCTCTCTCTTCTTTTCTCTCTTTTTTTTACTTGCGGCCTTTGATACATCGTGATACGATACTCTCTATATTGCTGCTTGCTTCCTTGGTTGACGTCGGCCTGTACAACAATAATCAGCTTGCACATATCTGCTCTTTCTCTTATTCTCTCTCGCTCTGCATCTAAATCATTCTCGCGACAAGATCGCTGCGGTTGATGAAGAGGCAAGTAGACGGGAATGGAGGGATTTCGCCCATTGTGCGGCGATAATTCCAGTTACACGCGATACCCCGGGAGGACTCCCAGATGAAATCCTAGAGGAGGCTCTCTCGCCCATCGGAGAGGCAACGGATCCTATTCTCTTCACTCGCGACCCTTGGGGTGGTCCCTCAATCCGTTGCACGAGAAAAGACGCAGCACGGTAGCCGCGCGGGTTCCTGAACTAAGCCTAAGAACGGTCTTATCTGACGCGTCATCTGCCTACCGTCTTGACTCTATCTCTCCCAGGTTCTCTCGCCGGGTGCGCATACAAAATCAAACATTGACTAAGAGCACGAGGAAGCTCGGTAACAGCCCACCACGGTTTGCGTTCCTAATATCGACTTCGGTTTCGCGAGATATTCGTCAGATACGAGGAGAACTGAATGGAGACTCTCACTTTATAAACGATGTATTCAAAACGTACATTAATATTGACGTCATTCGATGCGAGATTCGTATTCGTAACGGCCTCTATTCGCGTATACTTTAAATTTTTAGATAAATTTCTAGAAAAATTTTTAGAAAAATTTAGAAAAATTTCTTAATTCCATAAAATTAATAACAGATTCAGCGAAACAGAATAATTATCATAATGAGAGAATTGCACAATCCATCTTGAATATATATTTATAAGATTTCATGGAATGATGCTATAAATCCAGAGCAACGGCGACTAATGTCCGTACATACCGAGCAGTTTTGAAGTTGTTATCCGATTGCTCGGCAATCTAAAAGGTCTGATCTTGATTTAGATTTCACCGGTAATCTGCCTTTTCCTGCGTTAGTCTTCAAGCGGATATCTAGGAATATACATGTTCCTCGAGGTTATATGCGCCAGAGTTCACACGCCTTTCCCCATTGGCTCCGGCAGCCCCTCGCAACTTACTGTTCCATATAATACGTGCTCATATCTCAGGATTATAAGCCAACCTGAGAGACAGGAATCCTGGGAGAGAGCAAACACATCGTGCGGATAGGGGGAGAGAGAGAGAGAGAGAGAAAGAGAGAAGAGAGAGAGAGAGAGAGAGAGAGAGAGAGAGAGAGAGAGAGAGAGAGAGA
>NW_012130075.1:2657749-2679745 GCF_000143395.1 Atta cephalotes
GAGAGAGAGAGAGAGAAAGAGAGAGAGAGAGGAGAACTAAAAGGAGCGGACAGCGCAGAGGAAAAAGAGGATATACTTCTACGTCTGGAAGAGACTGGACCGTTTCAGCGTGACTCTTGGACGAGAAAGAGCGAGCATGACATGGCGTTACTTTACAAGATTCGTGCGCAGCAAGTGCCGGGCGACGATACGCTTTAAATCCGACGACACGTGACGCGACGAGTGGCGTGATAAGTCAAAAGAGTTTTGACTTTCGATATCTGAAGTGCGATCATGTGTAATACGGCGCGACAACCTGAAAAATTTGCTTAATGTTGATAATGGAATGTCGTCTATAGAATACCAGTTATTATCTTCTATTTCTAAAAAATGTTATTTTCGTAACTAAGTGACAAAATATTTAAAATCGATTATATGGGTGTAGAATTTTCTACTTTATTGATCACCACAAATTAATACTGAGATTAAATGTTTATCTGGTCGGTTGAAGACGACAACGACGACGAGAATTAATCGGCCAAAGGCTCGGCGATGTACGGCGAAAGTACAGTGTGGACACAGCGTTGAAAGACACAATTTCGGGTTAGAAACACGTACCACTGGGGAAACTCGTGCTGTTTGTCCACTTCGTTCGGTCGTCGTGATCCACGCACACACAATCAGGAAATTACTACTCGAAGTGTATGCCGGTCGGCGCGACGTAGGTACCCGGGCAACACAGCTCGGCGAGTTTAATTAACTTCGGACGGCTGTTTTCTGTCAATATTTTCACTGGCTCCCGAGTAGCAAGCTCTTCCTTACCACCGCAACGAACACGCGATTTGTGGTACACTCAAACGGTTCTATCTAATACCGCTCAATTGTGACTTCTTAGATATTAGATAGTTTCAACATTGAAAATGTCCTTCGCGCGTATCAAGATTATCATTATTACTCATATAAAAGATATTTATATATTATTCACAACGTATATCAGAGAATATAATTAAAATAGATTTTTATTTTCGTTACTTTATTCTCGATTGACTAAGATTATTCGCCAATGTCTGATTTAAAGTTACAGAGATATAATTAAATCGGAAAGTGATGAAAGACATGGATGAAAATTCCTTTTTTGTATATTTTTCACGTACTACAAAGTGTTTCGTATCATCAAAAAAATATATGTATATATTAGCCAGGCAAGCAAGTTCTATTACCTCTTATTGTACACGTGTGTAGATCGCTACAAAGGTGGCCTACGTGCCCCACGACGTGTTTCGTCCCCGAAACCGTATCGTGGTAAATACACATTGTGAAACACGCGTCACTTTGAATAATAAATCAATTTCGAGGGACAAAGACGGTCCATGATTATGTATGGACATCGCCGGTAGTACGGAGCTAGGCGAGTAGTCCATATAACCAGGGCCGCTGGGTATAAGGTCTTTGATGTATTGAGTTGGCCCCGTGTCGATTTGGTAAGTACCACTCTGCTCCACGAACGGCCACCCTCAACCCCCAAAACTTCCATTCGAAGGGCAAACAGTCAAATCCCCGCCCTGAGCCCCTTCGCCGCATCCTATGTAGTCTCTACGTGTATCCTAGGCCGCGAAACTAGTTTCGTATCAACTGCCTTCGTAGTTGGTAGTTTCCTTAACTCTCTCTACCCGACCTCAACCTCCTCTCTCGCTCCGCCGATGTGTTCTTGCACTATAAGTATTCGAGAGTATAATAATCTCTAAAGGTGTTAAAGCTCGAGTTCTTAAAATAATGAGCTACTTATTTCTGTACTCGCGTACACTCTACACGTAAGATTCCCACAAGAGTTTCAATAAATTAGCATACAAATTTTCACAAGGGCAGATTTTACGAAGTGAAAAATCTCCCGTATCGTAGAGGCGCTTCGGGTGTAAATTCTCTGATCGTTCCACGATACGTACGGCGTATTTTTCGAAAAGTTCACGGCGTGGATTGAATGTTTGTCCAAACTTTATCTGCGAAAGACATATTCCGATACAATAAAAGCGGACGCCAACATTGACGCGTCTTTTAATGCACGCGAAAGCGCGAAGCGGCTTACTTGGTTCGCAACGCTTGCCGTGAAAACGATCATTTGCATTTAGAAATAATTTCTACGAGCGAACGTCCTCCTGTAGAGGAGAAATAAAATGAAAATGTAACGAACAAGCGAGCTGTACCAAACGGGGAAGTTACAATCACCGAGCGCTTTTGCGTGATAGCATGCACGAGAGAGAGACGACGAGATTGATATTGGTTCCTGAGCGAATCGAGGAAAACGGTATGGGCTTCGAGGGCGGTTCACTGATATTGGGCATTCAATCCTAGGCAACCCCGATTCTCTCACGCGCCCCTAACAACGCATTAACATGCATGAGCCCTGCGTGATTGTTTTACCCTAACCCACCACCATCGACGGCCTCCCTCCCACCCCTTCTCCCCTTCCAGCACTGCTACCCTTTAGTCTCCCTTTAGCCTCAAATCTGAGTAGGCTGCGATCTGCCTATCGCTGTCGAAAATTCGAGAGCTCGCAATACGTGCAACCGATGCAAATTTAATGTTGATTATCGTCGATCGTTGTTTGAGAATCAAGGAAATAAACATATACATCACGTTATTATTACAGAAATCATAATTCTAATCTAAAACGTCGAAACGACGCTGCAATTGAATCTTCACACAATTATATCTATTCATATTTCTGTTTAAATTAAGAAATATGAAAATTTCCTTTCAAGTGTTTATATTGGCAGATAAGAAAGCAATTTAAGCTTTCGTCTAGTTTTATTTGGTATACGCGATCCGTTCTCTACGAACAGCGACAATGTCATCGCTGTAAAATTATGAGACCACGCTGCCGTCTCACGCGGTATACGGTGTAGGGGTGCCATTTTACCTCGTCCGCACGAAGATCGAACCCTCTCGTTTTCGTTTTATAGGCGGTTCCACCTGCGAGCCTATGAATACTAAGCAGTTTATAAAAATGTTGATTTAACGTCTTTGCCAACGATATATACACCCTCCGTCATCACTTTCCTTCACATTTTCCTCCATCGTGCATCGCTGTCATGTATATAGGTACTTTTACTAGATGATGGAAACGACAAGAGAGGGAACATATTATTTTGCTCGCCATAAAAAAATCTCTCGTTTGGAAAAAAGGAAATGCTTTTTCTTTTATTTTCGGTATTCGTATTCGATCTTAACCGATGTAATTGGTAGAGACGATCTCGTAATCGAATAAAGTGGAAGAAACGACGGAAGTTAGAGTGACGTTTCGCATTTCCCCGCGGTTTTCGTACAATGAAATCAGATAAGACGCCATGTTGGAGCACTTTCGTGTCATCCCGTGCGGCCAATCAGCAGCCAGGCGGGGAAGCCCCTTTCGCGCGCCGCTTAAAGGGGGGGAATGAGTTTTAAACTCGGCCCGGGCTGATCCGCTGTAATTAGCGTCGGTGATCACTGGTGCGGCTAACCCGTTCGTAAGGATGCCCCTCAAATCAGAAACAAAGGCGAGTTCCGCTCCGACATCCATCCTTCTCCGATCTCCATCCTCTCACTCGTCGCCGCTCGCTCGCTTTCGTCTTCATCGTCCTAACGAAGGCCTCCTTCGAGCTCGATTATAGACCGGCGAAATCGATACCCCGCAGGATTTAATCTCTTTAATCGGTAATTATCCCCACCCAGCTAGATTTGTTCTCTCGTAGTGGAAACTGAAGGGACATAAAATTGGGTTATAGCCGACTAAGTGAAACTCCCCCGCATCAGTGGAGTATCCATTCGAAGATCAACCACAATTAAAAACACAACACGATCTCTTAAACTATGATTGTTGCACTTGCGACATTGTCATGTAACTTTTCATCAGAACTCTGCAAATGTGTGAGTGTGTAAAATTTCACAGATTCGTAATAAAAAAAATAAAATTTCACAGATTCGTAATAAAAAAAAATAAACATCTCGTTCCGATTGTTTGCCATTAAATTCTTTTATTGAAATATTGTGCAAAATTTCATCATATTTTCAATATAAGTCGATTCCAAATTATTATAATTTCGATTATATTTGTAGAAACACGCGTAAAAATTATCGTAAAATCGAGTTTAGATTCATAAAAGTGCGTGTGATGATCGGCCTCGATTTGTCAGAATACAATGCAATCCCCGATACGCATATTTCTCGGCCAACTTTTCCGGCGTATCCACGCCGAGTTCGTAACATATCATCTCATGCCATTGTGTTGCGATTATTGACGCGCGCAAGTCAAACCCAACTATAACCCGATACAAGCGATTCCGTCACGCTAGTTCCACACCCGAGAGCTTCCAATTTCGTCCCCTCTCCCTTTCTCTTGGTAAGATGAAGAGCATCGGGACATGAACAGAAATCAGTAGGACATCACGGGATACAGATGTTCTACAAAACAGGCGAGCTAGATCGGGGCTTATAATAGCCGACACTGGATATATACGAGAACGCTAAGTAGCAATCCCGCAGAATCCATGCCACAATGGCGAACCCTCCGTATATTTTGACTTTTTGACAGATGGCTGGTCCTACCTGGCTTTTCGTTCTACGCGATACTAATCAGAGAGTAAATCGGGAGAAAAGACGTGCGTTGAACTCGACAGTGGAGACGTTTGGAACGCAGGTGAAGAAAATAGACACTTTTTGTTCGTAGACAAGTTATGCAACACGAACAATATACCGTACAACAAAAGGAACAAAAAAAACTCATAAAAACTCATAAAAACAAACTAAAGAAACTTAGACTTATAAACATGTAGAGTATGTAGACGCCGTATTGCAGCAATTTCCCACAATTTCCCACTTTGTTACAAGGAAGATACGAGTGGCAGTAAAATCGAATTTCCCACTTCCAAAATCACAGCGAGCGAGCAGGTAGCAGCAATATTCTCAGCATGAGTGCGTCCCTTCGCGACGCGTTTGTGGCAACGTCATTGCTTATGGCCACGGTAGATTCGAGTCACGGCACCGCCGCATTGCAGCGGGAAGAAATAATTGCCCGTAAAAGCCACGTTTCTCTACCGGCTTCGTGACGAAACTGAATGCGATGTGACACAGCGGGGGACGATCTGTTGTGACCGTTACCACAATGAGATCTTTTGTTGCCGTGAACAGGACACGGCGTAAACGTTTCAGAGCAGGAGGCCAGGGAACGATGATGATGACTCCTTCTGCCGCGGGATTCTCCCATAACGTTGACGAAGCACTCTAAATGTGTAAAAGAGAACTGAATCACTCTTTGTTGAGGCGCTTCGATGCAGCAGAAAAGATTCTTCTTTCAACAAAACGTTTTTCACAATATTTTCATATGAACTTTCGCGGCGTAATCTTGCAGTTTTTATTTTAACCGAGACCTTTTGACATTTAATTCAAGGATCTGCAATATATATAATATCCATATAGAAAACTTTTCAATTAGAAAATTTTTTTTCGAAATTTACGTTTAAACTGTCCGAGCTTTTAAAGGGTTCACGAAATGCTAAACGCTTCTTGGGAATGGCCGTTTCCTCGCTTTCATTGGATTTCGGCTCGTGATTCTGCAAGGTGTTCTCGATGTAATTCTCATAGTTAAATTGTTCCTGCGGCCGTTTTGTCCGAAATGACTATTGTTGTTACGACGATCAGAAATCGATGTATATAATCCCGCTTACGTGGATCTGACAATATATATTTACATATATTGCAATACATTGTAAAGTTTGTTATTCCTTTAAAAAAGCAATGTCTTTATTTTGCCGATTAATTTTTAATTAAATCAATTATTACAATATTTTTAATTAAATCAATTATTACAATATTTTAAGCTGATGATTTTCAATGTCAGCGCATATATTTAATAAAGTTCATATCTTTAAAAAAATGCATTTCACAACGTGATAGCGATTCACCGAGCGAGCTCGGAACCGGCCGTGCAACCTGACCACCCTGAGCGCCATGATTTATGGGAGCCCATCGTAATAGCGCGATTCAGCGCTCACAGAAAATATTTGTGTCGGAGTCTCCGATTGTGCACGCCTGGAGAACATTTTCATTTGTGAAGAGGAGAGGAAGAAGAAAGAAGAGAAAGAGGAAGAAGAGACGCGACCGGGAGGAAACGGAGAGGACGCAATGGAGCGCACATAATAATGGATCCGGCGATTGAGAAAAGTGAAATGTCACGACGTGAAGTGCACGAAAAACGACGGATATGTACATATCTAAGAATATATGTATATATATATATATATATGTACACACGAGTGAGTCTAGCGGGCCACCTGCTCGTGATGTCTTATTTCGTTCCGCGACGAACGGCCCACGGCGATTACCGTTTAACGATTACAAGTGTGTCTGGGATACCTGTATCACCTTCATTCATTACCACCTACCGTTCTCAAACAGACTACGCGTAGCGTCGTACAATTAATTAATCTTACGTTCTCGACTAAGTGTTAACGAGACTCCCACCACGGGCGGTCAAGTCGCAGAAAAGAAAGATGTCTTGTGAGCTATTTCAAAAATATTTATGCAGGCGCTATTCTGTAGATTATCGCACTAAATAACAGAAGCGAATATAAACTAATGTAAGAAATTTGTATGTTAACATACATTATTAAAATAAAAATAATTTTGTGGCTCCAAAAATAAATTAAATAAGTAAAATGCTGCTCATATATAAACCTGCTAAGGTACTTACTAATGAACTGCAAACAATGGGATTTTGGATTTGAGTCCTCCTCACAATCAGTTGCGGAAGTCAAATCATACAAACTATCTAAATTTGGTTAACTTAATTGATAAATACATTCCAGTTGTTTGCAAATTATATCTTATCGCCTAAATATTATATACCTACCAACAACCTTAGCAATTATATCTTTTACAATAATTTTAGTTTTAATAAATATTATTGTATGAATATAAACAACAGAAAATGCGTGTAACAGAAAGATTAATTTGACATTAATTGATGAATATTTAAATATTTCGCTAATAGCGACATATACTTGCGCGGTATATATATTGATATGTAATATCAATCACAAGATTTTTAATAATAGTAGCTTTTTTAATAATAGTAGATTTTTAATAATAATAACCGGAAGAAATTACCGCAGTTAAACCCATACGAGAGAATCCGGAAATTCTGTCGCATGCCATCGCCATTCTAAGAAACGTCTCCATTCATTGAATGGTAGGATGAGTTTCCAAGGGTGGCAGCGGTGTGGGTGGCATTTTCTAGCTGTGAATATTTCCCTCCCAATCGTTGGAACTCGGTCGACTTTGTGAATAGATGTCTATATTTCTGCTGCCTCCCTTCGTTCTCCTCAAATCGCATTTATTCGCGAGTTACGAGCGGCCCTCTTGTGCTCATTCCACTTTAGTATACCTTTATAGTGGCCCTATAGAGATGTCAATCAGACAGCGCTGCCTTCTTTTCAGAATAATTCTAAAGTCCGTCTCCTCGTCACTAGTTCCAACCTCAACCTTTCTTATTCTCGTCATCTCACACGACCTGCATTCTCTCTCTGCCTTTCTTTTTTTCCTTCGTTCACTTGCGTCTCCCGTCACTCCGAAATCCGCAACACGGAAAATGGAAACATCCGCATCTGCATGGATGCGGCGAAAAGCAGAGTGAATCAGTCCTCTCTTGCAAAACGCACATCTGCGAGATTCGCTCTCGATGCTGCCAAGAATAACGGCCGTTGCATGTCCGGTCCAACGTGATTTCATCGCCGGAAGATATTCTCGTGCATATTCGATCGCTCGCCGCATAGAGAGGTAAACTTTTACCCGTGCCCTCGTATATCAAAATGATCTATCATCGTAATTTCAAAGTACGAACTGCGTACTCTCACGTCCGAGTGTATCTCGCGGCAACAGTGAGAAAGGAAATACGAGATAAAACGAGTGGAAGTGAAAATAAGCGATTATCCTGACAATCGGAATATTGATACTTTCTCGACGTTTATTGAGAGATCGAAATACGTCGTATTTATAATATATCACACACGTGTTTTCCTTTAAAAGGTCAAATAATGTCGAACCTCGCGATGGACGGTGGCAACAAACGTCTGCATTTTGCGCGAGTAAAGTTTCGTACTTCGTAAAAATAGAAACGCTTTTGCATCCGTGCCGGCCGTGCGCGCTAGTTTATTTTACTTGCGCTGCCCCGTTTTCATGGGATAGCGCACAGTTTTGTTTTTCCTCTTTTTTTTTTTATTGCACCCCCCCCGCAGGATCTGTCCCTTTTCGTTTATCGTTATTTCCATAGCAGTCGATGGTGTTTCGATAGTGTTCGGTAGTATTTCAATATCAAGCCGGCTCAGAAGTATTCCAACCGGCCCGAATATACCTTTGAAGCCGGCTTGTACCCCGGGGAATCGATACTCCGCTGCTCTGCCGCGCGAACTGCTGGACGAACGAAAAAATGCAGCAGCCCCGGGTGCACCGTGCGAGAGCGATTATCGGAGACGAGAGACGTACGGACGGACGTGCGGACGGATGGACGAGAGTGGACGGGCGGACGGTTTGACTTTGCATGAATGCGCAGATGCGGGTGCAACAGCTTGCGTAACGCGGCCGACAAAGAGCAAAAGGGAGCCTTCGCACAGCCATATTGCCTCCTGTCAATCACAACGGCGCGCGCGGCACACCTCCTCTCACCCCGCGTATCACGTCGCATCGCGTCGGCGTTTTCACCCCCGCGAACCCCGCCACGAAAGTTGCGGAGAAAACGAACGACGAAACAACAGCGCGATCATCTCGGTGATCGTTTCCCTGTATCATTGATATCTCGTTTAATACCACGTGTCTAAATAAGAGAAGTAATCCTATTTTCGGTCGAAGTGGATCTTGGTGTTTAAATATTTCGGTGTAAATTTATATACATATTCAATTCTGCAAATACACGCGCCGAAATTTTTTTCAGTTTTGAAATATAATTATGAACTGGAATAGTAGAATATATCATATATTAACTGACAAGCAATATTGACGCTAATAAGCATATTAAAAATTATGATTATTGCGAAAAATATTACCTTTAGCTGAGATTCAAATCTTTACTTTTACTCCAATTTGCAACGTTTTTGTCTGCCCGCATTGGTGATATGATTTATCGATATCGTTAGATAAAATAGATTTTATACGTGCGCCATAACGCAATGCTCGACGCATTCCTACTTGGAGTATTCCCATGTATAGCACGCATTGAGAAAATTGAGAGAAATCTTAGATATACATATATCTTCAGCGGAATCGTTTGTTTCGGCGGACCGTTTAGCCAATTGCCGCAACAAAAGGCCCTCCTCGCTTCGCAGAGGGGTTGTTTGTAGCTGGAGTAATGGCCGCCGAGGTAACTCTCCCCTACCCTCCTATGGGCCTTCTCCATCGACTGCCTCGTATACCCTCCCGTTCCTCCTATTCCACAGTGAGACAGAGAGACCAGGAACGAACGAGGGTAGGACAGTCGATCGCTAGTCGTAGGGAAAGAGAGAAATGGAGATAATGTAAATGGCAGATAAAGAGAGAGACCAAGTGGGAGACTGGAGAACTCGATCTACCCTATGCCTGGGCATTCCGCGCGCGGGTGCAGGCTTGTAGGTAGATAGGGAGGCGGGTAAATCCGAGCAGGAAAGCAGCGCGGCGCGTTCGAGAATCGGGGATTTATTCGGAAACTATTGCACGAGGGGGTGGTGGGTAGGTAGGTGGTGGTCGTGATAGGTGTAGCGTAGAAATAGGTGGAGGCGAGTTTCGGAAGGGTGGCGTAGGGGCGAGAACGAGGATGACGCGGTGGCGGAGGAGGGGCGGAGGTGGCGGAGGTGGCTGCCTGCTCGGAGCTAAATGCTTCCGCCTCCTGTCTCCTCTCTTTGCCGCTGGCACCGTCGTTCGGCACCGTAGATTCCCTCTAAACAGCTCGAAAACGCTCAAACGTAATATATTATCGGACGTATATCGGACCGCCGCCGTATTTATCTGGGCGCACGGGGTAGCCCGGATGGCATGGCGGCGCCGGTTGAGAGAGGGAGCCGCCGTAAAGCTGCCAGCGCAAAGTATTGCATAAATAAGTGCGCTGGCGAAATATTCATGGCCGTGCCAAACCATCCTTCCACCGTACCGCAGGTCCTCCCGTTCCCGGCTCATCTCCTGACCCGCACTCTAGTACGTCGACCACCGCAGACCTAGTGTAGTTTCCTTCGACCGTCCCCCATCTCTACGAGCATCAACCTCATCCCGGATATCCCACACGTCGTCGTTTCTATATAACTAACCCCCGAAAAGCGCGGATCTATTCATGAGCATCTCTATCAGTACCCGGTGCACCGATAAATTTATCTTTCTCTTCGGCTTGTACTGCCGAGGATACCATCGTGAAAAAGAAGATCGTATTTACGTACAACCAACCTAGCCTGACCTAACTCACATCGCGCGCTCGCAGAAATGGCGAACGTTTTGGGTGACGATTGCGAACGGACGCGCCATAAATTTCAAGAAGAATATCGTCGAACCTTAGTACACGATCCAACGATTTCGTTTGATCGTCCAGCACATGGAAAACCGCCGAAGAACGGTGCATCGCATCCGTTCTTAGACGTTGCTTGGCTCGTAGGATGATGAGAGCAATTTCGACTTCTGGATAGGAGAGAAAATAGTTTTGTCATCATCGAATCGATATATCATATATATCGATCGTTATGAAACGTTACGAACATTAAGGGCACATAAAAAATTTAATCAGTAAAACCAGTAGACCAGTAGAAGTGAATTGGCCAATCACAGCAAACGTCATAAGGCTATAGCGTAAGCAGTAGTAAATCCAACATGTTCATTTCTTTACTGTTTATATTTTTACTACTTAAGTTTTTTGTGTGCCATGATCTTAATACTATGAAAACACAGAAACGCGTAAACAGAAAAACGTAAACAATAAGCAAATCAACATTTTTTATTTGCTATTTCTTATATTATTGCCTTATAGTTTCTACTGTAATTAGCTGTTTCGCTTAATGTTTACGTTCTATTACCTTAAGATTTTTCTATGTGCCCATCATGGCTCTTACTATTAATTATATCCATCATATTGTTGCAAGAGTTTTCTTTTCTTGTTTCAAATATAATATTTTTCAAAGCATAATACTGAAGAAACTATCGTAAAGGTCGATAATTGAAATTCATGTCGTTAATTATTAATGAATGTATGCGCGAGTTCGATTTCTCCCTCTTCGGGCAAAGCATGAAAAAGGTGGACATCGCCGCACGATTGGAATGGTTCTCTTGTTCCGAAAACACCAGTGTCGCCTTATCCAGAGGCCATTACACACTCGAATAAGAATGCGGAGCGACGGATGGAGCGAGAGAATGCCCGAACATTGCAGGTTAACAGCGGCAGCGAGAGAGATGTAGGAACAGGAAGGGAGAGATAGAAAGAAAGAGAGAGAAAGAGAAAGAAGTAACAAAGGGCACGATAAGTCTCATGAGTCGCGACTATGTTCGTTTGAAGAGGGGCACAGAGGGAGGAGGAACGGAGAAGGAGAGGCGCTCCTCCCGATTGTCGTGCGTACGGATATAAACGTAGGCAAGAAAGCGAGAGAAGAAGGGTGATTAATCTTGCGGTCTTCCACGTCTCAAGGCGCGGACGTGCGTTATTGATGGAGACTTCTTTCGACCTCCATCCTCGCCGTTCCTCTCCGAGAAGCACGTTTGCCCCCCTTCATCGTCGTCGTCGTCGTCGCTGCCGCCATCGGCCTTTTTCTCGTTCTACCCTTCCTGCCTGGTTCCCTTCGGGCGACCGCGACAAGCGCGTGGCATGTACACCTAAGTACTCCACGTGGTGGTATTGACCCTGAGATCTGTGGCGGAACCACCCCAAATGAGGACGCATTCACTCAAGGACAAAATCCGCGTTTCTTCACGACGCGGCTATTTTTGCTGTACTAATGATTGCATTCTAATGGCAGCCATTTGAGCCGCTTTATCGCTTCTAAGTTTACCACGGAAATAGTAACTGAACGTTTTGCGCCAAAGATAAATAAAGTAGCATAAAACGTGCAATATTCGCGAAACACGTCAATAGCCATAACATGGTCGTATCTGCTATATGAATACTTTGCGAATATTGCAGTCGTACTTTTGCTACTATTTTACGAGCCCCGTTCTGTGCGTCCCGCTATTATTGATATCTAACGAGAGACTAGTCGATAGCAAGACTTCCAAGAATTCATTCCGTATACTTCTCTCTATCGACATGAACGAATAAGTTGACTTTCGGGAAGGGGTTGACGACCGCATCGTTTCTCTTCATCCGCAGCTGTAAGACCCAAGAAAGAGAGAGGACGGTGTGAGTTACGCGCTTTTTCTACTGCGCGTCATTAATATCCGTTGCAACGACGTCTCTTCGCAATTTGTCAACATCTGATATTTAATTTCACGCCCCCTTTACTTTAGCACGTATGTACGATACGTGCGTGTACGTGTCGCAGGTGTAAAATGCCTGCCAGCAAAACGTTTGCACTTGCGCCACGAAATGCCACGGCACTACGTATTCCTATATCTCTTTCTAATACATATTCATATATATATATATATATATATATATATATAGTATTTTTTTAGTTTATCACGGCATATTGAACGCGATAAATAAGATTGTCGTGTGGAATGACGATCAACGGAAATATTATCCGTAATAGCGGAAATAGTCGCATATTCCCAAAGACAAACAACCAATGTCATACACTCGACTCCCAATATCCTCTAGTAATGCGCAACATGTGTTTAACTTAAGCCCTACTTGCACCCCGGGGAGAAGTTAGCTGTCGAAGTCGATACCACGAATGTTCATGGATTTAACTACTGCACCAAAGATGCCTTAGTGGCAAAACAATTTATGTAAAATTCGTACATTTATTTTCTTTCAGTCTACCACAAAAATTAAGTACTTTTCTATATAAATTTAATTTGTTCTTTAAAACAAATTCCAATTTTCATCTTAAATTTAGCTTAAATACAATAATTTAAGATATTTTTCAATTTATCTATTTATCATTTCAGTTCACTGTCAAATAAAAAAATTTATTCTTAATTAATTCGGGCTAAATTTTGCTCATCATCGATTTCTGTGTGCGATTTACAAAATATAATATTTCTTTCAAATTAATAAAACTTCACTGTCGACGAGCGAAACAGTCAGCAGCATCATTTAAACATAATGTTGATCCGGTGGAACACGGGCGATTTCTTTAGCGAGACGTTTTTCGTTTTTCACAGCTTCTCTAGCTTTTTGCTCATCGTTGATATACCGGCGCTACTAGTAGCAGCAAGTAGGTATAAACGTACTAGCAACCAGAAGATAATAGACGACCGACGTTCTCCCGGGTGCCGTTAATCATCGGGGATGAGGCCTGTACGTGGTGAGGGGCTCGATGCGAAACCGCAGGGATACGACGATGGTGTGACGTGGGATGAGACGTAAGAGGCGTTATGGCGTTAGATGGTCAGCTCCTAGCTGAAACGGAAGTGACCGTTGGAGCAATGGATATCCCATGGGATCTGCTGACGGACATTGCCGGTCTCGTAGTCGGAGATGGAAAAAGCTCTAAGCTTTCCGGGGATTCGCGAGTACTAAGAATTTTATAAAGTTCCCAACTGTAGTAAAAAAAAACAATAGTTGAAAATTAATTGCGTCTCTAAAGAGACATTATCGACGGCAAGGAACAGAGCACCGCGCATTTCATTAAAAAAATGTATGTCCTGTCGTTTCGCAAATGGCCGCGATGTATATCACGACGATGGAGTAACTGTAACGCGAAATGCGCGAATAATTCAAGTTTATTACGCAAATATCGGCGTTATGGCGTATCATATATCAGATAAAGATGTCTTCCATTTTTTTTATGCTAGTTATTATAAATGTATATATAATATATTTATGAGATTTCGTTTTCGAAGTTTCGAAAGCGGCGCAGTTTTTCACCGCTGCACGGAACAACGCCTCTGTTGATCGCAGCGAAATTCCACTGAAAATTCGTTATCGGAAAGAGAAAGAAAGAAATAATCAAATTGATATTTATCGAGAGAATGCTACTTTCAGGCTTGTAAAATCGCTTGGCGAACGAGGACGAGCCCAGTGATTCGTAGTGGAGTATCAGCACGTGTCAGGCAGGATCGCCGTGTGAAACACAATTGGTATTAATGCGGGACGCACGGCGTGCGCGCGCGCGAGCGGGTGGACGAGCGCGCAAGGACGAGATAAATGATGACTCGCTTTCAGCCTTTTGCTCCTTTTCCATTCGAATGGAAAATGGATATTAATGGGCCTCAACTAGCCGACGCGTCGGCGATGGTCAGATGCGCGTAGGTACACCCGCGGCGGACTTGGGATCCGGATTTAATGCGCATAAACGTATATACACGACCGTGTCTCAGCAGTTAGCCCAGTCGGGCTCGAAGCGTCGCGGATAGACTCATCAGCCTGGACATGCCTCGCTGATTATACGACCTAGCGGCTCATTATTGCGGGCTCTAAAAGCATCTGCCGTTTACTCGCCACGTTGAATCGACCGGATTTCATCCGGTATGATTAGCGTTTATGCGAGACAATCCGTGCCACATTATCCAATTTGTATTACATCTTGCTTCCCTCGCATCAAGATTATGCGTATGATCATTATTTCAGATTTGATTGTATCAAACCTTTCCTTCTTGTATACTAATTAATTTATACGGCCGCTGAATTTATCTGTGTGCATATAGTGATTATGTGCGTAATGAATCGCTATCTCTTTCAAAATAATTATTTTTGTCTCATACTGCACATTCTTTCGCGAAAATTGCGAAACGATATGTGTGATTAAGCAAAATAAATACATTTCATTTCTAATAATCGCCATTGATGGAATATTTCTTTCTGTTAGATGACAGTTAAGACAAACTATCTTTATGCGTTTTAATAAAGAATAATGCGAAAATCAATTGAATATCTCGAAAAATCGAGAGAAAGATTTTCTTCGATATTATCATATTCATCTTAATATTCATATACTCGACTATGCAGAGCATGCAAAATCATTTCATTGTTTTTAGACAAAAATAAACATAAATGTTGCATATGTATGGAGAGAATTTTTTTTAGAGTTTTAGAGTTTAGAGTTTTAGAGTTTATGAAAATGATAAGCGTGGAACAAGACTGTATTTCCAAGAATTTTAATGTAAATCTGTGTAAATCTCTTTCATTCATTAATAAAATTATAATGAAGTATAAAATAGTTTGATTAATTTTATTAAAATGCATGATAAGAATCTTTAAAATATTGTATTGTATTACAACTGTCATTTTTCGAGGTAAATTTTAAAACAAAATTCTCTCCATAGGATATTCAAATAAAATGTAATAAAAAAATATGAAATTAACAATAACGTTCTTAAGACAATCATGACATATTAAATCACATACATTTAAAGATTTGAAAAATGTAAAAAACTTAAAAAAAATAAGATGATATAATAGTAATCTTGAATCAAATGTATTTAAATTAAGATAATGTCGAAATGTTAAATCTTGTACTAGTATGGAACCGCATATAAATCGAAGGGATAGCAGGACGAAAAATTTTTAGGTGCATATCGGACAGCTACTGTAAAGTAGGCACCCGGGCATCCACGTCGCGATAAGCTAATGCGTTTCGCTTTTAATGAGCTTGATTGGCGGCTGTACGAGACCTCTGGTTTCTCGTATCCTCCGGCCGAGTGTGTTCACCTGTGTTCGAGCTCGCTCAGACAGATTATTACTTACTTAAAAAAACTGTCAGCAATCATGACGGTGTATCTAAACGGTGTTTTTAATCGAGCGAGAGTCGAACAAGTTTCAACATTAAGTGTATACTCTTGTGTACACTAAAAAGATGTAAATTAGAAAAGATCGAATATGTATCCAGCTGCGATATATCATAATCGATAATTAGCACCGATTACTCAATAGTTCATCTAGGATTCCAAAATCAGCTCTCTATTTCAAAATTACATTAAGATAATTAATAATATCGGAAATCATTTCTACGTGTAATAGATAGTCCGACAAAAATAAATCTGATTGTGATCGACTAAGGAATGAAAGCGAAGGAATCAGAAAAATAAGAGATGTTTCTATTTATCGACGTAATGTACAATTATTTCACAGCGAGAATTTATTAGAATTTATCGCAACGACACGGATGATTTCTAATTTCTATACATCTCTCCCATCGCAGCGCGCGCGAAATAGTATTTTTATAATTGAGAGCACGTGGAGAACAGAGGGAGACGATTTACGATTATAGCCAGGCTATAATCGTACACGAATTAGTGTACTAAGTATTATCAGGGCCATTCGTCACGCTCGCGCGACGAACGGCGTATTTCTATTTCGCGTGGGTGAATTCGGCTCGGAAAAAAATAAGCGATGCCGTGATAAAGAAAAATGAAATGTCGTTTTGCAATCCGCGGCGGTGTCCTGGTAATCCGTCGATTGCGTGTTTCACGGGCGTGTTTCATGCCGATGCACAATGATCGAAATGCCTGCCTACCGGTCGTGCCTTATATCACCGGTCATCGACGGGCCTAACAAGCGAACGTTTTTACGAGCGTTCATTTAAGAGATAGCCATGACTGCTCTCGAAACAATGAACGAGTATAATTAACCGATGGCTGCGAGCGTGCGCGTTGTAATCACGTCGGCTCTTTGTCGTTGACAGTGTCGACTTTCACCTCGCGCTGATGACGCTCAGCGTGAGAAATAATAGGGGCGCGATAAAAGGCGTAATTACATTTTCGTCTGGCTAAGCTCGCATATTTGACGTAACAAACATTTACGCAAGCGGATATATAAAAATACTACTGACCTGTGCAATATCCGGCGACTAAAAATATGTACATACATATGTTTACCTGTGTAATTAAATCTGTGTAAATCGTGTGTTACATAAAAATTTCTTGATAATAATCATGCACATTAATTCTCCATCGCGCATACATCATTTAATTGAATACAAAAAGAAAATAGCTACGATTACGATGATACATTTACAAGTATAAATTCGTAAATTATATATTTATTAATGGTAAATTATTTTGATAAAATGCGTTGCATAATCCTGAGAATGTTATCGCCGCCATTCTGCTTTCTTACTAACTTTCGTACACCTGGATAATATCGCAAATGGTCGTTACAACGTTATCTAACGTCTGTCGCAATGTTTTAACGGTCATTTAGTTCCTGCTATAACGTGATCCTCCTGCTTGAGTGTAATTAACTCGGATAAGAATTCCTTTATGCTTCAGCCTACACATGGTCGAGCGCATGGCCAGTGAGATCAGACTGTATTGGACGTGTTTATATCTGATCTGTTTTACTGCCAACTGCTCTTTGTCATAGATACAATTGCCCTCACATCGTTAATTCATAGCCATTATCCAACAGCCTTTTCGGCTATCAAATCTATTTTCGTAATTTGTTAAATGCACGAAGATAATATCGTGTGAGATGACTAGATCCATCTAATTATCTGAAAATTATTTTCAGCCGCAAGTAATTAAACCTAAATTTAATCAATATTAAGTGAAATTTGACTAAGAAATGTTCAACAAATTAAGCAAAGAATATTTTGTCGAGGCAATTATTGTCATATATGTCTAAGAACATTTTTGTGTAAATTTTACAATTTTCAGTTCAAGCAAATGTTGATTATTATTTGTCGTTTTGGTTTTGGAACACAATCCTAAACTGAAGATGGATTACATTATGTCACTGACAAGCAATTTAATATTTATAATGATGATTATAATAAGCATCTTAAAAACACTATAAAGAATTTATTGCGAAAAATATCACTTAAGCTGGGATTTAAATTTAGATCTCCTACTCGGAGTGCGAATATTTTATTCTTGCTTAAATTGGAAATTGTAAAATTCACAGAAAACTATTATTATAGGCACAAAGACTTTGATTAATGAATATTATCTTTCTTGATTAATTATATTGAATTTAATCAATTATCATCGGCAATACAAAGTTACATTAAAAAATACAGAATTACAAAATTTTATATTCTTTCTTTTTTATTCACTTCTTCTCTAATGTTATCTTTTCAAGAAAAATTGTTACCTTTTCAAAGAAAACTGTTCTCTTTTCAAGGAGATTTCGATCTAATTAATTATTCAACAACGCGACCTGCTTGCCTGCTTTTAAACGACGCGTTTTTCCTCGATCGTAACCGCCACATTCGCCATCTATTCGACCAGCAATTCCGATTTCAATGAATTAGCATTCGCGCGCGCGCGAGAGGGGGCGAAACGGAGGCGGATATAAACACAGAAGGACGGGAGAAAAATCTGGAGAGACCGAGGGAGAAGTCTGTTACGGGGGTGGGAAGAGGAAACGGCCGGTCCCAAGCCAGTCACAGATGGCCAATTACTCCCGACAATAAACACAATTTAATTTTATATTCATTCCACTTAGCGCTTAGGCGCAGTAATCCATCACCGGGGATTATTTCGGCTATCTCCTGGCCGACCAACAACACACCTATGACCCGTGCACACAGACACCCGCGCAGTATGCTGCATCGCATCGTTGTACACACACACACACACACACACACACACACACACGCGCGCGCGCGCGCGCGCGCGCGCTATATAATACACACATATAATGTTGCAGTGCCTACGTGCTTCTGCGAGCTCGCGCGATATATGCAGTCAGCTAATACATTCGTGCGCTACATATTTATGCTTGAGATGGTTGATATCCGCCACTACTGAATGTGATTGCTTCTCTGGTGGCCTTACGTCGTTCCCGCATTTATGTTCCGATACTGCCACTAATCGTTTTTCCAGTAACATCCATCTTTACTCCGCTCGAATAAAGGAAAATTAATCCTAAACGATATTCGTTACGAAATTTTCTTAATATTAGAATCGCGGCTGTGCTATTTTTTACTCCATCTAATAATTCTTTTTTTCCAGTAAATTTGGATTTGTACGTGGAGCTTTAGAGTTTTGTGACTTCATAAATAATTAATTATAAGTAATTTTACTTTTATGGTATCCTCTCTCGTAAAAGTCCAGATTTATTCTGAATCGCGATTGAGTTAATTTAGATTCACAGTTCTAGTGTTAACTGATACCTCGCCAGTTCAATGTACTTTAATTTAATGTATCTTTGCTTAAAGTTAACATAACTGAATGATTATTTTTCCGTTTTAAAGATAAAAATCAAATAAATAGAATTATATAACTTAAAATTAAAATTGTAAAAAACGTTTGTTATAAACAAACAAATGTATTTTTAAATTAATGTATCTTTGCTTTAAAATTAACTGAACCATTTTTATTTTCATCTTGAACATCTGAGGAATAAAATTGTTTAAGTTAAAATTAAAGTCATGAAAAACATTTGTTATCAACAATTTTTCACAGTTGAAGAAAATTTCCGAGTTCCAATTCCATTGAACTCGTAAATACCGATTAGAGTTAATTGCAATACAGAATCTCATATAAATTATCTTCTGGATACGTGACATAATTAATCAGCTAGTTACGATACAATTATCAAGTGTACCTCGAGACGTTAAATATATCTCGACGGTTCCTTAGACTGTCTTAAATTGTATCGTAAAGCGACGACTGTTCTAGAGTCTCCCTTTATGTCGTGAAAGTACTCGCAGGTGGGAAAGCGTGAGGCTGATTCGTGCAATTTGAATGGCGCATAGCTCGAGATCCAGTTAATTTCGCGCCGTCTCCCGTGAGAGTGGAAACGTAGAAATACATAAACACCGTACACGCCTCCGTACATGCCTGTGTATATAAGTACTACGTATATATAAGATTCTCGTCGTCGTTGCCGTCGCCGTCATCGTCGGTCGTCGCCATCACCGTCGCCGTTCGTTCGCTTCTTATGCAAATCAGGCGGAAAAACTCGCGTGTTTCCGGCGTGTTTTAATTATTCAAGCGACAACTTTCTGCAATGAAATTAGAACTCGCGCAGTCGTGACTGCCGGCGACAAGTGTTTTGCTTATAGCCGCTGCCGCCCATCCCGGCCGAAGGAGGAGAGCCGTGAGTGAGGTATAAACTACTGGGTATATCTAAATCCGCGAGCGAGAAGGGAAAGTCTTGGATGAAAGAAAAAAGAGAACTAAGAAATTAAAAAAAACATTGTGACAGTACGCTCTATGTGGTGCTAACTTTTTAAAGATTTCCGAAAGAATCAAGAGAATTTCGAAAGAATTATGAATCTGGATAAAGGCAATAAATTTTAAATGCAAAAATAGGCATTAATATCATATTGTAACTGTTGTCAACGTCTTTTAAATGCAACCTGTACCTCATCTTCGTTATAGTACGAGTTGGATTTGGACAATGCGCCCGCTGAAATTTCTTCCCTACGCCGACGTAGCAACGAGCGTAGTTGCAAATATAGCAAACTCGTACGAGAAGGGTGTACCGAGCTGGTAGTTATTCGGTAGTAACAATAGCAGTCGTGCCACCCGAGGCATACAGAGCGTGTTTGGCGCCGCGTTTGTATGAATGAAATTATTCGCTTCTAGGAATATAGCCAAACGTTACTGTGTTGCGGAGCGGTCGAGGGAGGGATAGAGGATGCTTTTCTCCTCCTTACATGCTAGTATATAGGTGTTGATTGCACCGCGGCAGCTGTGTTTTATGCTTTCTCGCCTCTTGCGCAAGACCCGCCTTTTCTTATATTATATTATAGCGACGTGTTGAACGGCGTCTCGCACCAGTTTCGACAATTCCTGAGTATTATATGCACCGCTACGCAAAACAATGGCGATTGCGACACAATTGCGTTTTACAAACAACGTAATAGGGGGGTGTCAAAAATTCTCTTACTCCCGAGAGATATTTCTTGAGAAAGAGAAGAGTTTCTTAGAGAAAAAGATACGTGACTAAATCAATTGACGAATGTAGGTACATTGCGCAAAATGTATTTAATATATTCAGAGAGAATTTATTCATTTTATTCGCGAGTAGAAAGTTCATCCAGAAGTAAGGAAATAGAAATCGGGAGACGAAGCGATCTATATTACAGAGGAATCTTTTCAAAAGTCAGTGAAATCGGATAGCGGATTCATCGGTAGTGCCTGAATGTTCATTGTGCTGCTCGTCACGCGGATCCACCGCGACGCCGTGGGCAGAAGGAGACGGAAGCATAGAGAGAAAAGTCAGTTCTTATTTATGGCTATATTAATCCTTAAATGGTATCTAATGTCACACCGGTACCAAGGCAGATCTATCTGATAGGAGGGCGCGGTGCCCCGTCGGTCGCTCTAACATCGTCGTGTGGAACTTGCCATTGTCGTACGTATTCATACGTGTGTTCTTGTACGGCCGTGCTGCCGCTGCCAGGCACTCCTACCACAACAGAGTACAAACGACGGTGTCGAGTTACCGGATGGTACACCACGGGGTGTCCGTGACTTATACCCTGTTTGGTTACCCTGGTTCTTCAGCCCCTCCCTGCAGAGCCCTTCTCACCTACTCCCTTTCGTCTCCCTCATTCCGCGGGCCTAAATCCTCTCTCTCTTTCTCTTTTATGGTTCGTGCCGTACCGCTGCTCCCGCGACCAAGATGTTTTGCAAAACAAACGTTTGTATCTGCACGCTCGGCCGAGCGAGAAACCCCCATCGTCGGGGGCGACGTTAATAGACGGTGAGTGCTCACCAGCTTTCGCCCTAGTGTGCTTCGCGCTACTGTGAAATAGAATTTATTTTCGTAGGAAAAGCAGATATTAATTACAATTTAATTATCAACAAATCTAAATAGAAAAATTTGTAAGAAAATAAAAGCCATGAAAGATATAAATTCTGAAAATTAATTTCAAAAAAATTGTGATTAATTAGCGCAGTTTTTTCACCTTTTTTTTAAATTTTTTAAATTTATTAAATTTTGTTTAATTGTGTGTGTATATATATATATATATATATATATATATA
>NW_012130075.1:2681556-2710433 GCF_000143395.1 Atta cephalotes
CTCTCTCTCTCTCTCTCTCTCTCTCCGCGACAGTCTCGGCGGAATACACGTACGGTTCGTGGTACGAGTGGAGATCCGGTCCACTCACCGCTCGTCGTCTCGTTGACAAATGTCTCGAGCATCCCCTGGGCATCTCCTCCTTCTCTTGGCTTAGGTTCACTATCATCCCTTAACTCGCACTATCGAGCCACTCTCGAGCGAGCCTTGCGGAACGTTAATCCAAAGGAACGAGTCACCCCTCGTATGACACACGAAGACCATTCAATTACCCGATGACGAACATCGTCGCCTGTCAGTTTGTAAATTACTTGCATTATTGTCGAAATAGTTAAGCACTATTTTACAAAAAAAAAAAACGTTATTTATCTATTGTTATATAAATAAAATATTGTTTATTCGCTATAAACTATTATAAATTCTTTCATATTTTTTTATGCATGTATTTGCACACATAAATTAAAAATTTATTTAAAATTTTCCTTATATTGTTTATTTCACGTAAGTTGTTATTGTTTGCGATGATATTTATCAGTAACTAGGCCATAAAAAAATTATTATTCGCAAGCGTCTCGAATATTTTCCATTTTTCTTATCTGTCACGTATCACGTGTCTCCGATTAATCCGTCACTTTGCAAAATACGTGTGCAAAGCGATCGGCTATCTAATTAATTTTCGACGACTCCATTTCTGGTATCGTAATTCTATTTTGCGACACTGGCGTGATATTTCCGTGTATTATTGTCGGGAGCGTCGTCGAAAATACGTGTCGGATAATTAATTTTTATCCAACCGTGATTGTAAGTGAAGTGATTTAATTATGTTATTAAACGTATGTCAGTTGACTGTAAGTAGGAAAATTGCAGCGAAAATATCGACGCGGATAAATTGGCAAGTGGAGACAATGCGGATAAGATATAAGTAAATAGTCGACATTCCCAATAAAAGTATTTCTATTCTCGACCCGCGTCAAACGATAAAATATAATTTCGTAATGACATATCCATTTCTTTTTCAAAGATTATTCAATTACTTAGTAATAACATCGCCTTTTGTAAAATGTCGCCATAAGAGAATTAATTCTTAAATGATCTTATTTCTGTTAAATCTCAATTCTTTAAATGTAATTGGTTCAGAGGTATTTTATCAATTTCTTCTCTAAGTTTAATCAATTACGTCACTCGTACGCGGAGACATTTCCTACCTCAATACTCAAATAGAACCTTCCGCCTGTGTCTCTCACTTTTCATGAACCCAAACGGGAGTTTACGTATTCATGCCCACGCGACATGTCGGGGAAAACGACGTAGGAAGTGTACGAGCGAGGGAAAAAGGGACATGGATAACGGTAAAGCTATGGAAAGAAGAGAAAAAACGAGAAGGAGAACCTCTTGTAGGATGAAGGGATGGAAAAGTTTACAGCCCGTGTCCGAGAGATTCGTGCCGGGGCAGTCGATAAAAAATGTTTCTCGCGCTGAGATAATAAAAGTGCGAATAAGCGACAGGCGGCAGGGAGCGAGGAAAGGAGATGTATGATGCAAGGAGACAAGTGAGGGTGGTGATCGAGAGTGGGTGGAGTGCAGGAAAAGGGTCGACGTGGCGGATGTTTGAAATATTCCCCCGTCCGACTCGAGGCTCGCGATGGGAAATCTTTATTGATTCGTACCCGTCGACTGTGGCGCGTATATGGCTCCGGGTCAATATGATTTCTCTGCTTGGCTCTTCGCGTCGGCTGCTCGCATGTTTTGTATATCTTCGTGAACACATATATACACGTATAGGTGCAATCTCTTATACTATTGCGGCTGTGCTGCACGTTTGACATTATTTGTAGAAAATCAAGAATAGAAAAGCATGAGATATTCTTCAGGAAAAACTTGTTCTGTGTATAAGTATTATTAATAAATTATAAATATCGCGATTTGTTATAACAATAATACAACTCAAAAAATAAAACTTTTCAGAAAATAAATTTTAATATTTTTTAAATATTTTTAAATATTTGGAAATCATTAAAATTTTGTGATATTAATTTTAAAATATAATTTTAATGTAATAACTGATTATCGAGAAATAAAAATATATATATTCTTCTTTTTTCTTTAAGTTTTCCGTTCTTCTTCTGCAAGCAATTAAAAAATTTTAATTGTTGCAGCAAATGAATGATATTATATAATTAATAAATTCTTATTGCTTGAAATATAAATAAACCATAGATATTTGTTAATTCCTTAAGTGACAAAAACTTTTTTAAAAGTTTAACTGTATTGCTTTTTTAATTATATTTTTTTCCGATTTTGTAAATTGGAATGATTCTTGTTAATGAAATAGAATTATCGATACGATATTATTATTCGAGAATAATTCCTGAATACAAGGTACTTGCGTCGAGGTATAATCAATCCTGGATATTACATGTCTCTTACGCGGCACTACAGATAGCAAATGAGCCAAGTGGATCAATCAACTGTTTGCCAAATGATAGCTTCAAAGCTCGTTACGGCACCCTCTCGTGTACGTATATGTATGTACATCATCAACGAGCGAAATCTTGGTTCAGGTTTACTGCGGCGGCTAAGGAAGCTTCTCAAATGTTTGTACCCGCCAATGTACGTCATCAACGCGTTACGTTTACGCAACACCGCAGTGTCGGCCGCTTAGGTGTGTGTACATCCATCGGTGGTTGGCTAAGCACAGGTGAAGACAAGGGAAATGTAGGGATATATTGCTTGACGCTGGTTATACGACAGCGTTAAGTTGCTTGATAGGGGACGTAATGATGGAAAACACACGTGGCAACTGCGGCAACTCTGCATTTCGGTCCCCTTCTTTAAAGTGTCAACGGAAGAATCGGCCATCCATCTCAATCTTTTTCGCGAATTTCGCGAATACATATGCATCACTTTGATACTTCCATTTAGAATTTCATTAATGCATTCCTTGTCCTTCTTATTCCAATCCTGAACTAATAATTAGTGACCATGTTTACAGTAGTAAGTTCTTCGCCTGCTTGATTATTTTCTTAGACATTAGGTAATCAAAAGCGTTGTCTCTCTTCTGAAGTAAAGTTATCCCTGTGCGACATTATCCCATTTGACGAACTCGGCCATAATGGCAGGGCAACTGGATAAAGTTCGACAATCTGGCAAAGTCGCAAGCGGGGTGGCGAGCATTTAAGGATAACGCGTACAAATCTCGCCAGCTCGGTGCGGAAGGTGGATTCTGGGCGTGTCTCCATCTGGCGACTCGGCGCCTATTAATTAATCGACGCGCAGCCGAGACTAACTGCAAGTTAATAAGCAAATTGCCACGCAATAAAGTTAGTGCCAAGTAGTGGAGTAAAGGGAATATATAGGGATAGGAAGTGGAAGCGGGCACAAGTCAGCGCGAATCGGCGTCCTCGCTCCGTTATAACAGTTACACCCTCTGCGGGGCCACAGATGCGGCTTGCTATTCGCGCGAACCTCCCTTCATTTCAATGCCTTACAGTACCCCATATAATTTAACGTCATTCATCCGACTCGCTTATTGAAGCACTCGTATTAAAATCTGGTAAAAATGCCGCTTGCACCAGTCAAAAGTTATACGCAAAATTACATTTCTAAAGTTTAATTATACGACGATTATTGCGAAGGGACAGACTTAAGAAAAATGCTGTCGCTTTATAAGAAATCAGTAATTTTTATGATCTTAAAACATACCATTAAGTAAAATCGATTCGCGCAAACGTTCGCGAAAAACCGATCGCAAATGTCTAAAGGCCGTCGTTTTAGTATCGCTTACAATAGCGCGTAAGTATGTCGGCCGGATGGGGAACACAAATAAATCCATCTGACGACCAATGAGAATATTCTATCAATCAGGCGGCTCTCTCGCAGCCGCGTTTAATTAACACGGAATCGCACTCTCGTTGCCGGCAACGAGACTGACAATGTGTTTGAGCCGAACGAGTGTCGAATAAAATTATCGCTCGACTCGACATCCACACTCTTTGCTCGTCTCGTTGGGGTATGGCTGGCAATAACGATAATAATACTTCATGCAAATCCTTTAATATCCGTTGATGAAGCTACCTCGGCGTTCCCCCATTCCGGGCTTCACGACACCCTCGGGGATGTTAGACGCGGCATCGCTCTTCCCTGGACATGCCCACCCGTCCTTCGATTCAGTGCAGTTGACACTCTGAGAAATGACATGCTTCATTATTATAATATCGTCGCGGCACGAGAGACGCGTATGCGTATTGGTGCGCGTCTCAACGATTTCATTATATTCATGCACACGCACCGGCGCCATTTGTCCCCGGCCGCGAAATGCAAAGTGTCTGAGACAAACTGTGAGGGATCGAATGAGGCCCAAGCATATGTACGTATATCGAAGCGTAATTTATCTGGAATGTCGTCCCGCCCGTCCTTATCATCCATCATTGTGTTACAGCTCAGACGTCATATTAACAACTTGAAGATCATTTAACCATTACAAGTGGTAAAAGAACATCGTATATTTGAATATTATACGATATAAAAATCGCAACATAAATTCGTAATTAGATTTGTTAATGCCGAAAAGATTATATAAAAATATTAGAAACCGTTGTAAAAGTATCGCGGGGACAAGCTAAAGTTTTTTCCCTCTTGCCGCTTGGTATACTCTTGTAGCTTACCAACGAGGGAATATGAGAGGCGAAGCGAGAGGGACGGATAGAGCCTCCCACGAAGTTCCCCTGATTCGCTGGCGTAGACTCTCGTAAAGCTTAAATAAAGATAACCGAGGCTTAGGGTTGATATCATGCTGAGGGGGCGTTACGGCTGGTTGAGTCAACGAAATCAATTTATTCTCCCCTCCCCACCCATGAGCCACCATCCCTCCTCGGCCCTCCTTCGGAATCTCCTGTCTCGGCAAGGCGGTAGAAGACAGGGAAAAAGAGGGTGTGTATTGTACACGCACACGCACCACGCCATACGTACAGAACCACCTTCGCTACTATACACATGGACATTTGTGGAAACGTAGAACGGGGTTGAAGTGCGATCGTGCGGAGAGACTCATCTGGTTTAATGGCGAGTTTATTTGGGTCGATTCCCCACCTTTTAATCAACAGGATTGCCGCTCAGACCGCCTACCGACACGGCCACGGACGACTACCGTGTAGGCTCACATTCTCTGCCTCACCACGTAAAATCATCCCCGTGAAGCCATCCCCTTACCGCGATTCCACTCTCTGCCTCTCGAGTGAACGTCTCCCTCTTTCCCGCACACTCCCGTTTCGCCCTCCCACGTGCTGGAAAAGACGAGCTTGTGGCTGTTGGTTGGCGAGCTTTCGAAACCGCGGGGACGGTTATTACCACCGGCTAATCCCGGAGCTCGTTGCCTTCGTCCATTCTCTCTTCACTTCTCCTTCGTTCTTTCTGTTCTCTCCTACGACGCCTCTCTGTCGAATAAACGTCCGCAGTTAAATGAAATAAAATAACTCTTCGTCGTTCAAGCAACGATCCAATAGGTACTTAAGACAAAGTTAGCTGAGAAAGAAATTATCTAGGGTAACGTTATATATACAATGTATATACACTGTATAAAAGCTTTATATATGCGCATTTAGAATACGAGTATCATAAATATTATTATCAACAACGCAATGATATGCAAAGTCCCAAAAACGCTTCCGGCTCTAAACTCAATCTGTCGGTGGCACGAAAAATAAAATGAAAATTTCATGTTTTTCCACGAACGATCGAAGGTAGTCTGTTCACCGCGGTAATCCCTAGCCATAAAGGGTCAGTGTAGAGAAAGAAGGCAGCTAACGCGTTACAGGAGAAAGAATCCAATATGGACGTTGGTCAATCCGATTTCACGGACCCTTCACTATCCGTCAAATATGTTATTAGATCCCCTCCTGCGTAATATCAGCGACTACCAAAATCCCGGTTAATGTCCACAGGTCTGTGATCCAAACACGATGCTCGAGAACGGAAAATCCTTGAAGAAAAAAAAAATAATCGTCATCGAGACAGTCTTTCTGACATAAGTCCAGCAGACATCGTCAGTGTCGTTAGTGTTATATGTTCATCATGAGAGACGTGCTCTATTATTTAAAGCATGAAGGGGAAACCGAGATAAGATGTATCGCTGAATAAATGTTGGTGCTGATGTTAACCCTCGTGGACCGTTTCCTGACCGTCACTTATTTCATCAACTATATCTTCGACATGTCCAGCCGACGGCACATTCGCGAGTACAAATCAAATTTTAAATCACAAAGAAATATATTTTTAAGAAAATATGCAGATAAAAAGTCCATATCATATTTAATATAACAGAAATATTCATGGAATTCGTTGATATTAACGGGATTGAAGAAAAATGGCAACCGATAGCCACGTTGCAGTTGCAGGTTCGCAACTCTTCTTTCGTTTCTCGTGCTAACTCGATCCTATAAATCGTACGTTCAACGAGTAGTAACGCCCAACTCGTTTTGGTCTGGTCACAATCGGAACAATGACGCGGAGAATGTACCCTACCGGCAAGGCAGAAATATGGCGGTCCTCCTGCTCGATTCAGTTCGTCGGCTAGTCGAGAGATAGGAGAGTAAGAGGAAACGTGGAGGATGATCAGACGTAGAGAGAAAGAGAACAATGTCATACAGCGTGCGATGAAAAAGAGAGAAACAGTTAGACACGAGGTGAACGAGGAGGAGGAGGGAAGGTGGAGGAGGAAGTCGCGGACTCCACCTTCTTAATTCAGGGAGAGGCGATAAAAATGACAGAGCCACTGCTCGCCTGCGCTGACTTATATCCATTTACTACACAACGGGTGCCTGACAAAAAATAAGAATGGAATAAATAATAGCTTGCTCCTCATTCAAAGGATAACAAATGCGTCTCTGAAAAGGTTCCGGCTGACAATGGAGTGGAGAGTCGCTTACACACGGTCGCGCCCTGTCTCGCGTGTCGACTCTTCTCGCTCTCTCGTGTCTTCCTTCTAGAGTCGTAAAGAATGCTCGCGGTTGTGTAACGAGAGTGTCCGCGACGTAGAGTTCCCCGCCTTGCTTAATGTTCGACCTCTGTGCCGGACAAAATGACAAATTATATTGCAGAATATGTTACTTCGAAAGTGAACCAAATTTCGAAAATAACGTTGAAATCGGCGTACCACATACGACTTTGGAGTGTAATATGATCGTGTAAAGGAAAATACAAGAGATCGAAATCGCTTAGAAGAAGTTCCGTGCCCCTTTTTGTTCAATAGCAACGAGAAGAAAATGATTTGTCGTCCATTCGTTCCGGCTGTCATCGAGGCTTATAACACGTTCCCATCATATACACGCAGGAAACGTGCGGAATGTCGGAATACGGGTGCAAAAGAAAAGCAGTTGAGCCAATAGGGGTAACAATGCAGATCCTGATGCGATCCGCGTGCATCGCAGGTCTGATTCTGTATACCGTAGTCTACGAAAGGAACATCAGGACGAACGACAGGAGCGACGTGTCGACTTATATCTCGCTGTGTATAGAGTAGCCGTAAAGCGACTAAATCCGCGTCACCGGGAATAGCGACGTGAATAATGAAAGGGGAACGCGGGCGGGCAACGGGGAATCACGGTGGCACAATTCGGCGTGTATAGCAAAATGCACAAGGGTAGAAAAAGGACCCCTTTTCTCATTCTAGAGGGGGGAGGGTTAAGGTGGGCTCGCGCGGCACAATACGAGCAGTCGCGGTCCGTTGTTGCGCGCTGGGCCTAATCCGATTAGAGCATGCACCAAAAAGAGCAAACGCCCAAATCGCATTTATATTAGCTTCGTGAATGAGTCGTAAATATTTATGTTGCAGAGGCCCGTGGAAGAGCGGGCACCGCTAATCGGTTCAAGGATGTCGTCAACAATTGAATTGAATTTTTTCGGGCAAACTTTTGCGAAGTCGCGAGAAAGCTCTTGAAATTCCGGTCTCAAATAAATCGACACAAAACGTTTTTTTTTTCGTTAACTCTTGTAGATTTACATTTTCTACGTGAATTTACATTTTGTAAATTTCGTAATCTTAGACAATTGTAAATCTTCGTTTTGATCACTTTTCAGAAAGTTAACTGGAAAATTTGTGACGGTGATTAAATTCGCGCGGACGGAATTTATCAGCGTAAAAAAAATGCCAACACCTCCGGCAAAGTATTGAAGAGCCCCTCTCTAATTATTCGGCATCGGTGAGTCTTTAGTTCGTGGGGCGCATCAATCACCAGCGCCTTGTCAGATGATCGTGCAATTCCTGTCCGAATCGCGCGCGCTGTCGCGCTTGAACGGAGGACAAAATTTCTTCTTTCGCTCCTCGGGTCGCGGCTGCAAATGAGTTTATAAAGGCAATATCTCCGTTCGCGGTGTAGTTCGTCGAACCGCCGTCGCTGCTATCGCCATCATTGTCATCGTTGTCGACGTCTACGTCGCCAATTCCTCTTTCCCGCGCGCAGCGCTAATAATAAAGTTTCCTCGGGTGGTTCGACAACGCGTAGACAGATTTTTAAATTTCCCGTCACAAGGAAGAATCACCTCCTACCCGCTTGCTCTGCCTTTTTTCCCTTTCACCCTTTCTTTCTCCTTTCACCGCTTCTTCTCTTACTGTCTTCTTCTTTTCGCTTACTACCCCCGGCTAGATTCTCGATATAACCACTGGAGGCGACGAAGTAGCGGGGTGAGTCCTCCCCCAAGACCGAGGGAAAAATTAATAAAGTTGAGGAACAAAGTAAGTTGGATGGCGTAATGCTGCTGCTGCCAGGAGAGAAGTGGGAGAAGGCTGGCGCAAAGAGAGGGCGGAAGGCTTCCAAGGGTGGACTTTATTATAACGGAGTGTCGACTCTTTTATGCTTCCTCCGCCACCTCTCGCTTCCTCTTCTTCTTTTACCTCTTCTTCCTCTTCTGCTCTTTTTTACTTCTCGCCTTAGCTGTTATCTCGTCGCGTTGCAAGTACTGATATACACGTGGTAGTTTTACTTAGCTTCGGCAAAGCAACATTGTATACTCCCCGTCGTAGTTTTCCTTCCTTACTTTCATCGTTATCTTGTATGCTACGGTTTCATGTTTGTTCGTTCAATACACGGTGAAAAAATTAAAACGTAGCTGCGAGATGGTTTTATATGTTTTATCTTGAGCATAGAATTTTTGTGTTATTAATTTCTAATCAGATGTTTTCTATCTGTAATAATTATTTATAGTGTAATGAATTTGATTTATACTTGATGTAGAAATTAATTGAAGTAAGATGGATGTGAGAAGAGATGAAAAATCAATCGTAACTCGCAAAGAACCATCGCTTACTCAAAGGTTGCATCAACGCTTCGATATCCAATAGACGATGTTCAATGCAATTGGGAGAAAAAAAAAGAAAGGCAGAGAAAGATGCGAAAGGTAAAGAAAGAAAAAAATAATAAAAATGTAAGGAACGAAGGGAGAAGAAAACAATTCGAGGGAGAGAACGTGCGAAGGGGATGAAGGTAGAAAATAGCAAATGGAGAGGGATGGACACGAGTAGAGCGAGAAAGAGAGGATGATCACTCGCGCAACGGTTGATGGACAGCGGCGCCAATTTGACGGTCGGAGGCTCTGGCCACGTGGGGCTCTTTTTTTGGTGGCGATGGCCGATCCTCCCCCACAAACGACTGCCAAGAGCCGCTGAATATTGCATCGGCTGTTTGAAAGGGCTGCTGCAGAGCGTACTGTAGAGAGAAAAAGAGAGAGGTAGATATGAGAGGCGGTGGCTACAGGGAGAGGAGAGTAGGATGGGAAACTAGGGGGAAACGAGTAACTGAGAGAGAAAGAGAAAAAGAGCACAGAATGAGTGAATCGGGCGATGGCTAGAGGGTCAGGGTGTAGCGTTGGGTGGCGTCACACGCTCTACCTATACCACCTTGCACCACCTGCTCACCTCCACGGGCTTTCGTTTCCATCACGGCTCGTCGCTGCATATCACACGTCGGTCAAACGCCACTCTGTGCTAGCAATGAAATCGCTATACGTTCGCGCACGTACGCGTTAAGTGTGTGTGCGCGCGCGCATATACGCGTTCGTGCGCGTGTATTGCGTATGTGTACGCGAATGTGCGCGAAGTACTGGGGAGCCTCTATATCCACGGTGTGCATACGAATTATTTATTCCGCCAGGGCGTCGCTTACCGCTCCGACGGTTACTGGCCGATCATCCGGCCGATTTTCGGCACGGATGACCGTATATGGACCTTTGTTTTGTGGACCAATTTTTCTTTTTCTCTGTTTTTTTTTACATTTTCCGTTTCCCTCCGTTTCTGTCTTTCTCACCCACACTACAGAGAGTCGCGACTACGCACGTATTTGGTTGCTCGCAAACATTTCCATTAGAGATATCGGTATTTTAGACATCGTATAAAATAAAGCAAGATTGTCGATCGAGAAACTAACGAATTCATTTCGGATTTTAGGAACAAATATTTACACTAATGTTAAATCTTTGTCCTTTCATTCCTTTGCAGACTTGTAAAATAATGTTAAAAGCAATGTGAAATGGGGGATTCTTAAGAATCGAGGGGCACTCGAAGCCATGAAAAGAAGATGAGGCGCGAAAAAATTAAACGTCAAACTCTGTGAGGGTTCGCGTCCCTTCAAAAGGCATCACCGGTGAGATGGCATAATCGCAGTTAGGCTCAATTCATTAAGGAATTTAAAGGGTGGCGGAAAACGACAGAGTGAACCCTTAATGGTTTTCCCAATTACGAGCCGGAGTCACTGGATGGTGCAGGTCTCAAAGCTGGCCTAGTCATCCGTAATAAAATAAATTAGGAGAAGAACGGGACGGAATAGTGCAATTATTGGCTTGCCAAGCTTTGCTCGCAAACTAGATATAATGCTTCAGCGCCCCCCCATCGTGCCTTCGACCACGACTTAGCTTACAATAGTTGAATTGATCTATTTGTAATAACGTTCACTATACATTGTTTTTCATTTTCGTATCGTGAAAATCTCCTCAGTTTTTTATCAGACAAACTCACAAAAAATAACAATTTAAAATTAATCTATATAAATTGATTCTAGCTTCTAAATAAATTATTAACGAAGAAAATAATCATGATAATTTGTTAAAAAATTAGAAAAAAAGATTACATTCAAAAGCGTATAATATTTATAATTACAGTATGCATGGAAAGAATGTTACTACAAATTTTACTGTATTTAAAAATTTAGCTAGATAGATCTAAAAATAATTTTATTGGACTACTAATGAAATAATTATATAATTATGAAGAACGTTTAAACGTTGATGACAATGCTGCAAAAAGTTTTAACATTCTAGAAATCAATTTAAGCGTTCTATTTAAATTATTTTGATGATCCAAAATTATTTTCAGATCTGTATCTATTTAGCTGAATATTTAGATACTTTAGTAAAACTGTTCTTTCCGCATATTTTCAAATACAAATCTACGTTTTCTATAAGAAATCTTATTTTCTTCTTGTCTCACCTAAACTCAATCGTTGAGTTATGCGGACTCGCGTTCTCATCGATAGCCGACAAAAACGCACTAAGCAATCCGGTCGCGTACAACTTGAACCAATCCCGCGAGGCGGAACAACGACGACGAATGAGAAGAGAAGCCATTACTAGCGGAAAAGTAAGATCAAGATGCGGGTGGCGTCGTGACGCCTAATGAACCCATCAGCTTGGCGCGTGCCCTCCGCACATAGTTGTGATTAGACTGGGCATTCCGAGACCGTGCCGCGTACGAAACTTATCCCGACTGTGCGACTAGTTGGAGAACCCCACTCGAGTTTCAATTATACCGAAGATTCTCCCGACAGTGTCGTTACTCTGTAAGGATAATAATCGTACGTAAGGTCCGAATAGAGGGGAATGCGACCGGGAGAAAATTAAACATATGTAGATTGATGCGCATTTCTACCAATGTAGATTAACTTCAATTTCGATTTAACTTATTTTTTATTTTCTTCTAAGAATTAGAAAAAAAAAGTAAAGAGTAAATTTAACCGAGATTGAAATTAATCTACATGATACAAATGGGCTTAAATCATAATACAGGGCGCTTAACTTAATGTTGAATTATGTCGTGTTCGCAAAAGCGTAATCTGTACTTTACACGTATAATATCTCTACAAAGATATCATTATTCATGCGTCATTATTCGTGGTCGATCCCTGACGATTTTACAGGGGATACAATGATTTGACACATTAATGCGTGCTAGTCGCTATTCAACGTTAGCAAGTTGTTTCCAAATATTGACAACTCGAACAACTTTCTTACTATTTTGTCGAAACGATACGTCCAACGTGTGAATGCGTAACACAACCGTCTTTACCTCAGGGAGTGAAGCCATAGGGAGCAACAAGAGTCATTCGAAACGTGTTTTCACGAATGACCGTGTAATGACGAATAATGGGACCCTCCTGGACGGCCAGCTTGACATTTCTACGCCGCATGATGCACGAGAAAAGCGATGTGGAATGACTGATGATCGTCTTAAGGTTTCTTGAGACGGGTTCGAGAAAAAGAAAGAGAGAGAGAGAGAGAGAGAGAGAGAGAGAGAGAGAGAAAGAGAGCGATACATAGGAACAGGTAGCCCCTGGCAAGCTAGCCTGCGGAAGTCACACTGAGTACTGAATGGAGAGAGTCCTCGTATTCCTGGGACGTGGACGTTTTTCGTTTTTTTTCATTCGTCTCGTTCGCCCTGTCGTTCCTCTCTTTCGTCCCTCTCACCGTAGTTTGGACAGAAAGACAGTGCAGCTAAGAAAAATGCTCGCTCGCCCCTGGTGGCCCGTCCGAGATTCGTGCCTGTATTATGTGCAAGTTCTCTTTCTCCCTTTCCTTCCTTCTCTCTCACTTTTTCTCTTTCTTTTCTTTCGTTCGTGCTTGTAAATACACACATATGAGGATTATGGATGCTCGCGAGCGACTCGCGCCAGTGTCGCTGAATGGCCTTCCAAGCTACGAGATGAGTGAGAGAGAAGGAGAGAGAAAGCAAAGGAGATAATAGGCTTAAAAACGACCGGAAAGGAAAGACTCCCGATTCATCTCGAATCAGTCTCTCTCAGTTACTCTAAAGAGACCTCGGGCCTGATAAAGAACGGTCACGTTACTAATGCGTGTTTACCCACGCACTGGCTTTTCGTATGTACATGCCATATAATCTTAGATGCTCCTTTTCTGCTCTCCTTCATTCTATGAGCTTTTTAACACTCGTTCGTTGCTTCCGGTTATAACTATAAGACTTACGAGCGTATTTTACGAGATAATCGAGGCTTAGAGGTGTGCCTCTGTCTCGTACTCTTCTCGTTGGATTTTGAGGATGTAAAATATATCTATAGAGAAGTAAATATACATATATGTACATAAATGTATAAAGATTAAATAATAAATGTATCGGCCTTTGTTAATTATAGCTAGTAATTCTTTACTCATCGCTTTAATTTATTTTACGAATGTTTATAGAACATCAAGTCACTACGATGGCTAGCTCATTGTAGCCAATAAACGAACGCTTACCCTTATTTAACTTTCATTACTAGCGCGTAAACTAAGCTTTATTGATATTTGCTTAGAAGAAGCAAAGCCACGGATAAGATACTTTGGTCACGCGTAGACTATCGGGTTTTATTCGATCTGAAGCCTGTGTCAAAATGCTAACTTTCGCAGATTTATATTCCTTATTATTTGTTTATGTCAAAAACACTATAATTTTTTTTAATAAAACAAGATCATTCTCATAATTTTTACTGAATATGCATGATTAAGCATAGGTATAATAAAATAAGATAATTGACATAAATTAAAATATCATTGCCATAAAAAGGACAGGATTTATCTTAATGGAAAGAAAAAATAATAGACTTGTAATGCAATTATTTTTTCCTCTTAACTGCAGAATTCTTCGAGAGCGCTTTAAGCATCGATCCCGCAGGAGAATTCTCATTCTCTGAACAATTCGACTTTTATAGCTGTAACGATCACTGCGTTAAAAAGGAGTAGTCACTGAAACGAAGAGCAGTTTTATAAGGGTTCTCTCAGCTCCGAAGTCTATTACGACGGTTGAATAGCGAGATATCGACGTTAGCTGGACGAAAACGGATCTTTCCACGCTTTTTACGATTTGTTTACAGCGATCTCACCTCCCAGCAAACGTTATTTCCTTAGACAATCGTACAGACGATTCAAACCCATTTGGATCGTTAGATAAGAAATTCATAAGATGAGCAATCGTTGCAAATTGTCGACTTTTGTCCACAAAAATCTTTTCTTAGATCGTTTAATTTTTATTAAATGTACATGATTAAACATATCAAGTACAATGAAATAAGATCGTTGACATATATTAAAATGCCATTGCCAGCATTAAAAATAATAGGATTTTAGACATATAATATTTGAAAAAAAACTTGGTGAGTTGCAATTAATTTTAAATTTAGAATTTTAAATACGACCGTATGTATGAATACATCAAATACGATAAAAGAAAATTATGATCGGTCAAAGTTGGATATTTTAAATAATACATTATATATATTTTTATATTAAATTAATTAATTTTAAATTGTTAGTTAAATTAAAAAGCAGATTTTTTTTATGGTTTAATATTGAACAAACGTGGGATGCAAGAACGCGTGAAGCTTATCTTATCCCAGAAATGGTTAGTGCTCAGCAAGGGATGTTCATACTTAATTCCTTATCTTGTAAAGCGCATGCTCTTGAGATTGCACCCTATCCTTTCTTCAGAGTCGTTAAACATTGACTTACGTCGAATTTCAACACGGTATATGTCCTAGTCAATGTGATATATGCTGGTGCATATATAGCGTTTTGAACAGGTTGCGTGGGCGATTGTTTTATGAATTATCATTGTCAAGACAAGAGGGCAGCACCGATCGAAGATCGGATTACGAAGATCAAATTTCCTAAAAGCTATCTTAAAATGCAATATGATTTAAAAATGGAAAAACAATATTAAAATAACAAAAAATATCATTAGTTATAAATGTATCAAAAATATCAGAAAAAAGTTTTCTTTTTCAGAATAACATTGCTAAATAAAGATACAAAAGAAATAGAATATCTAATCTATATAAATTTAGATCATATCCGTCATATGCGTCATAAGAGACATTTTGGTATTAGTATAAATAAACATTATAAAATAAAAATAGAATTGCTAGTCGATACACCTATGAAAAAGAAGCGTGCCGATTACACAATGCGAATAGGGTCCGGACTATCTATCCTGGTCGGAATCTTAGCCCCCCCGCAGGCAAAACCTTTCCTACAACGTACGACATTCGTTATTCGGTCGACTAAGAATATGTCAAATCCATGCAAAAAGAGAATTCCTAAAAATGTCCAATAGCGACGACTAACAAATTAGCAAGCTCTTTCTGTTATGTAATACCGTTGCTCACAGTAGGGGTGGAATCGTACCGTCTGCCTGAAAGAGAAAAGTCGTGTTTCCTCGACACACCGTATCTAAAGAGCTGTCGTCTCCGTTTCTTTAAAAGTCACTACGTCTACATTCACTTCGTGAAGCATTAACATGATATTCTTTTCCTTGTCAAGAAAATCTTCTTCTTACAAGCAATGTGAAAATGGACAATCAATATAACATTTAGTTTATTGAGAATAAAAATAAATTGTCAATAAATTGATTTAGATGATCATGTTAATATAATACAGCAAATCTTAAAAGTTTTGTATATTCTAATTAATAAATAACATATTACTACACAAAACTTTTTTTAAATTATAGATTAAATAAAACTAATTAATAATTAAAATTATATAAAAACTAAATTATAAATTAAATAAAAAGTTACGAACATAAATCTCTTTTTTTATTGTTTCAATAGTGAGCGAATCGATAAGTAAATACAAATGCATAAAGCTTCATCATTATTACAAAATTATTACCACAAAAAATTGTAGTATAATGTGGAATAAATTACTCCAATCATTTGTTATCATAAATAAGCTGAATTTTCGAAGGCACGAAATTATGTTTCGACAAAGGAGCCTTACACGCCTAGCGACAGACGATTGTGTCTCTTAGCTCAGACTACCGTATACCGAATCGTCGCGACAAATGAAATATCGTTTCACGGTACGTTCGACAGACCAGACGGACAGACATACCGGACCACAATCGACACGGCGTGGCGACTCATCGCCGGCGACATAGAAACGAGAGACAACCGCGGCATACAGACTAAGGCGGCTCGTTAGGTTCAAAATAGTTGGACCACTACTAATTCAAGCTGACATAATTGGGGGTGTTTGTTACCTGCACACCCTCGTACGAGCGCTTCTCGTACAAGATCGTATAACGAAGAAGAACATGGAAAACCTCTTCGGGCGATCCTAGGGGTCGATAGGCGATGCTATCGTCGCCCGACAGCTTGTAGCCCAACGTGCCCTCATCCTCCATCTTCTTTCTCCGTCGTCTTCCTCTTTCTTATTCTATCTTACACTGATCTTCTTTCTTTCGATATACTTTCCATCTCTCTCCTTATAACGCTATCCTGATTTCTCTTGCCTTCGGTATACACCGCTCTCACCAAGCAGGAATAGCATCCTTTTCTTTTCCTGGTAACTTTTCCTCGTATACTGTCTCACTCCTCTCTTCGACGTCTTTCCTATCGCCTTTGTCGCTCGATATATACGCAGATATATCTATACAGGCACCTAGCCGATGACCCTCCGATAGCCGAGAGATAGCCGCCAGATATTCGCGAACTGGAGACAGCGCTTTCGGCTCGCTCCACCGTGAAATTCGTATATACAGGCTTTGCCAAAAGACTTGGCTTTCGATGTTTTCGATACCATTCTACGTCTTTGTATTGCGTATTTATAATATCTTAGAACGATCGAACCTTTTGTTTTTCTGTGATAATATCAATATGATTTAAAGCTTCGTCAAGAAATTGTAAACAAAATTTGTTTATCTCAATTAAAATAAAGATTAATTGAATTATTTTGTACTGAAAGAAAGTTAAAATATTAAGAAATAAATGTTACTTGTGATGTTTTCTAGAATTATTAGTTATAAATTTCGTTATAAATTTTATTCACTTATAAAGAAAATTTAACAATAATAAATATACATTTCTATGAAATATATTTCATGTTTTTTATTAATTGTAAAAATAGATAATTTATTTGCTAGGAATAAAATTTTATTTTGTTATATGTAGTTAAGTATTTATTTCAGTGAGATAAACGTTTATTCTACAAATAAATTTTTAAGTACCTTTTTCTCAGTGTAAAGTGTTCATAAAGACTTGTTCTCGGATTACGAGCGATCTGCATAAAAATACACATTTTATGTTTCTATATCACCGATTGCGATCTCTCGCCTAGTAACCAGTGCTTGATTTACTGCGTGATTTAACAGTAAAGAAATCTCGATATTTAATTTATTATAGGAAAATCATTCAATAGTATATTTGTTTTCGAAACATGTATTACTTCAATAATTAATTTCCGATAATTCAATAATAAGTTCTCGCACGAAAAAAAAAAAATGCTTGAAGTCATTATAAAATTAATCTGTTCATAAATTAGAATCTGAATAGAACAACATACTCTTATTTTTGTGCAAAATCTTCAAAATCCATGGTGGCAGATATAAAAATGGATCGTAAAGTCAAAGTTTGACGTGCTTGCACAACGATAGGATGACACGCGAGAGAAAGGAGATAGTGGCGAACCCGATGTGCAAATATCCCGATCCGTCGACAAACAGGCGGTCACACATATATGCCTGAAAAGAAGACCGCCGAAAGTGACTTGAAAAATCCGCGGGCTGTTGTCTCGGAGGCCCAAAGTAGAAGCGTTTTATTTGCGTGGGATGTAAGCCTCGTTCGTTTTGCCGCATTCAGGGCGAAAACTGACGGATTTAAACTCGAGTCAAGTGTGTGGCCGATAAAATCGGAAACATCACACGCACTTCTAAACTGCGCGCGGAGTGTGTTTCACCCTCTTAGATTCCCTCCCTTGAGTAGTAACAACTTCGTTTTACAAACGTTCTATACCGACAAAACGTCAAAGACGAAAGTTTTGTATAAAAGGTTGCATGCAACTTTGCCTGATTGGATAATTCTCAACTACAAAGTTCCCTTCACGATAACGTGTGCCTAATATTACCGTTCTATTTTTCAAAAATATAATTCATAATTGCAATAATAATTCGAAGCTATTTTAATCATTTTATCATTAATTTCGATAAAAATCACATTTTTCAAATTCAAAGAAATATTTCTGTCACGAAATATAGCGAGTCTCTTATACGCTAGTCTCTTAAATCATGGTGAACGATGTGTTTATAAATATGATAATACGACAAAGTCCAATAAACGCATTTCATGATATCATGTATAGACAGTTAAAGGAAACGTGATCTATTTTCTAAAATCTACATCGTTTGTTGAATGGGTGAAAAGACCACCCACGAAACTACACGTGCTCCGCAAGTTTTTCCGAAAAACGATTCACTATCGAGACCGAGTAAGTTCCTCGTGGAGTTTCGAAAAGACATGGAAAAAGAAGAAGTCGGAGTCGATCATTTCATGTTGAAATCTCTTTCTCTTTATCTCGTGACGGGAACGGTTCAGATGACATCGCGTTCGAGACTTGCTCTAAATCCGACCAATCCAAAGGCAAATAAACAAACAGCTCGCTGTTCTTTCCGTCTCGTTGAGGATCCCTTAAGAAACGCACTCGTGAACGGAAGAGCGTGCCGACGGATTATAAGAGAGCCGTATAATATAATATGACTCCGTGGTCCCTCTGACCGGGCCTTCTCGGTCGTGTCGTGTTTACGGGTCTTCGAGACGAGCGTGTTTCTCTTGGCGGTGCTTAATGGCCATATTTTCGGGACTCGGGGGCCGTAAAAGTGACAAAAAGCGGCGACATTCGTGAGCGCATGTTCAGCGTCTGTCAGCGCTCGAAGGTCCTCACACTCCCTTCGTAGTTTTCATGAGGTGTGTGCCGGCGACACACACTCACGTGCTCGCATGTTCTCGGGTGACCATGCGATAAGACGCGTTTTCTTTCATGAAAAGAAAAAAAAACGAAAATCGTATATCATACTCGGAACTCGTACCCTTCTCTTCGACTATCAACGGATAAATTCATTTCTTATGTTATATCCGTTTGTGAAACAATATTCCTCAATCCGAAGTTATCGAAGAAGCTACTGAATATTTCGCACGTATTATAATGCAAGTGTTACGACGCCTTGATTAAGGCAGAGTCTTGCAAATATTTCAGACTGATGTCATAATGAAATTATAATCTTCGATAGGGAGAGGATTCGTTAGAGCGATCTATTAGAAAAAGATAAGAAGAGATAAGATTGTCCCTTATGTCGCATCCGCGACGCGAGGATTGAATTATTCCGTCGGCTACATTGGATTAGCTGATAATTTTATATCGCATTTAAAATTTAGCGACGTGCTAATTGAATTAAGCAGCTGAATTTAAAATGCTCGGCCGGATGGCACAGATACGCGAGTTTCGCCAATGAGATCTCTCACGATCATGCGCTCGCCGACACATACAGAAAAAGAACGGAGGACATTAGCTCGTCCAGCTATTTATGAATCTATTCGGGGACATTGGCACGAAAGAAACTTCACGGAAAGCGTCGCGAAAACCGGGAATAAACTTACGGTCCGTTGGTATTTATAAGCAACAAATGACAAAGATGACAAGGCGAGAAAATCACACTACGTTCCGAATTTATGTTTCGCCGTCAAACGAATAGCCCCGTACACTTCTTGTGGCCGTCAAGAGACGCGTCTCAAAATACTTGCTCCATTAGTATGCACGTATGTATACACTGATACGAGCGCATGCTGCCTCTAAGGTTTATCTCGCCTCATCCTTTTTCTCTCCCTAGGAACGAAGAGAAGGAGAAGAGGGATGGAACTGCGGCTTACCAGGATTATTGACGTTTTATTCCTAGACAATCTTACGACATTATTTACGTCGCCAGTCGAAAACGCATGTATTTTTCACTAAATTATACACATTTAGAAATGTTAAAAAAGGAAGAAGCAAAAGATTATTTAATGATTATTTTATCGCATAATACAGATTTTTCTTAATAATACTTCAAAATAATAGAAATTCATGGATGATAATGGTATCGGAGAAAATATATTAGATATACGTTAGACAGAATCGACGCACATTACAACGCAGTAAAACATTTTGGACAGAGAGAAGCTCTAAAAGCGACACGATCCTTTTGGGATCGCTCGCTTGTGAACAATAACGATTCGAGAGGAGCAGCCTATCACTCGGCAAAGAGAACACGAGCGTCTCGTGGTCTCTCACTCTGGAAGTTATTTATCGGTAAGATAAACCGTCGCGGCTGTTAAACGTGCCGGTTTTAACATAAACACCGATAAGTTGACCGCGAGAGGACCGACGACACTAACCAGACGCGAAAACCAGAACCTCAGAAGAAGGCGAGCACATCTCAGGAAGGACTCCGCATCCTTGTCTTACTTATGTGACTCGAGAGCTCGCATTCTCTCTCTCTCTCTCTCTCTCTCTCTCTCTCTCTCATTCCATCTAATATCTAGCTCCGTTCATCTTTCTCTTTTAGCAAGGACCGTTGCGTTAACATGCTCGCGTATGAGTACACTACCTACATATGCTTCGCTCGTTCGTCCCGTGAACGATTTGAATATGCACACGCACACATATTCAAACACATACACACTCGCTTGGTGTTTATGCATGAGACAACTGTACGTGTGCACTAATATGCCACGGGAACACGCTTGTAGCTGTACCTGAATTGCTTGACACATGCCGGCTTAACACTGTCGACGAGACTCAATGACGCCCGACCAAAGGGTATATCTAGTTTAACCCTCTAACTGAGAAATAGACTTAACACTTGTGATTTGTTCCAGATTACTCGGTAAATTGATGTGATAGCATCAAAATTTTTTACTGATTGTAAAAATTATAATTAACAAATCTCTATTTATTTTTTATCATGCTTGCGATATTTAATGAAAAATTTCTATACCTCGTCATTTCGGTAATTACTTAGACAGTTGTAATCTCAGTGAGTAATCTCTCTACGATCAATACTGATTCTACGAGAAGTTAGTAATATGTTCATTATATTAATAATACAAATGTATTATTAATAATACGTTCAGCTGATAAATTTTATTAATCGATATATCATTTCGTCATGATTAAATTTCAATAACAAATATTATTTATATGGAAAAAATGATTTTGCTAAAAAATTTACTGGATACACAGATCAAAAAATAATTTCATGGGACAAAATAATGTTCAAATAATAAGCAGTGCTGCAAAAAATTTTAATATTCTAGCAAGCAATTTAAATTTTCAGCAAAATTATTTTAATGAGGCAACAAAATTATTTTCAGATTTGTATTCAGCAAATTTTTAAATTTTTCACTAGAATCGTTCTTTCCGTGTAATAACTGTTTTACAATTGTTTTAATAAAATTTTATGTACTAATGAGGAGACAGTATGCGAAAAATAAAAATTCAAAATGTCAAACATCATGTCGTGGTATACGGCATTAACTCATGACTTAATAGAAAGAAATATCCGGTACTTTAATGCATAGTCATGTGTGCTCGTAAATTTTCATCACATGTGTGTATGTCGCATATTTAATTATGTACAAGACATTGTAGAAGCAATAATTCACGAGGTGTTGGATAAAGCAAATACATATCAATTGAAGAACGATTATTATCGACAATTGATAAATTTTCTATAGAAATCTCAGTAAAAATCATGTGATCTGCTAATTCTCCTTCTTCGCACTCTTGAAAATAAATTGAATTATATCAAATTTGAATTATATCAAAGAAATAGCTACAAAAATGATTTATTTTAGATGTACCTACACTTTTAATTTACGTTTTCAAACTCATTGTTTAAATTACTTAAAGTAGATTATACAATAAAAGATAACAAATTACTTACGTAATCGATAATACTTGTGTGGTATCTATTGAACTTTACTCATCAGAGACAAGAAACATGAGGAATGCATGTCGATTTTATATCATAGAGCGATCATTCTATGTTTAAAATAATTCAATAAAATAATAAAATTCAAAAATTTATGTAATAATTTTAATAAAATTATGTAATATAATTTAATAAAATATGTAATAATTTTAAAAATTAATGCAAATATTACTATAATGTACATAAAACTTGTTTCCTGTTGCTCTTGAATTTGACTTGCTAAGAATCTTATGACATTTAGGAACAATGTAGTTCAAATCAGCAGTCAGTACGATTGTGCAATATAATCGATTGAGACTGTATAATTAGGCAATAACGGAAATTAGATACTTTAAATAACGTTACTTTACTTTTTACGTAATAGACTGAATTTATTGTTATTGTAAATATTCTACATAACTTTTTTCTTTTTTTCTTTTTCTTCTATCGTATTAAACTATTATAATAATGCATTAAAAATTATTTATATTAAGAGATTTAAAAAAACTTTAATCTATTTTTGAATATAAAACCTTAAACAAAAAGTTTTTCAATATTTAATTCTCAAATACAAAAAAAAGATTAAACCTCTTTTTCTTTACAAGCTTTTCTAGTTAATTTTCTAGTTAGTCTTCTATAATTTAATTTATTTTGTGAAGTACAGTGTGCACGAAAAAAAATGGTTTTGCTGAAGTATCTAAAAAGCCAGTTTTGTTAGACAGCCAAAGATACTAAATTTTTTTTAGTGTGGAAGATGTGATATCGAATAAAACACAAGAGTGAAGAATGAGAGAGAAAAAAAGAGAAGAACATTACTGGCCTGTGTAAAATAAATTTTCTTGAATCTATTTATTTATAAAATACAATGTGACATGAGCGCATAGACTAGCTTAAGCGGCTACGATTTAGCATGCGTTAGTCACGTCGTAATATACAGCCGAAGTGGCGATCGTTGATGCTCGTTTGGATTTGTTTGTTCGCAGCTTAATGGATACATCTCAAGGATTTTTCTCGTGCTTTATAGTCCGTGCTTGGATTCCGTCCAATGTCCATAGCATTAGCCACTTTTACTTCTAGCATCCCTTTCGCTTATCTAGCACCCTTTTCTACTTAAATCTTGCGTAATCATTAGCCATCCTCCACACTTTTTGTACATTTACATGAAATGTAACACAGTGTTCCGATCTCATAGTAATGACTACATAAGGAAAAAAATGCTGTCGTATCGACAGCGTTACCCAACAGCAGTTATTTAATTAAAAATAATCTTGTTAATTTTTTCAATGACAGTATTGATAAAAGAAATACGTCATGTTTTTATTTTAATAAAATATTATTTGTTTCATCAATACTGTTATTAAATAAACAAAGTTGTTTTCAATTAGATTGTTGTTGGCTAATGCTATTAAATCAATACCATTTTTTTTCGTGTATTATATTAACTGTATCAACTTTATTAAAATATGGTAAACAAGATGATATTAATTGTACTGTTCATTGGAATCTTACATCTTTCAGATTCCTTTATAGCATACGCTATCATCTTGAGGAAGGTTCACTTTCCTCATAATGTCTCTGTTTCGTGATGGAATCATAAAGAAAATCATGCATACAAGGAACGAATATCCCGGCACTCTCAGACGTGTGTTATCTCCCTGGATCCATTACTTCGCATCTCGGTCGCGATGATACATGCGATTCCACCTTGTTTCGCTTTATTTAATTTTCATATCCGACCGCGAGCGCAAAGGAATCTTCGCGTTCCACCATTAACTTATCAAGGGACATAGCTATAGCGATGGTGTTCTCGCGTGACATTAATACGCGTGCAGTAACATAATTCGCAGAGCACTTATCTATTATGAGCGGAGAAACGTCGCATCGGCTACCTACCGCTAATTATGCTACTTGTCAAGATTCCTCCTGATCGTCAATTCTTCGTTCCCCCCTCTTATGTAAGATTATAAAATACACTTAAGCGTTGCAGTAGGTGTGGTGGAATGTCTCCTAGCTCTTTATCTGTATGCATTCACTTTTGCTTCCCGTATTACCTGCGATAACATCGCATTTCTCTTGACGAGCTTCTTTTTATGCGCAATTTTCACGCGCGATTGAATACGTTGAAATATGTATCTACCTCGTAAATCGTCCCGACGTGACATTAATGCATGATCAAGTGGTAGATCGCTTAACATACTTCCATTTTACTCGGTGCATGAACATTGAGGAAATTGCGTATAGCTCATATCATTACTTAGTCATGTTCACGGCTACCGTTGTTAACACATTCACGATGCTACATTCTTGCGAAATCGTGCAGCAAATGCTAAAAAACATTTGCATACAAAACATTCATGTCTTACATTAAATAAAATTAATTTATTTATTTAGATTTCGCATATACACGATAAATTGATCAAAAAATAATGTTATGGCTTCAAGAATAAATCAAATATAAATTGCCTATATAAGCCTTCGTTTGCAGTTAACTTCGCTAAGTACACTCTAATTGTTTGCAAATATATCTTATCGCCTTATATAAATATGTATGTATTTACACATTAACAACCACGCAGGCTTATATAAGCAATTTACTTATATTTAATGAATTATATTCGAGAAGTGTTATCTAACACATTACTCCACCATGATTTTCGTACGCGACGAGGCCTAATTATAGTTCCATTTTATCTCTTTTCTAAAATCAATGCAACATTGCATATCACGTCTTCGGAACACAACGATGCTGCACATGATTCCAACCGGTCATCTCTTTTCGTCCTTAGTCGCATGTAACTCCAAGAGCCTGTTAAAGAAAGAGACTTTTTCGGATACTCACAAAATTCGTGCCCAGCTGCTATTGCTCTTCAACGAACATGTACGTCAACATGGGGACAATAGCTATAAAGTTTCATGATAACGAGAGAGTGACTTTGAATTGGAGCGAAGGGAAAGGCACAGAGAAAGAGAGAAAAAGAAAGATAGAGAGGAAAAGATGAAAGAGACAAAGCGATTAGAGATTGTCATGGCTGCTGAATGAAGTATGTATGAGTTAGGAGTTATTGAATGAATGGACGCTTTTCTTTCGCAGATTTCCTCTTCCTCTTTTATCAATCTCGAAAGAAGTCCATTAAGTCCATGCAGGGTCGTGGCACGACTAAGCGATTCACGTATATCGAATGAGATATGAGAGCACGCATTACGGGCCGACCGCTCAATGCCTGCTCTTGTTTTACGTAATGGCTCTGAAATTGAAATTTATGGCGCAGGTTCCGTGGTATCGCCAATCAACGATAGAGTTGTATATTTGGAGGGAACAGTGAGCCTTTATCCTGGACACGCGCGTAGAGAGGAAGGTACATCGATAGCGTGACAAAATTGTGAAAGAAGAAAAGATATAAAGCAGCGTCGCGATAGAACGGAAGTACGATAATTGTTTAATATATGAGATTTAACTTACTTTACATTTTATCATTACTTTATATATTCTTTAAGAGATCTCCTCTATATTACTAAAAGCGCACGTGTATTATAAAGATAATATCTCGGATTTACACATAATACTTATGCATAATCTTTCGGTTGAGAAGACATATACATGTCTATATCGCGATGTAGATCAAAACGTTCATATACTATCGCGACAGGCAGGCGTTAATTAAGTTCGAGTTAAGAGTTTGTACAGAACGGCATCCCATCGCCCTCCTTCGCGTTCTACTGCGGGATTTTCCCTTTCTCCCTTTCTCCCTTTCCCTTTTTCTTAGGACCATTGCTTTCGAGACGATCCGCAGAACCTCGCTCGCGGTGCGAAGGATTGTTACGAAAGGATTTGCGGTAATCCTCGATCTAATTTGCATGCTGATGATAATGGATGTGTATTCTCTCTTATTCCCTGGTTTTGTCGCCGCCTGCTATTCCTTCAAGTCGTGTTTGCGCGGTAGCTCGCTCGAAAGAAATGCAGGTGTCTGCTAATGTTTTATCAGGTCCTGCTACATCTGCACCTGTCTCTTAAGGGAGTTACTATGGCAACAAAATTAAATGATAACAATTCAATAGACATGCTCCAATATATCGAAACAGATGCCTTGCGGAAATTACATAATTAATACGAGATCAGGGCCATTTTACGATTGTGCGAAATGATAGACTTAAGTCTTTCAGAAACTCGCGCAAGCCATTATAATCTTCCGGGGTACATTTGTATTTCTCTTGACATTATGCAACGTGACGTTGCAAAGAATATTGAAAGCAACGCAAAGGTAGAAATCGATACTTTCGTGATACGAATGTAGAAGAATTTAAGATAAAATCTGAATATTAAAATATCACGTTAAACTCATAACATTTTGGTTTCTAGTTAAAAGAAAATGAGGCCGCACGAAATCTACAGGTCGGACCTCACCTACCTGTAGATTCCTCGAAGAGACATATAAAGGGGTACCAATATTCCCTGTGCACGACATATATCCGTGGCGATCACATGCACTTGGGGAACCAAGAGAGCATCGCTCGAGGCGGAGCAAGTACGAGCGGATAAAATAGGAAGACGAGGAAGAACGCCCACCGTGGTCCCACAGGCCTATCGGAGCCGACGCCGATGGAAAAAGAACTCGGCTGTTAACAAGATGGTGCTCACTCTCGACATCGCGTCGTGGTCGCATAGCGATCGCTTTCACGGCCTCTCTCGTGCGGTCGAAGACGCGACCGTGCGGCGCCTTCTCTTCTAGCCACCTCTCGCCTCCATCCCACCCCTTCAACATGGCCGACTTCCCTCACCCTTCGCCGATCTCACGCAGCCCTCCTCTCCACATTTCCTCTCTTACTGGCCTGTCTTCTCCGCCCCTGCCCGCACTCGTAGTCCCAGCTAAGACTTTTCGAGTATTCGTATAATCTACTCACCGGTGACAGCACTTTGTTCGGGCATTATCGAGTACACGCCGCGTATAGATAGGTAGTCCTTACGAAATGGCTTCTGTGTCGAAGATAGCGCTTCTCGGATTCAACGGAAGCCGTAATGCATGGTTTGAATTATAAGTATAAATTAGTGAAATCAAGAAAAAAATATATAAATATAAAATATAAGTTTCTCATAATTTTCCGATCATGTTGAATAATTTATACATACAAGCAATGATCTATATAATACTGAAAAAAGAGTCAGCATTAATTGACATTCTGATTTGAAATGGACAGATCAGAATCTTCTGGTTGAATCTATTATAGATAATTCTAGTTGAGATAACCAAAATTCTGATTCATATGATACAAACTTTCTGATTCGTTTATTTTTAACTAGAAATTTTTCACACAAATACGCAATATTTAGATTTATTCCGATTTCGCAATTGAAAATAATTTTCGATATATTGTGTATTGGAGTGATTACAAGAGACTCTTTAAAGACCTGAAAATACACTATCTAAGCAATTTATAGTAGGTCAATGAAGTAAAATCAGATGTCACTAATAGATAACAATAGATAACAAACAATAGACAACTAATAGATAACAAAGGAAATAAGTGATCCAAGCAATCAGATCTTTATCACGGATTTCACAAGAGAGTAACTCTATATCTTTAAAATTCTAAATCAGTCTGATAAGATCTCTGACATAAGTCAGTCATACATATGCAATAGTTGACAGACAAGAATTTATAGTCTATAGAAATATCTAAGTTTTACAGAAGCAATTTTTCGATTTGGACGTAGACCATTTTTCTTTCAAATCCTTCGATATTCGATTTCGGTCGATCTCACGCTGTATGACTATGTCGCTAATTCAGGATATTTGTAACCCCGTATTCTGTAATCATACGGCACTTCTTTCACGCAAACGGTCCTTGGAAGTCTCCATGTGTGTCGGACGATTCTGGATGCTGCTACGGCACGAGGGTGGAAGCACGGGCGCGTCGACCCTCATGTAAATTGCTTCATACCACGAAGACTCCACTCCGCTCAACGAATACGAAAAGGAACGCTCTTACAACCCCGGGGGCGAGGCGAGGTGGAAACTGGAGAGCCTTCTGGTTTACGAGCGCGATATGACCGCGGCTCCCAGACTTTATATTACTTCGCGCCATTTGGGGCCGACTCTGCTCACCCCCCCCCCCTCCCCGTCGATCAATGCGCACAGTCTAGAAACGTTCGTTTCTACTGAGAGGAACATCTTACGAACCAAGTCAAGCTTGACGATTTGCTCTCCCCCTTGTGCCATGTGTTAAATCAAAAGGTAGCAAGATGGATTTTCGATGTACTTGGTAAACTCCCGGACGATATACTAGCGCACTAAAGACCCTTTCATAATTTGTAAGCTAATCTAATTTTCTGTCGCCCGTTTAGTTGTTTGATTTATGCGAAAAAGCTAACAGCCTTTAGTATTGGTTTATTAAAGATATAAGAGATAACTTATGTCTTTCATATGCAAATAAAAATATAGATCGATGAAATTTTTTTTTACAAACAGGTTTCACATTTTTTTACGAGATAAGGTCGAATATATTTGCGTGACGATGCGTCTGGCAATCGATGCAAAATGCATAGGCAACACGCCCTACGCGTAACACCGATATCGCGAACCAAAGAAGTGGCGCCTAAGTTAATATTTCTGCGGGCGAGATATTGCATAAAAAGGATCGACCGCCAATAAAACGAGGCGTTACCCGCCTATCGAAGGTATGTTCTGATGACGTCCACACGGGGCGGCGGCTCGTCCGCTTTGAAGGTCGTCGTCAACGAAACTCACCCCCTTCCTCCACACGCAACAATATATGGTGGCGCTAAAGGCTCTCTCCCGGCGAATGCCGTAGAATTTATTGGCACACCAGCTGCGGCTAGCTCTCTCTCTCTCTC
>NW_012130075.1:2710453-2769387 GCF_000143395.1 Atta cephalotes
GTACGGTACGGTACGTACGTACGTACCGTCCGTACCGTACCGTACGTACGTACGTACGTAACGTTACGTTACGTACGTACCGTACCGACGCGTCGTCGTCGTCTCTCTCTCTCTCTCTCTCTCTCTCTCTCTCTCTCTCTCTCTCTCTCTCTCTCTCTCTCCCCCTCTTTACCCTTCGGACTTATAAATGTAAACGAAAATCTGTAACGTCCGTGGCGTGGTTGGTGAGGCGTGCACGGGGACGCAGCCCAGTTCACCTCTAAAAGCGGCGCCTATCCTACCGATGCCGAAGAAGCTGAAGTGAGGAAGGGGTGAGGTGACTGGCGATCGGATTTAAAGGGAGCCGTTGATCGACCAACAAGTGGCGGCTGCTTCAAAGGATCTTTCTACTATACTCTCCCATTTCTGTTAACCTCGACTCTTTCTCTGTCCGTTATTACCGTCTCATACTGTCGCTCTCTTTCTCTCTCTCGAGTGACAATCGGTCCGGTCGATGTGGTATTTTCTTCTAAATGCCCACACACCTTTATCCGCCGTGTCTCATCCATTAGATTAGGTGTTCAGATCCGGCGCGGGATGCCGCGCCGCACGAAAAAGAGGTTTCCGAGGCAGTCCGAGTGCAGAAGACGAATCAAGTGGAGGGAGAGAAAAAAGGATGAAGTCGATAGCGCGACACGACCACTCTCCGGCTTAATGATGTGCCGTGCTAGCGATCCACTTCTGCACTCCGCACCCGAGGATGTATCCGTTGAGAATGCACGAGACTTCTTTTCCACATCGAAATATGCTGGTCGATTTCCTCTTTTCAGCCTATCTCTCTAAACTTCTGAACACTTGGATATGTTCGATGAAAAAACCAACACCAACAAATTAGTACGTTATACTTGCTTCAACAATTTCGAATGATAGTAAGAATATGTAGACCATCACAGATTTTGAATTTTTATGTTATTCTGAGAAATAAAGAATCACCTTAACATAACTTTCTATAACTTTCTCGATCATACTTTATATTAACTACCTTCGAATTTGATAACATTTTTTTGTCAAATGCGAGAACTAGGTATGACAAACACACGTTTACTTGAAAAATTAAATGCTCGTTGATTCCGCGAAGTTAAACGTCAGCAGTCGCCGATCGCGCGGCAGTTCGCATAAGGTGCGCACTCGGGACAATTCGTAGATATCCATAAATTATATGGCCTTGCCATTACCAGAGCATTTGTTGATAACGCAAGCGTACGTAGGGCAATGAAGGCGGAAGGGAGGGCAAGCAGAATAGGAGGGCGTAAAAGGGTACAACGCCAATCGCGGACTGCGCGGGGTCGCAGGTCCGCCTACATCTGTTGGGTCCATATAATCGTTTATACGGGCGAGCCAGCTGATGCCGGCCCCCCTGCCATATAACCAACTTGTATGCAAATTATATTCATGCAATGGGATCTCGTACGATTACGTTGCCGGTACCCGGGCGCGAGTTTACAGCGGCAACACGCGTATAAACCTCCGCCGGATAGATAGCCGTGTTTCCGTATAGAAGTGTAAGTGTGGCGCGGCGCCGCACGCGCAATGTGCGAGAGACCGTCTCGTCGAGCGTGTGCATACGCGTGTGCGTGTGTGCGACGTGCACGTGAAAGGACGGTCTACGCTGCCTTCGTCTGCGCTTATGCATGCACACGCGTTTTCGTGCGTGAGAGAACGAGCGAGCACGGAGAGTAGTATCTGGCCGGCGTTCAATTATGTACCGGGGCCTGCCGCTTACCAGTAATTTCCCGAATACAGCGATAATCGCTGTTATTATCATGGCGCGCTCCTTCTAGTTCTCTCTACCGCCCTCGTCTATATTGTTGCCATATACACCATACCCTCTTTGCGTCTCGCTTCCTCAGTACGTTTCACTATATCGAAGCTGAGGATCATCATCTTGTGTGCCGCGAAGCAGACGAGAGCGCGTTCCAGTTTAACTGTTACTGCGTTTAATTTGTAATTCGCCGCGTCGTTTTCGTAGCTATTTGAAGATTTCTAGATCTTGTTCGAGTACAATGGTTTTACATATAGGCAGATTCCAATTAACGTCCAATTATCGTGAGATAAAAAGATAAAGCGACATGATATTTCGCACAAATGAGATAAATAATTATATGTAAACGTTTTGCACGATATTTTCCTTTGTTCAGAATTTACTCGGATGCAATGACTTACGTTTTGCACAAAATATTGTTTGATTTATTTTTGGATTCAATTGTATAAAGGTATCAAGTTGGCCTGCTGTGCAACCAAATCATCGAGGAAGCACTAATTACGCGTTGCAACAAGAGTGCACCTTCGTCATTTCAACGCGCTAGTCACGCGAATGTTTTATCTTAATTCACGGAATAATTTTTTTTTCTCAAACGAGACTTCATCCAGCCTGATAGAAGTCCTTATCACACGATGCATTAGGGCACATATAAACTCGTACGGCAAATTAAATCCACTACTTATCGCGCAAAGAACATCGTATCCTTCTACGTACATGCACGCTTCGACGAGGTGTGCACAACATGTATAGATACGCCCGTGTAATACGCATTGCATATTACACTGTAATACTACTACGATGACGACGGATTCCCGTTGCTGCAATTTCTATGATTACAGCCGCACTTAACCACGAGTACAAGCCGATCGCTGATACGCGTGGAAACGCCAGCAGTCTTGTTAGATCGACGAATCCGCCGTATTATTGCGAGACTATGTCGAGCACGTATACCTTCGCCGTGCGGATTAATACCCGACGTTTCGAAGTGATAACACACCCGTGGAACCTCCATTGTAGGCCATCGTAATTGTAACATCTCTGCGAGCTAAATACGATCCTCACTTGTAATCCATTGTACGTGTGACATCGTTGAAATTCACTTTCCAACCTAGCGACAGATCTGTACCTCAATATGCATATTGATTCTCAGTTATATGGCAATATTATACAATTAATTATTAATAAAATATTAAAAAATTAAAAGCACTAACCATATGCAAAAAAAAATAATTTCAATCAAATTGATTAAGACTATAATATTTTATAAATTATAAGTTGCTCGTCAAAAGCACATGTATAAAAAATGCACAACAATTTGCTGTAGGACTATTTAAAAACTATTTTGGATCTAATTAGACCGAAAAGTATTTTTACAGTAAATTGTTTGGTTTTCTAACTGATGTGGCATTTATGTATGTATAACTATATGTGTGTCCATACATATAATAATGTCAGACATACTAATGGAATAGCCATCGGAATGGAATATCGATATAGATACACATGCTGATATCCATATACATATATACAATATTCGCACTGAGACATGAAGCTATCAAATAATAGACACATGTATAATTATACCTATTATAAGTATTAACTGTAGAAATGTTTATACAGTTAAAAAAACAAATTATATACTATAGATAAAAGTATTCAGTACGATTAGACTCAAAATAACAATTTTTAAATGGTGCTGCAATAAAATCTCTCCATTTTATATTATTGTATTTATGACTTTTGATCAGTATCTTATAAACTACAAAATATTATCATTTTAGCCAATCTGACTGAAATCACTTTTTTCATATGATTAGTAGACGAAATTATTTATAGCCTTTCTTAATTATTTTCATGTTTATTCTTGAATAATAAATAGAATTATATCATTCTGCAGGATGTAAGGGACTCTAACGAAATTTCTCAATGATGTTGAGCGACGAATTAAGCCGATTTTTGTCGTATCCGTTCTACGGGAGACACCGCTAATGCGTCTTTGTTTCCGCAGGTATCCGCGGAACTAATTGGATAGAGGTCGCCAACGTAGGAGATAATGGATATTAATTACCACGCCTTACTTTCCGCAGCATTAAACATTTTCTTAAAGGAAAGAGAGGGGCAGGGGAGGTCGACAGGGATCCACCATCCCTCATTGTTAGTCCCTTTAAAAAGACGCCGTCCCCCGTTAAGTATAATAAGTATGAAATCTGCAGGCAGCTCGGCACGCCGTAGTCCTCCTCGTCTTCGTAGTCGTCGTCGTCGTCGTCGTTGTTGCCGTCGTCGTTGAAGTCGTCGTCGTCGTCGTCCGTCTCGTTGTCCTCTTCGTTCGCACACCTATTTTCATCCCTGTGTGTGCGTCCTCCTTATAATCCATCTAAATTTTAAGAGCGGATCAGCGAATCCCCCGGAAAACTTTGCCACGGAGTTGCCGCGGTAATCCATTTAAATAATTCCCGTCGAGCCAACAGCGCGAAAGGGGTTTTCTTCCGCGTTGAGAAAGTCGATCGTCTCTTTCCTTCGTCGCGTCACTTCGAGGGTAGCGCGGAGTCTTCTCGCGGAGTTGGTACATTGAAAAGTTACGGCGGCTAAGAGCTTTGATGCGGATGCGCTCAAGAATTCAGAGTATTACTAAAAGAAACGTGTCTTGCGAGAGATTTCAAATATATAGATTACATTAAACTAATCACATTTTTTATTTCCAAGATATAATCGTCATATTCCGCATATTCATCATTTCTTGTTGTAATAATTATTCTATCAGATACATGTCAGAATAATTAAGCGTCTAGATTTCCAGGGGATTTCCAGAGAAACAAGAACAATAAAAAAATTTAATTCATTCATTTGTCTACTGAGATAAAGTAATATATCCGAATCGCAGAGAGACGTATGTTTCGTGTTCTCCCTCTAATAGATCGCATTCTTGTATGATGGACGAAGTTGTTAGTAACGAAATGCTGACGCGAGAAAGCGTTGCTTCAAAGCAAAGACTAGTCTTCTCTACGAGGATGCTCTCGTGCTACTCTCAGTTCTGCACACGACCAAGCGTACCGATAATTCACTGAGACCTCTGGCCTTACAACGTGACACAGGCGTGAAGGGCGTCCAAGCGTACCGGAATGATTAATGAAGAGATGCAAAATGCACTTGGACTATCGTCTGTTGGTGTGCCAAGCTTGGCTGCTATACGCGAGTTGCAACAAAGATTCCTTCATCAGTCGAAGTATTCATACCTTATCTAATACTTTTAACGTAGAGCGAAAAATTTTCGTATATATAATACTGTATATATATATATATATATATATAATATTGAGATTTATATTATTTACAACAAATTATTTTTTGTCAGATATTTCTAGACAACTTTTCTAACTTGGCTACGTTTACTAAAAAAAACAGCTTTGCAATTGTTATAAAATTCTTTAATATGATTGATCTTGCCCTTAGTTTTTCACTAGATTTAAATATAATAAATCAATCATATTAAAAAATCTTACACAGTTACTTTTTCAAGCTGAACGCAACCATAATTTTCCAATAAAAAATACAAACATAATTCTAAGAATATTAAAACTCCCAAGATATCTATTTATTCTTCGATTTGATTTTACAAACGATAATTCATCGACGCAACGTGATCTTAATCTGACTTTTAGCAGAGACAATACGATTGGGTTAAAAATCAATTGATTTGACAACAAATAGAAGACATATGCGTATTCGCAATCGATCGAAGGGCGCGAAGCGAGAACACCGACGATGCGCTTTTACGCACGCATACGAGAAAATAAATGTCGTCGCGGGTTAACAGTCGGGGCAGCCGCATTCCGCGTCTGCGACGATGTCAACGGAAGGAAAGAGGATCGCCCGGGGAGGAGTTGTCGTCAACGAAAACAGCTATGTCGACGAAACTATTCCCGTCCATTCGCGCTATGAATCTTCTTCTCGGTGTCTTCCTTCTTAACTTGCTGGACCTCTCTTGGACTCTGTCGATCTCTCCTCCCGAGCTGTTTCTCGTTGACATCGTTGGATACTTACGTTTGCCTCTAAGACGGCCATGTCGATGATTTGTTGGCAAGGCGTTTCTCATGAGACGTAAAAGTGCGTCGCGTTATTTCGACACGGATACATGTGGTTCACCTCGCCGTCTAGCGAGGTTGACACAAAGTGTAAACCAGCCACTGTGTTAGCGACGTAAGACACGTGTTCCGTACTTGCAAAGCAACGTGTCTGCAAGAGAGGCGAGAAATCGTACATTTTTAGAGAAATGGTACGCGATTTCGGCGCTTGTGTCATTCGGCGACGAAAAAAAGAAAAAGAGAGAGAGAAAAGAATCGACACCTCATGTAACTCATAGAAAGAATAATTTTGAAGTATCTAAACATTTAGCTAAATATAGATCTGAAAAATTTTATTTATTGGACTATCAAAATAATTATGTAGAACGCTCAAGTTGTTAAAATGTCATAAGTTCTTTTTAACGTAGCGCGAAAGTTTATCAACTCAAGTTAGATATAATGTTTCGAAATCTGAATCGTTAGCTCGCCGCAGAAACGTATTTGACGGTAAGCCACGACGGTAACCCGTGTCGTCTGAGGATTTAGTAAGGCCTCCCTTCTCGGTTTCGTAGGTGATCACTCACCGATGTCATCGGTACCGACCGAGAGACAAACAAACCTGCTACCTTGTCTTGACCGTAGGGCGAAGGTGGTGTCACCATAAACGAGCTGTCGGAACTTTGATGAATTCGAGGGGGAAATATCGTCGAAAAAAAAGCGTCCCACAAACTACTTCGTGTAAGATGAAACGCGAATGGAAATGAACGCACGTTAAAGGACGTTGTGATAATTCGTAATCGTATGAAACCCGACATTTCTTACTTAGAAGAAAGATGAAAAGGATGAGAACTCTTTGAATGAGAATAACCGAGTAGCAAAGAAACAGACGGTCTCTTGAGAGGACGTCGGAGAGACGTTGTGGGAGGGTTTCCGATACCGCCATTTAATGCCATGGCTCGAAATTAAAATTAATTAAACTTTTGCGTTCTTCTTGGAGTGCCACGGCACGGGAGTCGCGCGCCATGGAAATAAAACGTTGATGACACGGCAACCCAGGTTCCGCAAAGCCCACCCCCACTGTCGAGTCGGCGAAAGGCGCGCCCTTAATAGGAAAAAGGTAAACGATTTCTCACGCTGTTTGCTAAAACAAAACAGCTTTCTTCTCTATCTTACGTTTGGACAACGCAAGAGAAAGGGAGACTAAGATCAAACAGGAGGAAATCGCAAAAGAAAAAAATAAATAAATAAGAATAAAAGAGAAGGACAAAAGTAATAACCTTTTTTTTAACGTAATTTTTTTAACGTAACGTCGTTACGTCATTTCTTGGAAAAATTCTATCGCATCAAAATACTCCTCATTGCCGGTTGTTACATTAATGTATATTTAGACCGAGGTCCGCCGCTCATTATCGCCTCATATACCTCTATAATTACTGGACAACCTTGTTCAAGTGTAAATAGTCGACCTATATCGCGCCTTTGGTGAATCTTTCCGGTTATTCAATCGTGGCGAGTCACACGAGAATTTAAAGTAATGTATATTTATAAGTATATTTATATAAGTAAGTATATTTAGAAGTTCATTAGTCAGAAAAAAGAAGTAAAAAAAATAGCAAAAACTAGCGAATTGGCGCTTCTTTCGTGCCGTCTCTTGATTTCTTGCATGTGTTTGCATTGCTCATTTACGATACGAGTGCGAAGATGGATGAATGTTAATTTATCGTTATCTGTGCTCGCAACGATAATGACAAAATTTAAGATGCGATTTAAAATCACACTGCGAATAATAAATCATTTCGTTTGACTTTGCAGATTTAGATATTCTAAACTTTATATATTTGTGAGTTTATTTAAGTTACATATATAATATTAAATTGAACTAAATATAATAAAATTAATAAAAGTTTATATAATGTGCGAGTTCCTTTATAAGAGGACTTATATTCAGAAAGATCAAAAAGATATAGAAGAGATTAGAGTTATATAATAATATATTTTTTAAGAATTTATCGAATTTTTTTATTTATATATCGACACTTTTAGGTCTAACTAAAGTGACATTTATACCGTATTTCATTGGCAGAACTAGTACGCACTCAGTGCACTTTAAAGCTGTTGTACACAAATCAATATAAAGACGTTTAATAAAAATGACGTTTAATAAAAATATAGAAATAAATTAAATATTATTCAATATATTATTAAATAATATTTAATTTATTTCTATATTTTTTTGCAAAATATTCAATATTTTATTGCGCTATTTGATAAAATACACATTGAGCATTTTTTCAATTGAGATATCTCACTTTTACATTTAGATTAGAATTTAGATTACAACAGCTTTAATGTGTTGAACACTTCTGCCAATGAAAAAAACGCTATTAGTTCACTACAGGTTTCCACTAATTTTTAATCTATTATAAATGAAGATATTTTATCGAGTCTTCTCCACGAGATAAAATAACATAATCCACTTAATTTATAATATGTCTCGAAATAAATTCAATAACGAGCACAATTTGCAGAATTTCTCTGTGATTTGACCGATTCCTCTTTTTCATTATTGAAGGTCTCCTAAACACGACATTCGCATATCCTTATCCTCCGAACCACTGGCGCGTCCTTGAAAGACTCGTTGACGCTTATAAATCTCAGACTGCAGCAGTAGCGACTCGTAGCAAAGAGAAACGAAGAAAACAAAAGATGCAGAAGGAAACGATAAACGAAGGGAAAAGAGAGAAAGAAAGTGAAAAAGAGAAGATAGAGAGAGGCGAGAAGCGTCTCTCACAAAGCGCTTCACCCATCTCTTTGTGGCCACAAACAACCTCTTTATGGAGTCAGCTCTAAAATCGTTTCGCGAAAGACAGAAAGAAAGGGGGAACCTGAGGAAAGGGGAGAAAGGAGAGGGGGAGGGGACAGAACCTGTCCTCGGAATTCCTAATTCTTCGAAACCGTCGGAGAATTCCCGAAAGGTTCCATTCAGGACCAGCGTTCTCGGGCATATCATTAGCACCGTTTCCAGGTACTCTGAGGGCTCGCGAGGCTCGTGTGAATGGTTTATTCGGGTTTACTGACTCTCTCGTCTTCCTCTGCCTCTTCTTCCCTTCTACCCCTCGCTACGACGTTTCTCGATCTCTCTTCCTCGCGGCTCGAGATCTTTCGATTCGTTCTCCTCGCTACCGTATTCGTTCACTCGTCTGCCTTTACAATTCCCTTCTCTTTTCCTCGACGTCTATACCTTTCTTCAAACTTGCATCGCGGTACGATCTTACGTAGACCGCCTTTTACTATTTGACAAACGAAAAAAAACATGAAAATGTAGCACGGTAGTCGTTCGGTTTTGTTAAAACGGCGAATGTGCGGTCTGTAACATGCATCTATAAACGAATCCTCAATGGTCTGAGAACACGCGGTTCTCAGGCGAGTCCACAGGTATATATCGAATCAGCAACAACGACGACAAGGGAGACCAACTGAATGGCCAGACGAAATTCTCGTTAACTACGGCCTTGGCGCCGCCCGAGATGCTCACTTTGATATCATGTTTGATGATTATACCTTGATTGTTGACCGTTCTTTAACCTTTCTCATAATTTGAACTGTGATTTGCGGTTGTATTAGACTTTATTATAAAATGTATCATGACTGAGAATAATGTAACTATAGCTAACTATAGCAAGCTTGACTGTCACTATTATCTTGCTTCTATTCTAAATAATCTATTCTATTCTAAATAATTATATATATATATATATATAATACTTAATAATTATAATATTAATATTAAGCGACATTAGGCAATGTTGTAAGATTATATTTAATAATAGGAAAAATCCAAATTCAAGCTGATATTTTTCGTATATTCTTTACAGTATTATTTAAAATGTTTGTTAACATCATTATTAAATTAACAATTAATTTAATTTTAATTAGATTATGATATTACTATTTCAGCTTCAATTTGCGATTGCATTTCAATTCCAACAGACGCGCAGTTTATACAACTGAAAGATATATTTAAAATGTATATAGAAACATAATTAAGTATCAAGACTCAGCCTTGATTGCATTTGACGTTTCTTTATTTATTTGATTTAAGATTATATTCAAACAATAAAAATTCGATTATTAACTTTCAATCATTAATTTTCATTTCGAATATTAAAAAAAAATTTTTTTTCTGAACTTTAAATATTTCATAATTACGCAAATGTCATCTAATATTCGGATGTCTCGATTAAAATTCAGTGGCTGTGCAAACGTGTTTACGTTCGATTTCGCTATATAACCGACACGATGCGTTTCGAAATCGTTGTACAATTCCCTGATACAGATAGCCCGAACATCCGACCGATCGATGTCGTGGGTGGTCAATAACGAGGACAGCTGTGAATGAGTCCAGTGTTCGATGACTCGTTTATGCACGTCGTTATCCGCTTACACGCGAATATCCCAATGACCCAAGGCCGCGCTCGAACAAAAACCATTTATTGTTCTTCGTGACTGCTGGTCTGATTTTGCAATGAGTAGTGATACCGATGATAGAAAATGGATGCGGTACAAACAGAAGCGTGTTTGTATTTTAATGAAAATAGAAATACTTTAATCAAGCAGAATATGGCGCAATTTATTACGCCGGATTCTTTTTTAGAATCACATGCGCGACACAACATTTATAACTATTGACAAGCGTTATTTGAATATCGTCTAAAATCGCATTGAAAATGGAGGATTAAAGAAGCAATTAATATTCTATTAAAGTTATAATGCTATCGTGTTAATGAAATGAAACTGAAACCTCGCAACAGACGAAAATGTGCTAATTTTACAAATTAAATTTACGTATTGGCAACATTCCCTCGCAATTGTTAATCCTTTCCAACGAGTGTAACATTAATCAATCTTATTTGCGGAAACATGATTTTTTTAATACGATTTTTAAATACGATTTTTAAATACGCTTTTTAAATTTGCTCGACGAATTGACTGAACTTGTAAGTATCACGCTGCGCGTCGTGACTTGCTTCGTTGCAACGGATGAAAACATTGACGGGGTCGACATACGGGTGACAGGGGAGTAGTAAAAAGTAGAGGGAGGTGGGGCAACGTGCATACAGGTTAATAATAATTCGCGACCAGGCCGGCGGTGTCCGGATAAGATAACAGGAAAGGCTGTTCGTAATAGGCGGTAGGTACGGTATGTATTTTGCCCTACGAGAGAGACAGCGGCAGCGAGAGGGATGGAAACGGAAACAGGACAGAAGATGAGGTGAAGGGAGGAAGAGAATGAGAACGGGAGAGTGGGAGAGAGTGAGAGAAAGCTAGGCGTGTGCGCGGCGTAGAACATACGCTTCATTAACGGATCATCTCGTGTTAATATCTACTTTATCCCGGGGCTGACCGTATCAGCTCTGGCCAGGCGCGCGGATACCAACGGATACCGACGCGGGTACCAACGGGACACGCGGCGCGGGCCTGCAATCTACCCTATCTCGTTGGCGCATCATCGTTCGCCGCTACGTACCCAGTGCCGTACCAAACCGCCGCGCGTCTCTTTTCATCTAGACAAACTTTCCTCGATCACTCGTATGTTTCTGTCCTCTTTTCTTGCCGCGCCTTTTCCACTACGTTCTTCGTTAACGAACGGACGTATCGTGACACAGAACCCAATACTTTTTTCTAAAAAAAAAAAGCATAGATTATGAGTTTCATGGATTTTTTAATCATGATAAAAACTTCTCGGAACTCTATCATGTTTGGCGCAATATAACGTGCACTCATTTATATTAACTTTCCCTCCTCATTATCGTTAAGTGGCAATTCATGCAATAAATTGCCACTTAACGATAACGTCATTCCTTTTTTCATATAAGGCTCAATATGTATGATCAATATGATATCTTATCAATATATCTTTGATTTTTGTAACAAGACAATTAAGCATGACAATTTTATTGACAATTTTCTCAGTAAAAGTGTACCTTTTACTCTCCTTTCTCGTTTCTCAATTCGTCAATACGACATTCGTAATCGTGAAGACTAACGTAGGTGAATTACAGATGATACGTGTGGCGAGAGCGACTGTACCGGAAAGAGACGACGGGGGTAAGGATAAGTGAGGGAAAAGGTGTTCGGGCAATGGTAGCTCGAGGGATACGAGCACCGCGGGGCCACGCGCGCCCTGCGACTCGTATAACATCGTAATCGCAATGACGGTAATAACGTCTCGTAAAGTCTTTTTACATAATCAACATTATTCACAATTTAGGGGCGAATGGGCCACCGGGAACACGCGCCCGAGAAGACAAGAATGCTGAATAGTGGTGGTAGCGATAATGGTGGTGGCGACGATAGGGGGGAGTAGTATGCGGCGATGGTAGCGTAGAGGAATGGCTTGTGCGGTCTCTCGAAGCGCAGAATACATCCCCTCCCCTCCCAACCTTCTATTCGTGCGTTTCCTACCCGATGACGAAGTGGGCATAACCACGTGCTCGTGGAACGCTACCACGAAGGGTGGAAGGGGTGCTTAGACAAACGAGCCCCTTGTGGGGTGTTCCAAAGGATATTCTACCAACCGACCGTATCGCGGCTGCCCGGGCATTGCTGGCAGGATATGTAATAGTATGTACGTACTCGCGTAATATTAGAGCTCCCTCGTAGTTTGTCTGCTAACGGGGTAGGTAGGGGAATGACGAGCGAGAATTACCTCCATTTACACGTTTGGTTTAGACGAGACTGTCAGTATTCAATCGCCACCTTGCATTAAGATCGCGCGATAAATTTGCCAATTCACACTGAAGTGTTCCGCGAAATTGACATTAAAATTGTGCTGAAAAATTTTCTTTAAATGTCTGTTTTATACATAATAGAAGTACAATATATTTTATCGCTACGACTATCAATTTTTACAAAGCTTAATATATTTTTCACTCGACATGTATCTTCTTCGATTACTATTAACTAATCATGTTAAAATAATGTAATTTTTATTCTATGGTTACATTAGTTTCAACTTTTCATTCCGTCCTTCAATAATTAATGATATCATCTTTCAATGTCCAGTACGACAAAAGTTAGTAAGCGAGAGAACGAGGGATACGTGCATGCTATAAAAGATACAGACGTACTATCGGAATGTTTGTCTTAGGGCCAAAGGCTCTAAGCTGGTCAAGAGTAAGGTCCCGGAAGTGGAACTGGATGATACGGAAGAGAATAGCTAGAGGTTGTAGATGGAGTAGGTTGGCCGAACTGGTAGTCAGCTGCTGTCAGTCCAGTCTATCCGTCCGTCTGTTCGGAGTCCGTTCCAGCCAGACACGAACCCCACCGCCTTTCGAGGTCGGAGGTGGATACACGCTTTTCTACTTAGCGAAGGGGCACCCCCAAGGGGGTTGAAGGCCGAGACCCACCCTAATTGCGTCCGAGAGACCGGACAAAGCGCGACTCGTGTATGTGTGCGCGCGAGCGCCCGGTCGAAGGAGCACAGAGATAGAGGAGAAGGAGGAGAAGGTTGAAGGCGGCGAAGGGAGATGAAGGGATGGTTATGTCCGGAGCCAGGCGTTCAGTTCCGGTTCCCACCTCTTGTCCGTTGGGCTACTGCCCTCTGGCAGTCGACACGGTGTACTACAAAGTTTGGCGGACTGAATAAACTTGGCGGCCGACCCTCGGACAACTTGGAAAAACCAGACAACACGATGTGAAAAGGCACAGACCGGAAATAAAGGAGCAGACGGACAAGGCAAAGTGCTCGCGGTCATCCCGACGTCTATGCAACACTTTTGAATAGAAGAAACATTATTATATACCTACTTGCACATATTACTATAAGTATAAGAAGTATATTACATGCGTATATACGTAGCAAGAAATTAATTAAGAATTAATTCTGTTGAATTTTATAAAGCGTAACATACATGTGTTCACAAAAAGAAAAAATTATGGAGATATTAAATCTTGTGTCATTCCTTGTTGATTGTGAATCTTTTACTACTACTAACTTAAGACTGATTTCCTTAACAAAAAATTGAACTGTAGCTATTAGAAAAAATGGCATAAATACGAAAGCATAAATAAATTTTAAAAAATAGATTTTATATGTTGTTTGCAAGTAACAATTTAACTTAAGATTACAGCGCATCTAAAAAATTTATTACCTAATTATTACTGAATTGTATTCATCAGTATTTCTAGATAAAAGAGAAGGAAAACGATAACATTGCAACATATGCAATAGTGAAAGGAGATTTACATTTCTTTTCCTGCACAAGTTATTCGAATCATTGTTCCGACGCTTGAGCCGTATCAAATCCGGAAGACATCAAGGTATGAAAGCAACATCCACGCGTGTATGTCCGTCGCAGCCGCTCGTGCCTCGACGGAACTTTGTGGATTACATCGTGGTGAGCACAGCAGCGCCTCCTGCAGCAAGACAAGAACTCGGATGGAGGCGGAGTTCGAGGTACGGCCTTCTCGCGTACGCTCCTCCCATAAGCTCGCAAGCTGCCGGGGTAGGCAACACAGTTGAACGGCATCTATATGGATCTTGGAAGCTTGGACCCGGGCCAACCTAGCGCAACCTGACGGCAAGTGCCGTGAATATGCCACGGCATCTATTCCACTGCCTGAAGTCGAGGCTTGTGGACCTGTTCTGTCGTTCGGGTTGTCTAACACTCTATCGTTTCGTTTTTTCACGTATCTTCACACACCTTCACGCCATGAAATCAAGGAAAGTATTACGTGAATTCACACCTGTACACATACTTCACGCCTGATTATATCCTTGACGATTATATCTCTTAATATCTTATAAAGATAACACGACTGTGGTGTTTCGAAACTCACGTAATAGACTCAAGATTAAAAGAAACAATAATAACGATGTATTCCAATTATTACATCGATTTCCGATGTGCAAATTTCACGTAATTATTTTACATCTATAATTACTAAAAATAATTCATGTTAATAACACATGTTTTTCAAAAAAACCAATAAATGAATAATAAAATCATAACGTTTTATATGCATTTTACATGCAAACCAAGTTTATAGCGTGTATAAATATAAATGGATGATAAATAGAATCTTATTTGAGTTTAAGATCATCTCATCGATTTAAATTGTATCACAGATTGATTCGACACATCGAATAATCTTGTTATTTTTACTCTTATAAAACAACATGTATCTAATTAATAAGAAAAAATACGAAAAGCAAGTTTCTTATTGCATTGATCCTATCAACGATGAGAAATAAGCTATCTTTTAAATCGTTTTAGAGTCCTGTAGCCGGAGGAAGTGAAGATCAATAAAACAGTGAGAGAAAAAGAACAATTTGAGGGTGGCTCCGGTTTCACAGCGACGGTGCACGTTTGATGGGCAAGGGAGACGCGAAGGGTGCGAGAGGGTAGCGAAAGAAGGGTAGTTGAATGGTGTGGCGCGCAAGGTGGGTGGAGATGGCGCGACATTTCATTCAATTTAAATGAAACTCGTATTAACGATGTGAAATCAGTGAATTCAATTAGGCGAGCTTTATTAATACAACATGATTAATTAAACAATAGCGCGATAGAGGAGGGAAACGAAATAAGAACGGGGAATGAGCAAAGGGTTACCCCGAGAGAGCGCGGCAGATGTTCGTGGCGTCAACCGAATTATTAAATATCGTAAGTTTGCACGTCTGTCGCGAACAAGCTTTTTCAGTAGATCTTTCTACTATCACCAGTCGATTTGTCCTGGCATTATATTATATCGAATTGGTTAATGTAAAAGAAAATTTCCTACTTTGTTCTTAATGATGTACTTACATATTTAATGAAAGAGAGCAGATGTAAAGATGTCATTATTACATCAATGTCGTTTGACATCATTATGTCAAACCGTTCAAGAAAGAGAATACATCTATTTGCTTGGAATTGTAAAAGGTGTTTATAAGTGAAACGGTATTTCCTTTTGTTCTCGCCGATAATGGAAACGAGTATATACCTCAGTTGCCTAAACTAAAACGACACGAGTGAATTTAACCGAAAAATCACCATCTAAAAAATGAGCCTCTCTAAATTCGACTGTGACCGTAGACCTAAGAGAATAACTCACGGATTCTATTTCATGCTACGAAAGCAGAACTTGAAGGAACTAAGAGTGGTGAGGTTTGCTTATGACGAGATTGAGTCGGATTAAACGCAAGAAAGAGGGATGAATAAAAGAAAATAAAAAATCTCGCTTCACTAATTTTTCTTTAACTAGCTAGAAGGCTTAAGTCACTTTAATTGCAGCTGACTTGTTAGCACGTTATCGCGACTTTTAGCTAAAATATCTCATTCCCTGTAACTCTTCATATCGAGACGGGCATACAAGCTGCAACGTTCTAAGGTTTAGACGAACTTTTTCAATGAAGATTATTCCGAAGTCCGCCAACTACTCAGCGCTCTCTTGAGGGTTTGCGCCAACTTTTTTCATTCGCCTAACTTTCCCGAGAGTCTGCGCCGACGAAGAAGAGTAGATTGGCGAGCACGGAAACAGGAACATGGAGACGGCTACATGTTTCGTTTACTGCCACCTTAAACCTGTTACGATTACGTTGCCTCGGGATCCACAATGCTCGTAAAAAAAGATGCTTTAATAACGATATTTATGCATAGTTAAAACTGCGCACTGCATTTATTATGGAAATAATTTTTTTAATTCAGATCATATATTATTATTAGGAATCAAATTTATATTATAATATTATAAACGTAACATTTAATTATTTTTAAAACAGTAAACGAGTGGGATTTAAGTCACGAGATAAGTATGCGTACACATATATTGTACTTAACAGACATTATAGAAAATATTACATTATGTAAAATCAATGTATATAAAATCAAATATTAAACGAAATACGATTATAGCTGAATAAATAATATCACGCTGTATTAAACGATAAAAATTTCCGTTTATAAATTAATCTTCATTTACGTTATTATATTACGGTAGTAGCAATGTGCTTTTCATGTCGTTACAGCTCGGTCGTCTCTCTATCGAGTAGTCGACGACACGGACTCATCCCAAGAAGGGCCCACGCGATTTATCGCTCGTTAGCCTTCAGAGCAAGACCAGTCGACCGGTCTCACCACCACCACTGCTCGATTCGAGCATAATGACTGTAAGAGGTATGCAGCGTATTCAGGCGTCAAAATCCGCGGCCTTACGTTGCCGTAATTGGTCCGTCATTCTTCGACCCGTCAAAATACACAGTGGATATAAAGGAAGAGGGAGCTGCTGCTGTCGATGCTCGGCGAAGGACCTGATTAGCGACCCATGGATCCCTCGGACATCTACGTAAGTCCCCAGTCATGGAGGTGTGAGCTTGGTGGGGGCAAAGAACGAGAGAGAGGAAGAGAGAGAAAGGGAGAATGGAAAGAAGGCGAGGACTCGCCGATGCGAGCACCTGACATTCATGACTCGAAACATCGTTTGACGTTCATTCAGGGCAACTTTTCGAGGCAGCCTGTTTTCAGCGCGCGGATCGAATAAGGCCCCCACAATGGCCCGTGATGCAGGCAGCGTAGATAATTGAACGTTTCAGTGGCTGCCTGCCACGAGTAATAACGGTATAGGGTACGTGCATACATCTGATTGCGAGAGATCGACCGCTTGTGGTTGTAGTAAGGAGGGAAAACGTGGCTGGCATTAAGGATGCGCTGACTTAAACCTCCGCACGCAAGTCCTCTCATCGAGGAAGTGTCTTCATTATCCGTTGACAAGCTCATCGACTATGAATAGAGGCGTGGAACACGGACTTTGTCCGTGAACGAGGTACGACAAAGCGCGAAAACGCGATTGTACCAATATTGTTATGCACTCGTCTGTCGGTGTGATGTGAGCTGCGCATAATACTTCTTTGAAAAATATTTTTCCGCTTGTGCGCAACGTTGTAAGAGCGTCGTAAAGAATCGGCAGCTTAAAAATATGCTCCGCGCATATCCCTCGTACAATGATTAATTACGACCGCGATATTAACCGTCGCATCCGCCAATACTGTTGACAGTACTCGTAGCTGGATTTCCGACAGCAATGACTTCAGTCAGCAAAGGCATACTAACGCGTAACGCATTTCGAATATTGGCAATCAGGACGTCGCATTTAATTTGGAACCCCCTCGTCACAAGAAACGACAAACGTTTTGATCAAACATTTGGCAAACACTTGTCGCATGAGCTCGAGCTCGGGCTCTCCCGCGTTCGTCTGAACCGAAACAACTCTGTCGCTTCCACAAACAATCGCTGAAGCAGGACGAACCGGTGATGGAAGGAGATGGACGATCAGTTGTTTTGCTACTGTCTGCGCAGCCAAGTTCGCTGGGCTGCATATCTCGGGGCGTTTGCTTCGTCAACCTCTTCAACGTACTTTCCTACAACTTCAGCTCTTTTCCCAGATATAATGTATCTCTTTAATATTCACTAATATACATATTATCATTAATATCGTAATTATTTTTTCTCTAATCCATTTATAATATAAAAAATTAACAAATCGATTTAAAAAAAAATGTCTGTAATTATTACAAGCTTTTATTTTTTTTTCTATCAATGTTGCGATTGCAATATGAAAAAATATTCCCTACGAGTAATTATGTTGTTCTTGGGCAGTTGCCAATATATATAAGTATAATGCGAGTCTAACGCACGTTTCAGACGCGATGATGTTAAGAAGAATACACGTTGCCATGACTTGATATAGGCTGGCAATAAAGCGACATGCCGTTGTTACCGTAACTATTAATTAGCAGCCAGCTACAATGCCGTCGTGCCGTCGCTCACGGGATCCGTTTCAACGTATATAAAGGTCGGAACATATCGCGCAGCCTAAATGGAAACGTCACGATGATCGTGTAAGTGGCTTGTCTAACATTTTGATTAACACGTCGGTTGCCGGCAAAACGAAGGCAGAAAGCTGCAAAACGCAAAAGGGTCCTCCCCTTGCCTTCCTCGTTCTTTATGGTGCGCGCACAGACGTAGGTTGGTATTAGCTTGTCGAGAAGAAGGCGGCTGTCACTCAGCCAGACCAGGTATTCCGAAAGACCGTCTGGTTGTATCAGAAGGTAGATATACGTGAGGCTAGGGCATGTGAATCGATCTGTTAAGAACATGTTTACACGCTACCGCCTCTCACTACTACCAGTTTTCGACCAATCTCACCCTTTCCCTGTATTTTCATCTGTCTCTCGCGCGCGATTCTAATAATTTATCTCTTTCTAAATCGAACCAATTACACTGGCAATGATTTTATCTCTGATATTATTTAGCTTTGCATACATTATAGTTTTTCTTTCGATCATTATTCTGCAATAGACGCTTGTGCGTTTCTCACGTATTCTTGAGATGATACACAATTTTCTCGGTGGAATCCACTAGAGAATCGAATGACGCACACTCGACAAATGGTCGTTTGCCTATCCAAGGCTCTTATTCCGATGCCGGGCCAAATAAGTACAGTTTACAGTCGAGGGTCGTAGGGTTCATGACGTTACTTATGCAATGTAACTTGGCTCGGTTCGCGGCTCGACTCGGCGCGGGAGAAGCCGTGAGGCAGACGGGAGACGAGGTGGAGTATGCCCGTCGAATTCATGCCCTCTTAGAATACAACCCTTATGCGGAAGGGTCGCGGGGGAACCCTTATATTACTTACGTAGACCCGGATCAGGACCACTCGGCCCCTTTTATGTATGAAACCCCTGCGTATAATACTCTCGCTAGCGAGAGGCATCGCGCTCGTCGGGGGTGGATTCGAGTTGGATCATGGTCACCGACAGTCTTCTCAAATTACCCATCGTTTAGAACTCGTTTCTCGCCGGTGAGTGCAAATGCATACAAATATATATGCTGATCGCACTCTGGTAGGGGCGCCTATATAAAGGGCTCCGCTCGTTTGACTGCGCATTGAATGATGTTTATCGGATTATATCGAATGCCAATCTGGAGAGATCCGTTTCATAGTTCATTAATCCTGTCCACGAAGTGTCTCGCGTGTTAAAAATTATTTCTAATACATGAAAGGCCACGTTATTGTACAAATATATATAATTACAGCTAAAGAGGATTGCTGCAAGAGGATCTATCGATCAATATTGATTTCAATCTAGAAAATTTTATATGTATTTTATATGTATTTCTCTCAATCTATTATCCAATCACGCGAGGTGGTAGATTTAAAAATATATAAATATTACAACTATATATGAAACTTTCCGGTTATATAATATACTTTCACGAATTGCTAATCTAATTATAAACTAATTATTTACACATAGATGTTATAACTTTTGTCGTATTAATTGTTGTCTTCGAAAAAAAATCAACGAAATTTAGCGAATCAGGTAACATTTTGTCGACAGCTGCCTTATTTTTTGACATCTCGTCTGTGTGACAGAAGAAAGCAACTGGGACAAAGCGTTGATGTGAGAGGAAAGAGAGTGGCGGCGGCGGGCTACGAAGAAGTAGCGAGTAAAAGAAAACGGCTTCTTTGACAAATTCGATTCGCGTGTCACGGCACGTGGAACACGGCGAGAGCCGGAAAACTGGAGGGTGTTCCACTCTCAGTCGCTAAATCAGCTAAATGGCTGGCAGAACCAGCGGGGATTGAGAACCTGTGTAACGCGAGGTGTGACAGGCGTGGTTGACGCCATCGGTAAAATCTTGAATATTTGATGCCGCGCGTCTCGCGGCTGCCGTTGCGACGACTACGACAACGCCGACGAGATATTGAGAGCCGCGAGAATTTCAAGCGTCGTGCAGAAAATCAAGTCTCATCGCCCTTCCTCTAAGAGGAATCGAGTGTAGGAATACCGGATTGTCTGGCCCGTCACCTCTTATCTTCGTTACCCGTCATCGCTCTTCGTTCCGCGAGAATTATTCAACGACTTTAATGCTGCGCATACACTGCAAGCGCGGCTGAATTGATATTACTTGCGCTATTCATTCGGCTAGGTATTAATTATTTCTATTACGTATGCAGAGTATGTAGCAATTTAATTATAGAAATTATGTTTATTGCATAGATGTAATAAGAATGGACATTCTTATTAAGTTGTTACTATTAGTTTAAAAAGAGAGAGAGAGATATCATATCACTTGAATCGTATCATATCACTCTCCTCCCGTATATCTCGAGAATCTCTCGACATGAAGAGATATGCTGATATAAATCAATACTTTCTAACAGAGCATACTGAGAAAAAAGTTTTTAGTATTTGTAATACAAGTATATTATGACTATTATTATGACTATTATTATTATGACTATTATTATTATGACTATAATTATGACTATTATTGTTATGTTAATAATTATAATTATATATATAGTTCTATCAATAAATATGTATAGTTGAAAAAAATGATAATAGTATTACTTTAAAAATGGTTGAAATTATTATAATTTAACTTGAATTTATATAACAATTGTATTTTTATAGAATTTATTATTACTAACATTAATATATTATTATTATAGAAGTAATATAATAATAATTGTGATAACATCGTAATTACAATTGCAAACAAAAATTACTAAAAATTACTAAAAATTTTTTCTGCAAATAAAGGAGAGTCAGAGAATGCGCAATTTATATGTATATCTATCAAGTATAACTTATTAAGATTGTCGTTCCCTTAAAAAAAATGTATGTAGGCAGCTTATATTTCTTTTAACACTGATGTCAGATGAATCTATATCCGATGAAGCTTCTTCGAGTGCATAAATAATTTGCGAAATATCATCACATATTGCAAGCTTATTTTACCTTTAATGAAACATATAAAATAATATTTGCGTACACAAAGAAATGAATGTTCCTCGCGCGCGCAATAATTCGCATTGTATCACGGATTCGATATGAGTCATCTCGGACGCGAAACGACCAAGTGTGATAACACTTCGCGTTAACGTTTTACGACGTATGTTCAGGCGGATCCAATACAGGCATGGATACACTGGTGCACGCTGTCAGCGAGAAATGATGATTGAATTAAGTGTCTTAAAACTAGAGATGTCCATTGACGACCGCGCAACGACTGGCGCAAACAGTTTTAGTACCTCACGATAAAGAGAACCTATATTCCAAAACGGACTCATTCCAGGACTTATCCAATTAATCATTTTACGAGCCATCGATTCTTCCCTCGTTTTGCCGTACAATTCTACGGTATCATTCGCGTATCGTTGTTCGTTCTGTTACAAAAAGAGAAACACGGAACGTGAACAGTAAAAAAAACAAAGAGAGAATAAAAATACAACGCGGCGTAATTTTTATCGTTGAATGTTCCGACGCTGGCCGTGACACGTCGAGCGAATTAACAAGCTCGGCTCGCGATTTCCGACGGTACATCAACAACGCCGTCCCCTCCTACCCCGTTTCCGATGTTAATGCGTATTAATGTCGAGCGTGTAGATATTCGCTTTACGTGAATCCACCGTGTGTAGGTAACAAGCGCATTTATTTATGGATAGCTGGAACGCCCGATGAAACATCAATGTGTCCGCGCGAGAGCAGGAACGTGGGAGCGATGCGAGTGCAAGGGAGAGATGTTCATAGACGAACTAGCGAGATAGTCGGAGAAAGAGGATACCAGAAAAAGAGAGGGAGAGAGAGAACATGCAGGGACGAAAGAGAAAAAGGGATGACCATAGAGAAAGAGAATGAATAGGCGCGGAACGAACGTGTTTGTGAAAAGTACGAAATCGTTGGTTGATAATGGGTGCAGTTTATCAGACCTCTCCCTCGCCCGTCCCCTTCCACCTTTTCGTGTCCACAGCTCCTGTACCGCTCTTCCGTACCAACGGCGGCAATAGCGGGTGCTTTCATTGTACACGCGGCCTGCAAACAATAATCATGACACGCGGGATTGCCCGGCAATGACAATGGAATTGATGAAATATCGATTGCGCGCCCGACGACACCGTATAATTGTTTTACAACGACTGGTGTGCGCCATTCGGCGCTGCCGATAGGATTCTGCGGTGGCTACGTAAAATCGCTCCCGTACGTTTTCCAGGCGGGATATATGCGCGCCTTCATACCCCTTTCGGCAAACGAACGTTCTCTCTTCTGAAAAAGAGAGAGACTAGTCGATGTGTTTTAACACGACTCGAATAATTGAAGAGACTATTCCAAAACGAGCCGCGTCTACTTTTAATCCAAAATGAACTCGACACGCGGCTAGATACGTCGCTTTTATATATATATTTTTTTTTAAAGAATGTATATTATATATTTTCTCTCAGTAATTATGATTTGGCATAATAAGAGACAAAGAATATAAATAAGTACTTCAGCATAGCTCTTCAGATAATTGCGAATAGACACAACTTTAACGTGCACTTAATATCAAGTGTTAAAGTGTCACGCAATACAGTACTATGTTTAATCCTCCCCCTATCTCTAAGATTCCAATGTAAATTTGACGTGAACATTAATCGCACGCAATTACTCGACGTGTCGCATCGAGGAAACGCGCTTTCCAAGGTATCAGCGTGTCAGCGGACCGACACATGATGCAATAATCTTGAATCTCATAAGCAACTGTATGTCACACACAAGCGTATGTTACGGAAGCGGGCGGGTGTTGGCCCTCTAAGAACAGGTGGTGCCTAAAGGGCGAGGAGATTTGTAGTTTCATTAGGCAGCGGCTGCTGCTTATGACGCCTGGGCTTGGTTGTCTACAACCACTTACATCGCTACTTACCTGCGTCGCGTAAGTAACCTCTCTCCAATTCGATGTGGCGTTGAGCCACTTGCAAACCCGGCGAGGAAAACGAGCAAGAACTGTGCGTTCAGTTGAGTAAGTGCCATCAAGAGCGAGTTATACGTAACTTAAGCAAATGCGCGAAAATAAAGCCTCTGCGTGTAGAAGAGGATGGTTTTGTGCGATGCAAACATGAAGAAGACTTAAGTTTACAAGTTTACTGTCGATCCTAACAATTTTTCCAATTTCTAACTCTTCCGGTTCACTTGTAAATCGTAAAATCAATACGGAAAATTAATATAGAAATCTTGACGAAACGGCTCGATAAAAATAAGAGGACTTCTTGGAAGTTTATATTACAAGTAAGACAGATAGAATGGAGCTTGAAAAAGCAGTTTGGAAGTCGACGGTTCCCCAAAGCCACAAGATTGGCTTTCGAAAGCATCCACATCAAAAAGTTCGCGCAATTGCCTTTCGGAACCGCGCGGACGCGCAGAGGGAGAAAAGAAGATTCTAAAGAAGTTTCCCAAATTGCGCGACGATTTTGTTGAAACGACGTTCACCAAGCGTGTTCGAATCCACGAGCGGCTCCGTCGAAAACTTTTGACGCTGATGTCACAGTAGGTACGTGTGATGTGTATCCAGCATTCATACATTCGCACGAAAAAGATGCAGATGGTGTTCGCATAATACAAACTCTGAGAGGCAGCTGCACGGATATATATACGACGGATTCTCGCGACTCTCACCGAATAAGTTCCGTCGTTTTATTCTAACGACCAAAAGAGAGAGAAATATTTATGTGTGTTTATTTATATATATATATATATATATATATATATATTGAGTTGTCCGGAAAAGTTTGTGCCGCAAAAAGATTTAAATTTAATAAATGTATACTAAAATTTAAATCTTCTGCGTTTCAATTTTCCTTCAAAATCGGCGAACTTTCCGGACAACCCAATATATGTACAATCCTTTGAATTTTGAATTTACAAACATTTCCTAAAAAAGTTACATAATTTATGGATTTAATATTAGGTGTAGTGAAAAGAAATCCATTATTTTTGCATGAAATTGAATGAAAAAATAATGGATTTCTTTTTACTACACCTAATACTTACATAATTTAAATACTTTGCATTTAATACTTACATAATATAAATTATACTTATGTAATTTTACTTATATAATACTTAAACAATTTATATTTATAATGTGTGTGCCCAGATAGCTAAAATATTCAAAAATACATCATATCCTAAAGATGCCGTATTTATAGCCTATTCTTAGACGTATTTTAGATAATCTATTCTATGGGTAAAGACTATTTTATAATATAGTCTAGGGTAATTGTCTCTATTAATATGCCTTTTAGCCAATTTGCTTATTACTGAATTAATTATTAAATATTGTAGCTTTAATTTTATTTGCTTGCAATCAATATTGGTTTTTCAACTATTTCTTTTTCTTATAATATTTCTTTAATCTAAAAAATGTTAATACTTTATAATGCTTTTGACAAAAATAGAAAACATGTTTTTGTCCCTATTAATGAGTTCTCTAAACGGCAATAGCCCTATTAATGTGTCCCCCAATTTGTGTGCCTATCCATTTGATTCATTTTAACATATAGTTTCTAAAATAGGTTTCTAAAATATATATAAATTTAAGCTAATTGTTTATGTTAATATATTACATAAATCATTATTTCAATTATATTTATTTCAAAGTACACTCACACGTTCTCAGCTCCAATATAAGACACATCAATAGGGACAAGTTTAAAATTTTGCTGTACGTATTATTGGATTCACATAAATTCCTCATATTGAAAAATATTTAAAATACTTTAATACTCAAAAAATAAAATATTATCTTCGGTATCGTATGCATTAACAATTTAACTTAAGGAAAAAAAAATTTTTTCTTATTTATTTATGCTAGTTTTCTTTATGACTTATCGAAATACAAAAGCACATTAATAGGGACAGGTATAGTAATGGGACAGTTATCTTACATATTGTTTACAAAAGATAATGTAAACATCATATAGATTTCACGTAAATAATCCGTGTAGACATAATCTGAAAATTTATGGCACAACCTTGTGCCGTAAAAAAACAGACGAAGTCTGCGAGATTTGATCCTCATTATCATAAAAATGTTAATACTGAAAATATGTGAATTGATTTGTATTCAATTGTATTAATTATCAGTGTGAACCAATGTATTGCACTAGTTTTCTCAGAAGAAAATATTATTTATCTCCAAACTTCTTTATCACCCTATAGTGTGTATTGCTAGCACTTGTCGACTTGTCCCACTACTCTCTACAATCCCCACCACGTGCAGCATGACAGTTTCGTCTGCAATCCGGCAGCTCCTTTTTAGAGACAATTCCAGAGACAATTCGTCGATTTGTTCGCGTGCTAGATACGGGTCGTCCGCAGGATAGTGCGAAATTCTTGGTGCGATTTCTCGGCTCCGTGATCACGACACCGCGACTTCATATCATTAAACGGCAACGACGATAGAAAACGGTGGCACGCTCGTCATTTGATCGTCAAAGAATCCAATGTCGCGCGTTGTCATGAACGTGACAATAGCATTCGAGCTATAGACCCGTCGAGGCTTTTTCTCCCTCTCTCTTCCTCTCTGGCTATTTCTCAGTGGTCTCAGTCTCTCTTTCGATTGCTTTCGGTTCCTTTCATGGCAAATGGTTCTTCGTGATCGCGGACCATCGGCGGACTCACGAATCCTCTTTGTGCGTTGTCGCTCACAACAACGCGGTGTTTGTACACGCGATGGACGAGGATAAACACCTGCACGCGACGCGACCTCGTTAAAGACTTTGACTTGTGTGACGGTAATAATTCGCAAATACAACGGAGATCTCCAAAGAATTCACCGCGATCCCCGCGCGTCCACTGACGTGCTGGAAAATTGCCGCCTCCTCGACAAAAATCGTGTTGAACGCAAATATAACGCAGATTTGACGACGAAGGTGGACAAGCAGACAACGTAACGTTAACGTCGTACGTGTCTTCGGTTTGTTTATCATCTTAACTGTGTTCAGTGTTTGGGCGCTCGCGCGTTATAAAGTTGTGTTCTGATATGTATATATTATACTGCCAGTTCTGAACTGCAGTATAGAATTATATTATACGTAAAGCAGTGTTTACAATGAGTAATCTTAAGCTTTAAGCTTTAAGATTATTAGTGCTTTCCAGCAAGATGCTTTCTATTTGGTGACATAAGTTGACACAGGTTGACAAATGTTTTTTATTATTCAATGAATGCGAAAAAGGAACGATGCTTATAAAAAATTGTATCATTGAATAGAAACCACCCAGAGCGTAACCCAATGATTACTTCATCTTTGTTTAGCATTGACAAACAAGGATTCATTGTGTATATACAATACATGTACACTATTAATACGTTCCATTTTCATTTTCACACGCTGTAAGCCTCAGTTCATTCTTGTCTATCAAATATCAAACAAGAATTAATGATGCTTACAAGCGTTATAAGCGCAAAACGCAAAACGGAACATTGAGTGTCTTCCATTTAATGACACAAGTTGACACAAATATCATTCTGTCTTTGTTATTCATAGAATGCAAAGAAAGAAAGAATAACATTTGTGTCGACTTATGTCACTAAATGGAAGGCAACCATTGTGTCATCTCTGTCTCTTGTTGGAAAGCATTCTATGACATATCAAAAACTGAAGCAGTAAGCAAATTAACATTTTGAATTTGCAATTATGTTATTGCCTTATAGCCTTTGTTGTGATTGTGTGGCCAATTTGCTTATTGCTTAAGTTTTTTTTGTGTGTCATAGCCTTTAAGCAATAAAAAATTAACTAATCATCAATTATTCTCATATTCCACTGTGATTAGTCAATTTCTTTTTCAAAGCTTAAAGCCTAAGTTTTATACACAATCAATAAAAAATAAAGGTTCATAATGACTGGATCTTTGATACTTAAATATTTCCAGTGAATTTATATATGTAAGTACATGTATGAACATACATATATACTATATTTAACCTATGCGCCGAATTAAGTTTTTTCGAACTTAATTCGGCGCTTAGTTTAAATGACTATAAATATTATATATGTATGCACATATATAATATATACAAAAATTCACATGAAATTATTGAAGCATTAAAGATTCAACTTCAATTATTATGGATTTTTATTTCTTATTGGTTGTGTTTTTATAGGATCTAATAAGATTCTTAGGCCCTGTGCACAATAGGAATAAGGAATTAAGGAATAAAGAATAAACGATTTTAACCTATCAGAAATCGAAATATATGGTTTCTGATAGGTTGAAATCTTTTATTGTGCGTATGGCCTTACTCTTCAAGTTTTCCATCTTAAAATCTTATTAGATCATTGAATTATAAATTTCAGTACTCGTAGCGTGTATCAGAACACAAGTCTAAACTTCCTTTCTTCCACAAGTAATAAGTGATGACAATAGTTTTGTGTATAGCGATTCTCTTTATGGCCAATTTCTTTATCTTTAGATAACTTTATGAGAAATTTCTTGAATAATAAATAAATGATATTTAAGAGATATTTAAGAGATATCTGGAAGATATCTCATGGATAAAATTATCAGCAACTTATCTGAAAAATTAGCTATCAGATCATGAGTCAGAAATCTATCCAATGCTCCGACTCTTAGGCTATATCCATACAAACTTACATAGTCGCATAAACGTATACATAAAGAAAATTATCCAATCACATTTTACATGCTTTGTAAGAGAAATGCAATTGGATAATTTTTTTTATGCATGTTTATGCGGCTGTGTAAGTTTGTGTGGATATACCCTTAATGACAGTTTAGTGTTGTTATGGCTATGTTCCAAAATTTACTACCAGTACTACAAAAATCTATAGTTTACGTCATATGCATTATAGATTTTCAGGCAGTAAATTTTAGGACACAGCCTTTATTGTTGATGCATAGCTTTTTATATTTCATCATATTTATCAGATATTATATTGTAATATCTTATACTATAATATCTGCACAATGATAATACAACGATACTGAACTGTCATCAAGAGGAAAATAAAAATTGTTCAATTCTAAGCAAAATCGTAAGACTAGTAACTTGTTCTCGTAAAACTTACTATGATTGATATTATAATTCTATTTATATATGTATCGTAAGATCATTCGTACGATCATTCAGTATAGTAATATCTACGATTTCTCGTATAAAAATTTATATTACTAGTTCGTAAAGGTGGTGCATAAAATTATAAACTCTTATGTAAAATTCTGACTAAAATTCAAGTCTTACGAGAACATATCACGAATTTTACGATTCTGTTTAAAATTGATCAAAAGAAATGAGGCTTACAGCGCGCGAGCGCTTAAACCGAACGCAGTTTAGCTCCAATATAAATACTTCAATATAAATATTCAGTCAAGAGCGATATATTCTGATAGCGTATGAAATTTCATCCAGATCTGTTCACGACGGGACACGGGATGTTCGCCAGAGTCAGAATCTCCGAGAGTCTCCGGAGAGTCTCTTCGAGCGTCCCTCCTCGCGCGCGCGATCGATATTGCCCTTGAACTAACGTGTCGCGCCTTATTATAAACGCGCGCGTGTGCTAATTAGCGAATCGGAGTTGCAGCACACGCGCCGCGCGTATCACACGTATACGCACGCGAGCTCGTCCTTCGCGCGTATATTTATATCGAGGCATGCAATATCGAACTCAAAGCAGACGCCTCCGACAGCTTGCGGAGGCGCGTCCGCATTTAGGTGCGTGGCCTCGTGACCTGCAATTTTCGCGCCGAAGCTGAAGCTTGACAGTGCGAAAACATCACTCTTGCAAGTGTATGTGCATGTGCGGTACGTTGTACGTTCGTCCGTCCGTCCGTCCGTCCGTCCACTTGGCCGTCAGTCACATCGTCCATATAGTGTTTCTTCCATCATGAGTGTCTGCTGTACGACGTGAAGTGTAGCAATCGGCCGACCGAGCGCGAACCTTTTCGCTTCGCCGTGAGATTAGCTGCTGGCGCATCCGCTGCCGGAGTTCATCTCGGATGTTTTGGTAGCTGACTTTGTTCCCTTTTCTCTCTCCGTAACGAAAACGTCGGGTAAAAATCCGTCGAGCATCCCGCGTCGCGCCGAGAGGGATTCGGACGTGTACGCGTCATAGTTGATCCCGCGACGCGTCGACGATCACGCGCGCGCATCTATAAAGACAGCCGCTCCGGATGCTGTTTCGGGCAGCGTCGGGGAACAATGATGTCACGTACGGAGACATAAGCCGTTTCCTCGCGGCAGGTGCGTCTGGATCTTCGGAATCTCGCGCGGAATTACGCGCGCCTTTCTGTCGCTCTTCATTCTCCCTTCGCATTCGCCAAATATGATCCATCTCTCAATATTTCTAAATTCTGTCGAATACACGTAAAAATGTAAATCCCCGCCGCGATCGTTGATATTCTACATCGTATTAATATTTAAATTTAAATTTCTTCTTCCTAAAGTGACTACATTTATATCGTATTTAGGACAGAACATTAATTGGATCAACGCAGCACGATTTCCTTGGGAGCTTCTTGCAGTCGATGCTACGTCCATAGGAACGATCCGATAGTTTACTCTGCTCGAGAAAGAGGATAAAAGAAACGTTAGTGCAGAAGACTCTAGAAGCGCGCTAATTGAAACAATGGATTCGGAAGAGGAAACGCTTTATGATGATGTTGACTCCGGCAATGAGTCCAGCGGCGATGACGTTGATTTTGCTATGGAAATAGAGTCTGGTAATCCACGGGAACGAGCTACCGATGTCGACGAGTATCCCTTTGAAGTACTTTCCACAGAAGAAATTGTACAGCACATGGTTGATTCTATAAAGGAAGTCAACACTGTTGTCGAAGTAAGTTTCATAATTTAAGGATAAATTACAATAAAAATTCCAATTCAAGTCCTAGGGAATAAATCAATTGAATGTATAAAGTGCTCTATCTGAACCAGGAGTGTAAGAGTACAATTTCTTATTTTATTTAAAGATGTATATAATACAAAGATGTATATAAATGTTTCGATCCGTGTTTTGTAATTCGCAATCTTTAATTACAATTAATAATTACAATTATGGTGTGTCGTATTTACATAAATGATCAGATGAATATTCTTGATGCAAAGGAGTTTACTGAAGAATATATTCTAACCATTTATGTAAATGACATCGTAATTGTAATTATTATAGTTTGTATATTACTTATACTAAGGAGGATCCAAAACAGATCAAAACGCATTTATAAGTATTATATACACTTTTAAATAAAATAAGAAATTGCATTCGTATACTTGTGCTGGCTCAAATAGGCTTTATACATTCGATTGAGTTATGGATAAAATTAAGTCTATTCTTTGTTGGATAAACTAGTATACACTTGTCGCACTTAAAATGAAATAGATACATATTTGAAGTTTGACAAAAGTGAGATGGAAAGTTTTAGGAGTCTAGTGTAGGCTAGGTATTACATTTGTTTGGTATTACGTTTGTTGTACGATAAAGATTTTAAAATTATTGATTGGTTATAGAATAAAGAGATCCGACAACTTTTCTTTCTTGCAGCCAATCAATAGGCTTTATCATATGATAAATGTAATATCTGCCTAGTGCAACGACGAAGTGACCCTGATTCTACATTATCCTCCTATAGTATCTTCGCTTAATTATAGAACTTGTGCATTGTGTAACAGAAAGAAAAGTTTCAAGGTATATATTATTTACTTTTTACCCATTTTGTTATATTGATTAGATGAGCAAAATAGCATTAAATCAGATCCAATCCTACTTTTTTGGATATCTTAAAAATTTATCTTATCATAGGAAGGTTAATTGTAAGCTAATTGCAAACTTGTCATCGACGATCAATCTAAAGCATTAATTTTTAGATTAATGTTTTAGAATGGCTATTGGAAAGCAAACTTGTGATTTAACTTGCAACTAATGTAGAATCAGAAGATCAATTGCGTCTTGAAACGAGATAAAAATTACACAATATTGTCCAATGAAATTATAAATATTCTGAATTTATTAACTTTTGTAATTTTTATTTAATTTTAAGATACACAATCGATCTTTAGGATGAGATACAATTGAAAAACACAGGTAATAACAATTCCAGAAACCGTGTAATGGTTCATCAGAATACATGATTTTTGATAGATGAAATCTGTTTTTTCCCCTGTTCCCATTGCCTGTGTTTTTTAATTATGTTTTAGATCTTTTGCTTTTCTCAAAATAAGTTGTAGATAGACAACATTATATCTACTTATCTGTACCTACTGTGTTGATTTGTAGATACCAGCTACTACCACACGTATTTTATTAAATCACTTTAAATGGGATAAAGAAAAATTGATGGAACGGTTTTACGATGGTGATCAGGAAAAGTTGTTTGCCGAAGCACGCGTCATTAATCCGTTTAGGAAGGGTCCTTTAATAAGCAGGAGCCGATCCTCCCAAAGTTCGTTAGTAAATGTACGTATAGTTTATTTCAATTATATTTTGTTATCGAGTCACTGCAAAAATTATGCTTTACCTATTTTTATAATACAGCCTAAAAGACCGACAAACGGAACGGAGGAATGTGGCATCTGCTTCATGATCTTGCCATCCTCAGTAAGTCTATTTTATCAACTATTTAAAAAATAGTAATAAAATAAAATAAAATGCTTTATAAAAAACATTATAAAAATCATTAGATGATGACTGGTCTGGAATGTGGACATCGTTTTTGTACCGGTTGTTGGGGTGAATACTTGACAACTAAGATCATGGAAGAAGGAGTTGGACAAACAATAGCATGTGCTGCTCACGCGTGTGACATTTTAGTCGACGATGCCAGTGTTATGCGACTTGTCAAAGATTCCAAAGTTAAATTAAAATATCAACATTTAATCACCAATAGCTTTGTCGAAGTAAATATTTGACGAATGTAATTAAATTTATTGGATGTTATTAACGTTTCACACATCTCTCTTCTTTGTAGTGCAATAGGTTACTAAGATGGTGTCCTTCTCCCGATTGCAATAATGCCATTAAGGTGCAGTATGTAGAAGCGAGACCAGTTACTTGCAAATGTGGACATATCTTCTGTTTCCACTGTGGCGAAAACTGGCACGATCCTGTAAAGTGTCATTTACTCCGCAAGTGGATCAAAAAGTGCGATGATGATTCTGAAACATCAAATTGGATCGCTGCTAACACAAAGGAGTGCCCCAAGTGTAATGTTACTATCGAAAAAGATGGCGGATGTAATCATATGGTTTGCAAAAATCAAAATTGTAAAACTGAATTTTGTTGGGTATGTCTTGGACCTTGGGAACCGCATGGTTCTAGCTGGTATAATTGCAACCGTTACGATGAAGAGGAAGCTAAAGTAGCCAGGGATGCGCAAGAAAAATCCAGATCAGCTTTACAGAGATATTTATTTTATTGCAATAGATATATGAATCATATGCAATCACTAAAGTTTGAAAGTAAATTGTACGCTAGTGTAAAAGAGAAGATGGAAGAAATGCAGCAACATAACATGTCGTGGATTGAGGTATAATAATATAATAATATTATAATAATAAATAATTACAATAATTTTAAGTTAGTTGAATTAAATTTATTGTTACTATTATATATTTTATGGATGCTGGATAATCAGTAATTTTATGATCCCTAATATATTTTATATATTAGAGATCTATATATTAGAGATCTTATAATAAGAAACAAGACCGTGAATATTATCTAAATATGAGAAACGCCATTTGACAATAAAAGTTAGATATTAAACTAATACATATACATATTCTTTAAATGATTTTATCTTAGAAATATGATTGCGTATCATTACTATTGAATTTTCAACATAATTCATCTAAAATATTATCTTAATCCCTCCAAATTATATACATTTTAAAACCCGTAAAGAATTTATTACGAAAAATATTACGTCGGGACTCGAACCCGGATCTCTAGCATTTCATGCGAGCATTCTAAGGGCCTCTTTCGCTAACTCTGACTAATTGATGGTTAACTCAATCATCACGATTACCAACATGATAACTAAACACAGTTTATCTCAGAAGAGGAAGAGAGAGGAGACTATTGGTACATTAAACTGCTATTAACACTTCTGGGAGTCATAGATTAATTTAACCAAAAGTTGATGAAAGGGGCCCTAAATTTTTAGATCACTGAGCAATATTCTTTGCAATAACTAATATATACAGAAAGTTACGCATTGAAAGGCGAGTGTGTATAAACAATAATAAGAATGAAATAATATTTACATATACATATGATTAATAAAAGTTTCAATGACTAATTTTATCGCATTTAGATAATAAATCTTTACAAATAAAGATTTAGTATATTGATATTTTTTTAATGATATAGGATGCTTTCTGTTTAGTGACAAGTCGACAAATATTGTTCTATCTATGATGCAGTTCTATCTTTCTTAGCATTTCATGAAATAATAAAGACAGAACAATACCTGTGTTGACTTGTATCACCAAAGCTTACCATAATCTAATAATTTAAAATATTGTAAGTTGATTATAACAAGTTGATTATAACAAGAATTATTTATTAAGAATTATAAACTAAAAAAACATTAACAAAAATTGTTAATAGTTGATCGAAAACTTTTGATAGTCATTGTACATACATTATTTGTCAACATTATTTTGTAATATATCTCAAATTATAACTAATATATATCAAATTCTCTTTTCAGGTACAATTTTTAAAAAAGGCAGTTGATATTTTGTGTTCCTGTAGACAGACCCTTATGTACACTTATGTTTTCGCATATTATGTGAAAAAGAACAATCAATCTGTGATTTTTGAAGATAACCAAAAAGATCTGGAGAGTGCCACAGAGTGCCTCTCTGAATATCTTGAAAGGGATATCACGAGCGAAAATCTTGCAGACATTAAACAAAAGGTTCAGGATAAATATAGGTAAGGATTATGTATTATTCTTAAAAAAATGAGATATTTTGTTTGTATTCTTGTTAAAATAATATTACATTTGTGTGTGTGTGCTTTTAAAGATACTGCGATAGCCGAAGAAAAGTGCTTTTAGAACATGTCCATGAAGGGTATGAGAAAGAATGGTGGGATTACAAGGAATAGAGGATTCTTGCTAGTTTCATTTTTTTGGGGTGATACGAGTCCTCTTCCTTCCCACCTCTGCCCCAACTGTGATAAACCAAGAAAGAGTTAACAAGAGACAAAAATGGAGCATGTCACAAAGTGATGAACGTGTTGTATGCACTTTATACATAATATGCTCTGTGGCACAACACCTATAATGTCGTTTATGATTAATATTGAACTCAAATTATTAAAATTCAATCCGATCACAAACAAGTTGATTGGACAATATTTTGATTTGCGCTTGCTGTGTATTGTACATCATTGTAGATTCTTGATTCTTGATAAAAATGTCCCATTGTTTTAGGAAATCTTAAGAAAAGTTATATTCATTAAGACGAACGTGTGTCATTATTCGCAATATACTTAGCATGTTGCGATGTAAATGTGACTTCGCTAAAAATTTACTATTTTATTTAGCATATTTTACTGATGTTAGGCGAATTGAAAGCTTTTGAATCCTGAAAACTTATTTTCTTCCTCCTTTAATATTTTAAGGATAACTGTTTAAAATAAGTTAGGTGCAATTCAAATAAATTATCCCAACTGTTTTATTCTATTTTGGACCACAATACGTCCAGGCTACAACTGCCAATGTTTAAAAACACTAAATTATCTATATGCATATCGTCAGTTCTATGTATTCATGTTTGATAGCTCTTCTCATTCTTGCTTGTGTACTGAAAGATGCTTAAATACAGAATATGTTCCATTATCGTAAAAATGTAATTCTGCCTTTTTTTCTGTATATATTTTATTTTTTTACAAATAAATTATTTACAATATCAATTATATTCATATTGACATTGTGCAGATTAAAGGGGGCCAAGTTTGTGATATTTTTCACATGTACCATATTCCATCTCTGCATGTAAAAGTAGAAAACTACAATTATTGACTTGCAAGAAAATACTGTTACCATTTTTTCTTTTTGTAAATTAATATTTTATATATGTTGTAAATTTTTTATCTTACATTATTGTGTCTCGATTTTTAATACTTTATACATATACGTATGTGATAATATAAGTATATAATTAAGATTTACATAAATTTTATTTAGTTATTTTCCAATTTAATTAGAAATATCTTTATTATCATGTTTTATATTGTTATTTTATTAGCTCAGTGTTTCTTTTTTTATTTAATCTGATTGCTATCTACATGTATAACGCTGACGATATGTTTAGCTAACTAATTGAAGGTTAACTACAATAAGATAATTACTTATAATTGTCAATATAAGTGGCAGACGAAATGAGTTTTCCGTTTGTACAGTTAATATAGTATATATATATATATCCACACACAAATGCATAATACTTAACATAGTAATATCAATAATAGCAAAATAGATATCTAATTTTGAAGATTTATTGAACCGAAATTGTTGATTACTATTATGCACATTAGGATCTGAAGTAAAAGTTGAAATGCAGTTGTTTTCTGTACAGTCGCAAAATTTGACTAGATATAAGGAAATTGTTAGATATACTCGCCAGAATTTCCCTTCTAGTTTATGATTTTATAATCTATATTCATTCAATTCAGTAAACTACAACGGCGTATTAAAGAACTTTATCCTGTATAAAAAAATAAAACTCGTAAATGTTCAAAATTTCTTGTATATGACCCAAACTTGAACTTTTAGGCCAAGTCTTCGTATTCATGAAAAAAAATGTGTGGCATATATGAAATTAAAACGTTTAGCTGTCAAACTATCAGACATATCTGAAAAAGCACCGTAAGTAGACAATTAATTGGATTTTAATTGGAATAGATTACAAACTTGTGTCAAGAATTTCATTATCCATTCGTATTTAGTATTTATGAGTATTTTAATGGCAAAACTTATACAATAATAAAATAAACTATTTTACTAGTAAAGTGTAATATATATAGAAAGACCGTGACTTTACTTTTGTAGCTATAAACCAATACGTACATTATCATGCATTATCATGTTTCTAAGATCCTTAGGGATAGATTTCTGATCATTGTTCGGTGTTGTCTTTTGTTAACATATATAATTACAAATATATAATATATATTGTAAATACTGCAATATATATATATATACATACATCCATCCACATATATACATACATACACTGTAAATCTTAAGTGATTTAGATCTCAGTAGTGTCATGAGTATGAAAATACCTATGTATGAGATTTCAATGATGAAAATGATGGTTAATATATTTCCTTGGCAGAAATGTATCCTCCAATTTGGTTATAAAAAATAAAAAGAGGCGAGTTATTATCCCAGCATCCTACTATACAATATACTCATTGTGAAAAAAATTTATAGTTTAGATTGTTTTCGCATTAGCACATGTAAATCTCAATAAGCCGAAGTTCTGGTATACAACGTAATCTATTTTAAATAAGTATGTCATTTCAAACATAATTGTCCGCATGCAAATGTTGAATTGTTACTTATGTTTGATTATTTTGTTAATTTGTATCATTGCAAGACATTCTACAGAAAATAATTACATTTCTTATTTTCAAACTACTTGTGTATAAGTGTTAAACATCAATGCCTTTTATTATTCCCCATTAATAAATGTTTTAAATTTTAGATTACATACATAATGATAAGTTAGGAGGATTGTATTCATTTCAGGTATGATAGTATTTTACATAGTCAGCATTTTTGATTATTTGCAAACATATACATCAAACGTCACTTATAGTATTTCATAATGATTAAGATCGATCCCCTTTGTCATAATACACAACAGTATATTAAAACTTATCACTTATAATTTATGATACATTAAAAAGGCTCTAACGATGTGGACTTGATGTCTTCCAAGAAAACAAAAATACTTACACCATGTAAATAAGTCTTTATATTATTTTATGAGGGATTTTTATTTGTGTGTAGTATAGTATAAATCGCTTCATAAAACTATATTTAAATTTTTATAACAATAACTTGCTCTGTACCCTGTAAACTTCCATTGATAATACGATACTTGATAGTGTACGAGAAATTATTAATTTTGTAGCAAACATGAATAATGCACTTGTGCTTTAATACTAATCGGAATCGGAAGATAGAAAATGACATTAAATCTTTTGTAGAATTGTGAGAATTATTGATCGACAATTATTTTTGTAGTAGGCATTTTTAAATCTCTCTCTTGTTTCACAATAATGATTACAGGAGAACGATCGTTATTTTATAAAAGTATTTATTCTGAATATGCATATAAAATTTTTGCAAGTGTAATAGAATATATCAACGTATAAAAAAGTAGCCATTATTTGAATATACATGATGGTATAGTTCGTAGCCATCATTTTTTTCGGTATTACATATATTCCTTAAAAGTGTGGTGGCGATCGGTTCTATGACCAAAAATACTCGAAAAATTTATTATTTAATATATTCTCTACCTAAAATAAATTATAAATAAATAGATTGCGTCTACCTAAATTCAATACAATTTCGAGATTCCTGTTTCTTGTTGCGTAAATTTCTAAAAAATTTCTTCAAAATTTTGAGTATTATTATTATTAGGAATTACTTTAATATATAAAATGTCTATTGTAGAATTAAATAAGATATTTTACTAATTTCACTAGTCTGTTATAAGGTATTGTAATAGGAAACTAGCGTCATTGTCTGTCGCTCATGCTATGTATGTTCGAGTTATATAAAAAGTAGGATGATTTTAAGCCCGAGTGACATTGATATGAAAATTGTGTGTCAACGCGTTGATGTATCTCTTGTTAATTTTGCATATTTCTCGTATAGACGTAGCAAACGCTCCGTTTGAATCGAATCGTTCCGATGTGAAATGTAACATTGCGCCTTCGTTATAAAAATCTGTTTACATTTCATTTGAAAGTGTTCTTGTAGAACGTAAGTACGCGAAAGCTTCTTGACAACAAAACATACTCAGATCACACGATCCCGTAAGGTTCCATCAGGAAGTCACTGACAAGATCGTGGCGATCAAACCAAGAGTAGCTCCTGTCATTAGTAGACTCCGCCAAACTGCTCCACTAACTTCTTCGGCTACAGGATACTCAACACATAATTGTTCCTACAAAACATCAGGTTTGTATGACGTGAAATATTTGAAATACTCATTACAATATAATAATTGATAATTGTGTTTACTTACCCATCCACCATAGCCTTTGATAAAGTGTGTTATATTTTCACCAACATATCTAGAGACGTATAAAGGCAATTTCTTTTTAAGACTGTGCATTCTTCTGTCCCTAGCCCATAAAGCCAATCTGCCCATAAAAGCATATAAACAGACAATTCTGGCCCATGTGATAACGCCGTGTAAGAACAGCTCGTTGGCGACCCCCATGAATGTTTCATAAGCGGTATCCGGGACGACGTTTAAACGATTTACCATACTCGTAAAGAGAATGCTGTGTTTGTTGAGCATTTGATATACATTGTGTCTCATACTGCGGGAGACTGGATCCTGGGATATAAGATAGATGTCCTCCTTTAATAAGTATCGCATCACATCATTGGCCAAGATTTCCGCAGTCGATTCTATGGAATCATCGTGGATATTGTAACGTGGAGGTGGACTCAGTTGCGGGAACAAATATTGTAGTCGAATCTAAAAGAACAAATACACCTTCGTGAATGGCTATAGTTTGACTTTTGTTCTTGTAATTATCACAAAACCTACTGAATACAAACCGAGTAATTTTTTTATATCAATATTATAATTTCAATATTATAATTTCCACTTTACAACCTAGACAGTACACAACATCCTGAATATCCTGGGAATGTTCTTATAACATCTAACATAGAATATAACATCTTTTAAATGTTTTTAGAACGTCTTTTGGATGTATGTGCTGTGTGGGAAGATAAATGTGATATAACACATGTTATACATAACAGTTATATTGAATAGCAAATTATGACATTGATATAATAATGTTATTGTCAGTTTGTATTCAACGGAAAATTACGTTGTAAAACGCGAAATTAAGAGTCCGATAAGTTTTTTTTACATTCGCAACTGTGATTAAAATAATCGTGGACATTAATATAATCAGACCGGCACGAGTCGGCCGATGAGCCGTTAGTCGTCATTATTTATGATACCTGGCACATCTCGAAGAAAGACATAGCGCGGTTAGCAGCGCCGACCGCATATCGGCAGACACCGTCCTCGTTGTTAGCAGCAGCGGTGGCGGCGGGTCGCTCGTTCGACGAATTCCTGTTACCGGGGGGATCGCATTCCAGAATGCCGCCCACTCTGGAATGCAGTTCCCCTCGCGCTGACGTACCCTGCTCCTCCTCCCCACCCTCCGCGCCGAGGATCTCATTGTTCGTCGTCGTCCCGTCGTCGCCGGCCATCCTCTTCTCGCGTACCGGACTGGAGCAAGGAACCATACCCACTAAGCGCCATTCCTCGCCTCCGTCGAGATCGCTTCCGTTTTCCAACGTCTTCTCAAGTTTCCTCGGTGATGCGCCGTTCTCACATCTCATGTTGGTGTGCGAGATCGTCTGATGCGCGTGAATCGATCGCGCGGCCCCGAACGAGCAGCCGGATAAACGAGCGCACGGTGCTCCGAAAACTTGGACCACGATCGACCGATTCAACCCGGCCAACCAACCGACGGACCGACCAACCGAACCAGCCTGCCAGCCAGCGACGAAACGCTCCGGCCTCCGCTCTCTACTTTCCCGCGGCCATTTCCGAAGCCGATGCCGAGAAGCCGAAACCGCGCCGCGCCGCGCCGTGCCGTTTCCTCCGCTCTTGCTCCGCGTCTCGCACCTAACTTCTACCGTACCGCTCCCTTGGCCTGCCTGCTTAATGCTTGCCTGCCTGGCGATGCCGCCAACCAGCCCCGACCCACGAATGTTTCACATCACTACCACTACCGCTTATCTCGAGACTGTACCCCACCGCGCAACGTAATGCCGAGTACTGTATGACGTAGCTCAGCGTTTCTCAGCGTCGGTCATCCACGGGGCTTGTCGAGCGCAAAGTATCGTGTTCCGTTTGACGGTGCTTGACCCCTGATGTCTCTGACCTATACAGTACACTTTAACCGAGGAATATTCTGGAAATGTATTCCTTAGAACGTAGAATATTCTGAGAATATTCTCGAGATGTAGGATGTCCTAGAAAAGTCCTTAGGACACAGAATGTCCTCGGGACATAGAATATCTTAGGAAAGTTCAAGGGACATAGGCTGTTTTAGGAAAGTCAGGATGTAGAATGTTCAGAGAATGTCCTTAAGACTAGGATGTCTTTAGGATATTTCTTGGAGGTCTATATGGGAAAAATATAGCGACAATGGTTTTATATATTGGGAATAACTGAAAGATGTTAAATTCACGATTACATATATTGATCATAATTCTTCTTCTTTATATTATGATTGATTTCATACGGGTTTGATAGTTTCCAAAAAGAAAACGTGTAAACCGAATAAAATGTTTTAAGCAAACAAATATCTATTAGATCGCGAAAAGCGATTAGTTTTTCAGAAACTTTAAAAAAATTGTTGCCCGCACTTAATGACTCTTCTGATGCACTTCTTCTTTAAAAATTAGCTTCGTCCCGGAGATAATGGTAATTGGTAACAATCCTTTCCCTTCAACTTCTCACACATAGATCGAATAAACGTTGTTAAATAAATACAGAACTTTGTTAATAATACGATTACGAAATTACAAAAGACGATTAGTTTCATTAAAAACTTTCAAAAATTTTAACGTCCACACTCGATGATTCTTTTACTCGATGATTTTTTTTCTGGATCAGAACTTTTTCCCTTTTAATGGCACTCGTTATCCCTTCATCGGATTCGACTCGGCCGAAATAATAGTCATATTATAGTTGAATATATATATGTATAGAGCTGGAAATATTTAGGATGAGCACAAAAGTCAATTATTTCGTTAGAAACTTACAAAAATTGTTGGTCCACACTCGGCGAGTTCTTTGATGCAACTCAACTAAGCGCGGACGATTGAGAGCCCATGGCATGAGCGCAGAGCAGCGCCGGGCGATCGCCGACGCGACGGCACTCTCACAAACGCAGCGCGCGCTACACCTTCGCACACTAGCGTAACGACTCTCTATGGATCATTCACGTTTCCGCCCCACCACCGTGCCGCTCCGACACGTGCACCGTGTGCATACACGCGCGGTGCCGCACGCTTATGTGTCAGTGCGCCCATCTCGCCCCGCTGCGCCGTTCCTTTCCGCCTCTCGTTCCCTCCTTCACAGTTCACGGGGCGTTCGCTAATAACTTCAACCCTTTCTAGCGCGCGCGCATGAGTTCGCGCTCTCTCACGCACGTGCGCGCAGAAGTGCGAGCGGGTTTACCTGCGCGGTGTACCTTCAAACAGCGGAGGAATGGAATTTTCGATGGAACGCGGAGTTTATTCGATGCATCTCGGTGCACGATTATTACGGTTCGAGATTCTGAAGAGGATATCTTGAGATAGCTCGAATGAACGGCGAGATTCTTAGCAGATTCTTTGTTATTCGAAATGTCGGAACACGACATGCTAGGGACCACGTTCATGAACTACAGGCTTGGAGTCGAGCGTCGCGACAAATATCGCTTCGTTCCGAGTCACGGCTTGCGCAACCGTTGAGAAATTTGTATTCATTCAGCTTTTCCGCGCGCCTCTCTCTCCCTCCTGAATTCCTTAGAGATTGCACGCGCGCACGCGCGCGCGTGCACGCATACCTACTCGCGAGAGATGCATTATTTGCCGTAACGACGCGGAGAAACGGTGAAAGTCTCGGCTATAGTTACCGTAGACCCTGCAAATAACTGTAGACAAAATCGCTCACAATGAAGTTAGCTGAGAATTCTTTACTTGAATCGAATCGTAAGCCAAATAAATTATTTTTTATTTAAGTATTGATAACAAATACGCGATTTTTACATTTGAATTGATATTATTTGTGTAATTTATTTTCATATATTCTGCATACGCCTTCTTGAAGTTTGTATCAGACTACGTATTGGAGATCGAGGAGATTGCAAATTGAATATTAGAATTTGACACAGATAATGTTAATTTTTTAATCCATTTTGTTTTAATTGGTTAAATTCCAATCTTCAATTTTCAATTTTCAGTCTCCAATGAGCTGGTATTCATAGTCGATTATTACTTTAAGACTGTCTTAGGTAATAGGAATGTCTTAGGATGCTAATGCGACTCTGTGCTTGATTTATGATCTTACATCTTAAGACTGCATTTAAAATGATCTTAAATATGAAAATCGACTATAAACAGCGGTCTTAGATTGGCTTACAATATCTTAAGAGTACCTAAGACAGTCTTAAATATAAGAACTGACTCGACCATAGTCTGATATAGACTTTACAGAAATTCAGTGTGATACTGGTTAATTTAATATTGAAAGTTACAGATCGATATTTATAATTTTTATCGAAAAGGATTTTTGTGGTTATGTTAAAATATTAAAAAATTTAGAGATGCAGATCTGAAAATAATTTTATTAAAATTTTTTGCAGCCTTGTTCATTATATGTTTGAGAGTTCTACATAATTAGTTTAATGAGTCAACAAAATTATTTTCAGATCTGTAACTAGCTAAATTTTAGATAAAGCTACTTTATTATTTCTGTGTATATTTAAAACCGTCTTGAGATTATCAACGAATCACAGAGCCATGTCAGCTTAAAACATTATTTATAGTCTTTAAATAAAAACGGATTAAGAGTAACGATCAAGTAATTAATTATTTATTTTGAGAACTAAAGGCATTGTTGTTTCAATACTTTTTAGTATTAAATTTTTGTAAGAGCTGGATAATTCATAGAATATGCTCGTACATATCGCGGTACAATGGGACGATGTGGGCCATATTAGGTAAATCGCGAGCGTAGACATTTCCACGAAAGGATTATACTGAAACTGGTCCGCGTTGTCAGCCGGTCGTCCGCGTCAGTCAGTGACGTAACCAGGTGAGCGTGTACCCGTGTCGGGGTTATCAATGAATCGGCAAAGATATGCACGAGACCAGGCATTCCGTTCTTGCACGGTGAGCTACTCTCGGCCAGTAAGTATACCTTTCTCGCTGTATCTTTTTCTACATGGTTACATCAAATGCAAAAGTTCCTGAGCTGCGGGCTTCAGAGCGCGGATACAGAATTCCATCGCATACAACTTGAAGGTGTCTGCGTATGGTTCTCACACGTACATATACACATACGTGTGTATGGCAGCTCCTCTCTCGCGAAGTTTCCCCCCTAATTACGTCCCTGCCCGCCTGTCCGCGTGCCATGCCGCGCGGAGACCGTGCCCACCACTCCTTTCTGCAGTGCAACCTTCAAAGGCCACTGAATGCGTCCATGAATGAAGTAGGAAAGTTGCTGGAGTACAGATCGGCCGGATGTGTGCATACTTAGGTGGATAAAGAAAACGAGAGCCGTCGCCGCGGCGGCACTCTACGTCAGAGTGCCACGCCGTTGTCGATCAAAACCTGTTTCAGATCGCTGCCGGTGATACAGGCTAATGTACCGTGTCCGCGATCATTTTCCGCCCCTTTACAGATATGATTTAACTTTAGAACAGTTAAATATTATTCTATTTTAATTACGGTAACAAACTTGATTCTGAAACTCGAGACAAAGAGAGAGAGAGGGAAATTGTTAAATTATTAATACGATTAAATCGCAACACGATTTAGTTGCATTTCTAAATTTTACGTAGGCATTGATGCTTCGATTCAGGAGTTCAGGTCATTCATCAGAGAATCCTCTGAGTGCACTTTACCGGTACGCGATCGGGAATGTTTCTCGATCGTGAAGCGCCTTTCACATCGCGAAGTAAGATAGTGGCGCACCGAAGACGTTGAAATATCGCCACCGGACGCGAATAAATTGATGAATGAGTCATGAGTATAAATGAGATTTGATAGAGCCAAATTATTTCCGTATGTCGCTTCTTCGAGCCTGGTGAACAAGGGCGGTGGGAGGAATAGATAAATAGATAGATAAAAGCGTTTACTATTGTATATTCAACTCTCTAAGAACAAAATAAGTAAAAAAGAGTGGAACAACAAAAATATACAAAAATAATACAAAAAAATAGTAAGAAGGAAGAGAGAAAACATGTGGATAACGTACTCTCAATTAGGATTGTTATGTTTGACAATTTCGAAAATTCGAAGTTTCGAAAGAACCCCAGTTTTTTAATAAGTTAACTCCAAACTTTCGAAGTTTAATGTCTTCAAAGCTTCGAAATTTTGAAAGATACATTTGTGCGAATAGAGAAAAAATGAAAATATATTCGTAAAACACTTTTTGTACAAATTTGTTGCCAAAAATTGGAAGTTGAAACAAAAATATATTGAAATAAAAACATTACATAAATTACAAGAGCATAAGTACCATCAAATAAAAGAAAAAAATAGTACCTGAAATCAGGAATGCTCCACACTGTGAGAGAAAAAATTTACGGTCTCATCCAATTCGGACTCCTAATATCAGTGGTTTATCTATATATTTGATCATACCGGAACTGATGATATAAATAGTTTTATTGCTATCGATTGTCATTTGTTTAAGAATAGTCAAAATACTGGCAGTACATTTGTAACGTTGAGGCATACGCGAAATATATGTATATATGAGAAGTATTGTATCCTGTATCTCAAAAGAAAATTACCGCAAGTTCACTTTCAATCAAATCGTTATATATTCATTATTACCTCGCGTGTTTCATATCTCGTGCTAACATACTAAGAAAAATACATGTGATATAGAAAAAATATTCGCTATTAGTGTGTAATTCGAAATGTCATTTTTATTTAAAAATTAATCGAATTTGAAGACACTAATAAGAGTTATACATATTCGTAAATATATATTTTGTATGTTTTTTAAAGAAAAATATATTCGCTGTATTAAATCAATAATTATATAATTTTATAATTTTGATTCTTTTAAACTTCGAAGAGTGAAGTGTAAAAGCTTTGAAGCTTTGAAGCTTTGAAACTTCGACCTTCGAAGATGTTAATCTGATGCATTGGCTCTTCAAAGCTTCGAAATTTGAATGTCGAAGCCTTCGAAACAAATCACCAGCTCTACTCCTAATAGAGAGGAGGATTACCGCTCACACGCCGCGTTACTACGACAAATTATATTATTATACTCACTATTGAATTGACATCGTGCGTGCACGATTTTCGTTGCACGGAACCGTGGGAATAACGATGGTGCGAGTGAACGGCGCGCAATATTTCAGGGGAACTCGCGTGGCGACCGCCCGCCTCCCGGTAAGCGTTTTCTTACGGTCATTCATGATACTACAATCCGGCAATAGGATGATTGCTTGACGGTCAGTGACTAAGTGGATATAAAGCCTTCTACAGCAATCTAACACGAGCCTGGACACAGGAGCGCAGAGGCCGGGCCCAATTCTCGTCTTTCTCTTCTTTTTTTCTCTTTTGTATAAAATTACGAATCTATCTCTCTACGTGTTGATTATTATACGAACGCATCCCGAAATATCCAATGAGAGTCGAACGTATTGAGAGATTGCTTCGATTTAACCGACATTCTTAGGTCAGTCAAATATTTCGTCTTACGAAATATATTTATATTTTCCTGACGAATCGTTTCTCCTAGAAACGTTTGCTTCTAGTTGGATTCGCGAGCTGCAAACGAAGACCGACAAATTTTCAGTTACAGTCGAGGTGCGAGATAATAAGTAGGATTTGATCCGCCCGATTCTGACGTCCCTGGGATGGCTGACTGGTAGTACTAACCCTGCTGAAAGATTGGCAGACATACTCACCGCGAACTGACCCCTCTGTGATTTAGTTATGTCTCTATGGACGCGTCGCCAAGTCGCGTGTGTTTGACACCACCGTAGAAAGTAGAAGTGACAGCCATCGCGGTGGACGAGGTGATTTGGAGAATTCGTTCACGCTGTTTGCTTGTATCTCCTCTTTGTTGAATGAGCTTCCGCTGGTTCGACATCGTCCCGTTTCGAGATATTATGATTAGGTGAGTCTATTATTTCTATATCATAACTGAAAATCCATCCTTTTTAGTTAAATTTCTTGCACCATGGAATCTCCAACGTGAAGAGAAAAAGAGAAAAGATGAATCGCGCAAGAAGTTTAGCTGAAGAGAATAGACCTTGAGACACTTTGCAATGAAATTCAAAATGTCCCGGAAACACATTTTACGTAAAGATTCTTAGTTAATAGAATTGATTTCGGTTTTGCTTCAGAAAAGTTAATATTGGTGATCAAATCATTCTAAAAATTAAAAGAGAGATTCCCTTGAAACTATTCCTCATGCGGGATTGTTGAATTGTAATTATTAATTAAATCATTCTGGACTTTAAAAGAAAGTTTTAACTGAATTAAAATTTTTAAATTAATTTTATACTTTTCGAAAAAACAAACTTTTAGGTATTTATCAAATTTCATTATAAGAAATCTTTCGCTCGTTCACATTCTTACTTTTAGTTATACTTCTGGAAACACCGATGTTCACGTTGATCTTATTACTATTTAACTGCGTTCTGTCAATCTTTACTGTAAATTTTATTTTTACGACAGAAGGTGAACATTTCCTCTTCTCCAATGGAGACGCAACGAACGACAATTTTAGTAACAGGCATTCAACGGCTTTGTTACTCGCTAAACGAAGGGAAATTATACGTTGATAAAGCAATTCTAGGTATATGATTAAGTTTATGAAATCAGTAGTCCAAATATTTGTTACTTAAGACTCACAGATTGCAATAGTTATCTGAGAAAAAAGGCAAGAGTTAAATTAGAGGACAAAGTCCGAGGACAAAGGACGGTGGTAGACTGATGCGCGGGCGCGCGAGTAGTACGGACTATGGTTTCCCTCCGAGCCCCTTAGAGCTCTTGCCAGCTCTTGCGCGATCGTCTCGCGCGATCGCGCCTCTTGGCTCTTCCTCACCGCGCTAGGAATTTCCTGCATAGTACTCGACTACTCGCGGACAACGCTGATACCCACGCGATGGTACGGTCAGGCACTTACAGCGGCGCTCGCTCGATCCGCAACACGTTTTTGCATCTCTTGCCGGTTGATTGCCCCTCGAGCACGCCGATGATGACGTCAGCATGGATGAATCATTGCATTTAATTCGCGCAGCACGAGCTAACATACGCGCGCATAATTTGGCCTGCATTCGCGGACGCGCGTGCATACGCAGCATGCGTCGCGAGGAAATACAGAGAATACGGAAATTGAAAGGTGGATCAGTGTCGGGTCTGTTTAAAAAACCTTCCCCATTTCCTCAATATTTTAGCTGTAATTTGGATATTTCTTTGTATTTTCCTCCCAAAAAGTCCCCCAAAAATGCTCTTAAACTTTTCGTATCTCTCGATGAAAAGAAAAATCTCCAAATTTAGGAATAAAAATTTCTCAATCTAGCAACAAAGAAAAGATATATCTCAAGGATCCTTCGTGAGATTGTGGCCCACCCTTCAAAACGCTCTTCCGATTTGAACTGAATATGAATATGTTTGCCTGGAGACATCGATATCTTGTTCTATCTCCGGCAGATTTATAATCGCTTTTATCGCAATGCGCATTTTTTTTTATTTACATCATCAAGGAGCGTAATGAGATGTATATGCATATAACGCAGAAAAACATCTCGTTTCAGAACGGATAGTTAAACGAGAATCGCGTGGTCAGGCGTGTGATTCTACTTGATCACACATTGATCCAGATCACACTGGTCGATCCGGATATAGAAGAGCGTGGATAAACGCTACAATTAATTAATATCTCGTAAAGATGAGACATCATTGTGAGCATTTATCATTTATTCATGTACACTGCCAACCAAAAGTTGGAGATCATTAATTGAAAACATGGAAAATAATGATAAGAACGTTTTGTTGAAGTATTTAAAAATATAACAGAGATACAAGTCTAAAAATAATTTTGTTAATCGACTATCAAAATAATTATGTAAAACACTCAAGCTGATTGCTAGAATGTCAATATTTTTTTGCAGTATCAGCTTTTGAGTTTCCTATATAATTATTTTAATAGTTCGATAAAATTATGTTCAGATCTGCATTTATATTTTTTATTTTAGCAAAATCGGTTTTTTATGTATCTGTTATATAAAATAAAGTTAAACTTATGTATTGTAATTTAATGCATTACATACATTTTTATTATTTTACTCATTGTTTTATAAAATAAAAAATAATATAAAACGAAAAATATAATATAAAACGAAAAATAATAATAATGATTGAAAGTTCTACTACAAACATTGTTAAATACTTGTTAAAAAAAAAGTTTTAACAAGTATTAGACATTTTTTTCGTCAAAAAAAGTAATTACTCTTACAAAAAGTAATTACGTTAATTATTTTTCTTTTATAATCTAGGTAGTCATTTATAATTTTTTTTTCATAATAAAAGGTTTTTTCATTTATCTAAAACAGGCGACAGCTCAGTTTAGAAAAAAGGAAAAAAAGGAAATTTTAATAACTGCTGTTCATTTTCTTGGAATAAACAGTGCTATGTTAATCACAAATGTATTGAATATAATGTCTATTTACTTTCAAATAAAAGAAAATATTGAGTAAGATAAGGACTTTTCGGTGATGTTTCATTAAAGTACTCTTTTTATTATATGATTTCAAACTTTTAGTACTAATAATATCTCTCTCTCTCTCTCTCTCTCTCTCTCTCTCTCGCTCTCTTTCGTGCGTCTTTGCGTGTACTTTTAACTAGTAAGACGGTATCCACACGCATCGCGTTCATGCGTCACATCCTTAAGAGCGCGTCCAACCAACAAGGACAGACATTGATTGCACGCATGCATAATACGCTATCTATTATATAACGCCTTTGTAAATAGTCGTCTTTACAATGCAAATTGCGATTTTTCCGTATATCATTTACCTAGGTAATATAAGATTTTGTAAAAGAATCCCGAAACTCTCAAATTAAGAGAGAGACAATACAGAAAACGCGTGCGGATTTATAGGTTGATGGTGAACGCATGTCGATGAAGATACTAACGATGAAAAACGACGCGGTTACATGTATGTGTACAATATAATCAATTATGCGACGTCATATATCAATCGGCACGTGACATCGAAAACAGTGCAACGTGATTTTCAACGGTATATATATCTCGTGAGACGGTGTTGTATTTAATTTCGATCTGGAAATTTTCGTGATAAAAGCATGCATTTTCGCACGATATTATCTTTAAAAGAATTTGCGTTATAAGTCGTTCGATTGAGAAAAGCAATCGTAATTATATTGTAGATTGAACGATGATAAACAAGATAATGAATTATTTGCTGAACGAAGTGGAAAGGAGAATCCCTTAAAACCAAAGGTATAGAACATGGATTGCACCATTCGTGTGCAAAATTGATAAACATGAAAGAGACGCGAAGAACGCGAAGACGACCAATCTTTATATATCTTTTTCTATTCCAGCAATTAGATTAGTTAAAAAGAGAAGGAAATGAGCTGTTTTCACACTTCCTTTCTCTTATTTTTGTTGATCACATTTGATATACTATTTAGATACAAATGGCGTAGTTCATGCTCTACTCTACGTCTTTGCTTAAAACTAATCTTCGTGTGAAAGGATTAAATTGCGATTACTATTATAAAAGCAACGTGATTCACGAGAGTCAAAGAATAGTAACTCGCGCGGCAAACTGTAGATTGCTCTCTGATTTAAAGCTATGTTAAGGCTCGCGATTAAAATGTACGACAAACACTCGTGCAATTATCGCGCAATTTCTTTTGGTACGAATCTCCCGTATCAATATGCATCTTTATAAGGTAGATAAACGTAAATGATTAATATCACTATTGCGCACAGTGCATACACGCAATTAATTACGTATTTTCCTCCAAAAGTTTCTATCCGTTTTCTCGCATCTTTCTTTTGTTCCTATAAATAAAATATAAATTAAACATAACATGTATTTTATTTTAGACACTCTGTATAATTTTGATGAGACAATAAATGAGGAATTCAACAGAAGAAATATTTTATAAGTGTAGACACTCTTTATAATTGTTCTTATAAATTCCGTAAACTTGCGTATGTAATGTAACAATCAACTGAACAATTTTTGCTTTCCTTACTTATTTAAAATCACTAGATAGACAAAATATATTAATGTTACATTTTGAGCCAATATATAGTATACACTTTATAATTTGTCTATATTTTAAGAAATTGAGATTGAGATTGGAATTTAACTAATAAAAAAAGAAAATCAATCTTAAGTTTAGTGAAATGATTGGTTAATTTCTATCCAATCCAATCGAATCTCAATCTCAATCTCTAGTCTAACAGACTATGGTTTAATCTAATAGCGTTTTTCACTGGCAGAGCTGGTGCACACTCAGTGTGCACCATTTTAAAGCCATTGTACACAAATCAAAATCTATGTTTAATAACAATTAGAAACAATTTAATTCGCGAAATCTTCAATCTTTTATTGTGCTATTTGATAAAATATATGAATATTTTATTAATTAAGATATCTGATTTTTACATTCAGATTAAATTAGTATACAACAGGAAAATGCGTAGTTAATTGCATGTGTGCACTGAGGCGCATCAGTTCTATTAGTAAAAAACGCTATAACATTAAAGAGTTGCATTTAGTTTTGAAATTGCGGTATTTTATCAAAAATCATTAATTTGAATTCCAAAAAATTCCTACGAGTTTTGTTTTAAACCCATGTAATCCTCCCCTTTTAAAATTTGTACATCGCAATTGATATTTAGGGGTAAAAAGAGTTGTTTTTTCCAAAAATCTAATCGATGTTAAGGTGAAATAGAGATATAAAAAAAGAAAATAAAGATAAAAAAAGAATGTTTTAATAGTCATACAGCACAGATCTTCAAGAGATGTCTTAAAATCGCTCAGAGGACGTTCTTTGAACATCTTAAGAACATTCTCAGGATATCTCTTAGATAAAATGAATATGCTGTATATAAGTAGTGTTATTATTGAAAAAATTACAAGTAAATTATCCGAAAATAAATTACAAATAAAATGTCTGAATGCTTTAACTCATTTTTTTAAGTTATTCTCTAATCGTAATATATTCTCGGAAAATCGTAATATATTCTCACATGAGTTCCAGTGATAAAGATCAAAGTTATCAAATAAAAAAAAATAAACAATCCTTGCCTTTTTGTTGATAAGTATTATTTTATTAATAAATGATTTTATCAATTAATAAATGATTTTATCTGTCTTTTTCAGTAAAATAAATCAGTAGAAAAAATAAAGATATAATTTATGATAGCTCACTCAAATAACAATTAATAAGAATTTAAAATAGGAAAGTGTGTAAAAATTTCCTAAAAACTTAATTAAACCAGACATGTAAAAGCGAAATTCAAAATATGCAATGTAAAGTAATGTGAAGTAATTAGCACAGGTCTAACATACAAAATAAATACAATGTAATCACTTTCCATCGAGCGTTATCATTGATTTATTTCGGTCTTTCTATTTGTAGCATTTTGTCAACAGGCAACGCAGTTTATTCGAAAATCGAGAGGAACGAAGATATAATGTAGTATCTATATATGATGTGCATTTAATATGCAACGAATATACATATATCCATAAATATTATGTCAAATGAATCTGAAAAATTGTGCATGTAAAATTTTTGTGCGTTATATTCTTGTCACTTCGCTAATTCTAATGAATATTAAGAAATTTCAGAGAAAAAAGTATTATAAATTTTAAGCATTTAATTTTAGAGAAAGAATATTAGAAATTTTAAGCATGAAGAAATATATAGAATCTCAATGATATTCGGTTCTGATATAATTGCTTATTAAGATAAATAAAGAGATTCGGCGGAGGCAAATGCAGTCTTTAATTTCTCATGTTAATTAGTGTGTTAGTCGATGTTACAATGTTACGGTGTTTATCATAGCAGAAAACACATATACTTTCATGTTACGACGTTGACACATGTATCTCACACAATGCGTGTGGTGATGCGAGGAGACGCATGAACGCGGGATGTCTTCGCGAGATGCAAAGATTGCGCAACAGAACGAAAGAATGGAAACGTGAAATTAGGCGTTAACACGGATTGTCACGCACGAGCGTTCACGCACGTGGAATACACGTTCCACTGGAACAAAGCCGGATGAATGCACGATAAAATGATGTTATACAGGATGGCAAATAATTCATATTGAATTTTATCGTCTACGATAATAATATCGTCTACGATAAATCTGTGAATGATGCCATCTTAGAGATCTCAAAGATTCACATTTGCCGAAGCAATATCTTCGCGAACGCCCCGTTTTCTCGGGATAAAAGATTCAGAGCGCCCGAGTCACGATTCGTGAGACACATTCTACTTTCTTCTCTTATTTGCGACACGACATAACACTACGCGTGATAGAAATCCATTCCACAATGTATTCTGCCGGGACTAGGGTGGGGGATCCCGAAGTGTCTTAGCGCCCTATATAAGCTTTGTGATTTCTCATGTCACCTTGGTAGTTCCCCAATTCGGGCGAACACTTCACAAAGCTTAGCAACTCTCATACTTGGTAAGTCTTTCATATTGTTTCTTAAATCATTTTTATTTTTAAATTGTTATTATTGTTTTTAAATCATTATTATTACTCTTAAAACACTTTACATTTTTAAATGATGCGTCAGCGAAAAATGGAGTCAAGGATTCCGAATCAACTCGAGTTTTTTGCCAATTAAAAATGTCATTCTATTAAATAATGTTTGGACCTTTAATTATTCGTTTTACAATTGTATGTGATAGAATTCTACTGCTAAAATTCTTATAATATATTTTTTATGATACAGTTTCTTTTATGTAACAACCATATTACGCACGGAAAAATACATGCTATATGCTAGTGATAATTTTTTGTTTCAAGTATTTTAAAAGTTTATATATCCGCAAATTTATATCATCGGTTTATTACAAATATCAAATTTATTTAAAATATAATCTAAAGCCTAATAAGTTTAATAAAAGATTATTAAATTAAAAAAGTTTTCAATTTGCTTAATCGCTTCTTCGATCAATTTTATAACAAGAATTCTTTAAAAAAATTAATTCTTTTGAGTACATAATAATAGTTTTTTCTAAAATTTTTATTAATAAATATATTTTAAAATTAACAAGAAAATATTTTCTGTTTAAAATATCGTTATTAAAAAGAAGGAAGTAAATTAAGTAATTAGTTTTTTAGTAATAGAATGATATTTTTCAGTGTGTACAAATTTTAAAATCCAAATATAAATTGTACGAGTATTTAAGATTCAAGGAACTTGTATATTTATTTTAATAAGAAATTTTGAATTTGCATTTTTGAAATTTTTTAAATAAAAACTAAAATACCTAAACTTGCTAAAGTCTAGCAAAGAAGCTAATGTTATTTGTTATCATTTTGGCGTCAAAATGACGTTAAAGACGATAGTAATAACAAAATGACGTCAACTTATTTGCTAGAACTTATTTGATAATTTTTAAGTAATAATTATACATGTGTAAAATTATCTAATTAATCTAAAAAATTATCATGCAAGTTCGGTTATTAATTTTCAAAATTTAAAAATAAAAATTTCTTACTAAAATAAAGATATAAAGTGCTTCGTTAATCTTGAATATACGAAGAATTGTACAATTTACATTTGGAATTAGAAGAACACGCTAATACTAATCAAGGCATTATAGTGGTGAATATGATAATCGCTGTGAATATGTCGCAACTTTTTTCTGCGAAACCAGCCTTTTTAGAAAAAAGTTAATCTTTTTACAAAAAGACTAAAATTAGACTAGCTGCCACTTTACATAAAGGATAACTTTTTTGCAAAAGAGCTAATTTCGCAAAAAGGCTGCGATAATTACACTTTTCCAATGAAATTATTCTTTATCAAAAAAATCAATAAACGATATGCTAGTCTGTTAGATGGATTAAAAATATTGACAGTACACGTTCTTTCATTTATTCGAAGACCATTGTATGGTAGCATTTGGTCAAAGACGCGCTAAGCGTCCCAAGTGAAAACTTTTCATTTAGCATGAAAATCTAAAAATGTACAGCAAACAAGGTTGCACCGAAAATGATTTATGTCATGTGATCCCTTCCTCCTCCAGAACGACAATGCAGACGATTCATTTCTTTAAGTTGTAACCGGTTGAAACCGCTACCACAGTTTATTCCCTGACGTTTACATAACCGGTTGAAACCGCTTTCCGAGGATCTTGATGTTGGTTTATAGAGGGTTGGATCGCGACAATAATTCGTTTGATTAATTATAATATGCACACGCGGCGACACGCTCGCAACATGCGCTCGTTACGTCCTCCTTTTCCTTATTTTTATATTCAAATGCCTTGATCCTATAGATATCGGGTCGCAGCGTCCGGTATTTTTATGATAACCTTCGATCTCGCCGAGGAGTAGTGATCCTTGCTCCAGTCACAGCGAGGTCGATACGTTATGACTGTCATCGTTCGCGTACACCACTCGCCGATTATTTTTTATTTTTTTTAAAGCGCAATGCGCCTTATTGATAATTAATGGTAGTGATGTCATAAATAAGCTCGAAAAATTTCCAAGCTGTAAAAGACTTAGCCCCCGCGAAGGACACACTCATCCTTGCACGTATGTGTCTCCGCCCCTCCAACGCACCGCAGTTAGAAACAATGGCCACTATATACTCGCCGAGTATATTGGTTCATATTAGTGGGAGATATCAGGTAGTTCTCTTTTAGCGTTTCAACGTTCCGACACTCGTTTCATTCGCAAGTCAAGCTCGTGGGTCAAGCGTCATTGTCGAGCGACAAATGCTAAACTTGCGACTCGTCTGACTTGACACGATCGGGCGAGGAACAGTTAATCGAACATTAAACCAACATTGAAATCCCGGGAGTCCCGGGTCTCGTGGATCACACGTGTAATTATCACATCTCGCAGATGTATCCAGGTGCGTTCTCGCCGCGTCATTGAAAACCTCACGAAAATCGCCCGGCAAATTATCGTCTATATCAACGCTTGACTCATATCTTGTATTTTCTGACAAATTGTAGCAGTAATTTTCGATAACAATAATTTTCTATCGCTAAAATACTTTGTGGAAGGTGCGCATGTACGCTATGATATATTACCAAGAATGTTAGATATTTCACGATTGTGTGATACGCTTGCTTGAGTGAAATATGGTCTCTTTCTCACACAAGACGGCGGAAATTTACGAGAATTGTAAGAAGTGATTACAACACATGTCATGAAAATTTGACATCAGCGCAAGAGATACCGTTCTTCAAGGAGTTTGCAAGCACACAGAAAAAGTCATACGACCTGTAGAACTCTGCGGGATAGGAAGTATTTTTCACGGATAAATATTTCATCGAATCCTTTCAAAAGGAAGATTATACATACATGGGGTTTGATTAAGAATCGCCAAATCAAAGTAAGTTTTCAGAGCAAGCGTATCATTCTCGTGTTCGTAATATCGAAATTATTGGTATCAAAACTTATTAATATCTAATCATTTCTTCTTTTTTTTTATAAATTTCGTCTTTATTATAAAAATCAATACTGTAAAAACGTTTTTAGTGAATGCAGATACTGTTTTAATCGGATTGACGTCGACTAGATTTTTATTTCTTACTGGAAATTGATTACGAAAAGCGGTTAAAGGCGGTTTCAAAAATTTATTTTTCACTCCTTGGCAAACTCTTTTGATACAACTTTTTAGTATCTAATCATCACTAGCGTCTAATTACTTCAATTAATAAATAATTAATAAGAATGTTGAGCCCAAATTTTATGCCATTGTCTAACAAAACACGAGCGGTATTTCAAATATTCTGTGCACTTTTTTCTGTTAATTTTGTCGAAAAAGTGAGATTATGATTATTTTTATAATTTTTATAATTTTGAGATTGGCCGTAATTCTGTACGCACAAATCATTTGATTCTTTAGTGCAGCGTTCTTTAATATGCGTACCACTTCGAGCTCTTCATAGAACTCGACCTCGTTTCGTTTTCGCATGTTAGCATTAAAAATTAGTATTGTTAGTTCGAAGATGTTGATGCAAAATATAATTCAGAAACTATTATTTAACAAATATAAATACAAAATGTGGACTTACTAATATTACAGTTTTATTAGGATAAAGCGATTAAAAAAATCTTTCTATATAAAATAAAATATTGCCTTATATATACTATTACATTAATTGTTCTAATGATATATAATTCCAAGTTAACTATTCTTTTTTTTGTATTAAATATTTTTAAAAGGAGTATTTAAAAAATAATTATTTTTGTTTATACAATTATAAAAATTATATAATTTTTTTTATTAAAGATTAAATTTCTTCATTTGTAAGCTCGATATATAATGTATGTTTGGTTTAAGTATATACATTCAGTTACTATATTAAATAACAAAATTATAAAAAAATATTTAGTAAAAAAATTATTTTAATTAAGAAAATCAAAAAATATATTAACAGCATTAGCTAATAGTTTAATAGAAAATAATCTTATTGATTCAATAACAGCACTAATGAAACATATAATATTTTATAATAACATCAAAGCTATAAACCAAGAGCTATAATTGTTTCATTAATGCTCAACTGCTATTAAATCAAAATTATTTTCAATCAGTCTTTTATTAATTTTGTTTAATAATATTAATAGTTTAATAGTATTGATAGTATTAATCATTTTTCCTGTATATAATGACTTAAACAAAAGTTTTAAATTATCATATTTTAAAACATTTTTTACCAGTTTTATTTTTTTAATGGAATTTAAAGGGATATCTGTTTTATCATAATTTTGTAAGATATTTTATGATATAATAAATAACAATAATTATTTAATAGTGTATATACAATAACATGTAATTTTTGATAGTTGTTTGAGATATTGTTATTTGTATTGCTGTTAGATCTTTATCATAAACATAATAAGTACAGACTGCGCATTCCCTGATTCTCAGCATTCATGTTCCGTTAGAAAAAAATTGAATTTCTCTCAGCATCTCTTTTCAATTTGATATTTTAAAGAGAGAAATACCTGTAATTTAAGCTATCTTTGTCTTTCTAAATAGATAATGACAACTTCATAGAAATGTTACAATGTACTTTTATTATTATCTATATATGATATTTATAAGTGCAAAAACAAATGTATTTGATAAAAAAGTGTTTCTAATTTTTATTTAAAATATTGTGTGTGTGCTATGATTAATAAACATTTTTATTGAAAATATTTTGTTTCTTTTTGCTCATATGCCCAAAACATAAGTGACAATGTATTTTATTAATAATTATTGCAAAATTAAACTTATTGCACATTATTGAATTTATCATAAAATAATTTTTTAATGAAATTCTTACACAAATTGCAATAAAATAAGTATATATATATTATATATTTTATTTGAAAAAATAAAACCATAATTAAAAATATATATACTAAAAAAATATATATATATATATATATATACTAAAAAAATATTTTAAAATGTTTGTTTAAGTCATTATAATATCTCCTTAAACAAAATTTTTATTTAAAAAATAAAAAATGTTTTATAAGACCGTAATGTGACTACACAACGAATTAGAAATAAAGACCTTAATGGTCAAGCTGAATCTTTAGTGCTGAAATGAATAATTTTGTGCGAATTTATATACTCATATCCAATTCTTCGAACTGCGCGCCGAATTTATTTTTAATCTTGAAAGGCAATTCTAACAGAACTGGAGTAATAATATCACAAATTAAATTGACAAGCAATTTAATTAAATTGATAATACTCATAATACATCTTAAATTGATCTTAATATTCTGATGTTGATAAGTATCCTAAAGTCTGTAAACAATTTTATTACGAAAAATATTATCTCAGTCAAGGATCGAATCTAGATTATATATTAAAAAGATTTTTCTATAATTTTAATTATTTAACAAAAATAATAAATGTATACGTTTCAACACGCACGCACGCACGCACGCACGCACGCACGCGCGCGCGCGCGCGCACACACACACACACACACACACACACACACACACACACGCGCG